>NC_072735.1:90125975-90439957 GCF_026930045.1 Uloborus diversus
AGATATAGATTGATTGACACCGCCACGAAATTTATTTAAGCAGCCGCCGAAGGCGGCACCCCTGGCGTAAAAAGGCGAATGGCGTAAAAAGGCGGACCAGCTGGTCGCCGCAGGCGGCTAGTATATATATATATATATATATATATATATATATATATATATATATATATATATATATATATATATATATATATATATATATATATATATATATATATATATATATATATATATATATATATATATATATATATATATATATGCTTGAAGCTAATGTCTTGACAAAGACGGAAAAGATTTGATGAAATAACGATCGTCACTTGAAGAAATTATATGTATAAATCTTTAACTTTTTTATTTATTATTTTTTTGAAGTAAGGTGATTATTAACACCCTTCATTTTTGCAATTACTCTGCAAAATATACTCATTTAACTTACTTGACATAATTTCAAACTATGGTTAATGACAACATCTAAGAAATATAGTAAGATTATTTTCTTATCAGCCCAAAAGAACTTTTTGACATGAATAAAATTTCAAATAAAAGGAATAATGATGTTTTTCAGAAATTATTTCTTAGTACTTACATTTGCGAGTATACTTTTACAATGTTTGTCATTAAAAATTTTAAAATACGATGGTTTTATCAAAAAAAAAAATCACTAATATGGATTGAGTTAAATATTTTCAATTTGTTTACTTCACTTTATATTCAGCTCGTAAATCCTTAGCTAATCTTTACACAATTCATAACAAGTAATCCCGTCCACAGAGAACAAAGGGCTTAATGTATTTTTAAAAATGCAAAGTTAAGCTTTAATGTTATGGAGAAAGAAATATTTAAGCATCATAAATTCCAATTAATCTTCAGCAAATCTGAACACTGACATCAAAATTCACAGGAAAAAAACGAGTGAATCAATAGTTTTCTTTGAAGAATGCACACGTGGAATCAGTGCTCTTCATATTTAAAAACATGTCATGTTCAGTGTGATACGGTAATAACAAGTTAAATAAATATTTTATTTTTTTGTGTTTACGTTAAATTAAAACCAAGAGCATTTTTTTATTTTTAATGATTACATCTTGAATTTTATATAACCGAGGTAATATACGTTCGCTATTTGGTCAAAAGTGGGAATAAAAACTTTATATTCCGCTATGACAAGATCAGTGTTTTTTTTTCCTTTTCATGTAGCAGAATTGGTAGTGCAAGATAAAGTCACAGTTATCAAATGCGGATCGTAAAAAATGTTCGCATGACTCCGTTTTTACTTCTCATCAATTCTTCGAATTAGTTTTTTTTAATTAAAAATCAAGTACCAACTTAAATTAAAATTAGGTTACATGCTTTTGATAATGCATTTGCTCCAAATTTTGCCCCCACCCCCCCTTTTTACAAATACTATTTTTATGTTGACAGAGTAAATTTACTATGTAAACATACGTACTCTATTAAATTTCAAATTTACGTGAATTACGGTAAATTGAAGGATTTTTTTTCCTTTTATGCGTATTTTGATATCAAATCCAAACGAATCAACATTTTATGTCGGAATTAAATTGTTTTTTTTTTTTTCAGGCCAAATAATTACAAATACAAGACGTTAGGATTTTTTTTTTTGATGGATTTTGCAAACAGAAGCACAGTTGTCATATTTTAAAACATTTATGTATTGAATTAATGGCTTAACACGGGATACTGGTGTTCAATTTGTGTTTATATATCATATCAAGAAACAGGCGTTTCGATTGGGATATTGTAACTGAATCGTTTAGCAGTTACATTTGGTGTAAACAATGCTCTATTTATGCGGCAACAAATATGTTACATAACCGATCGATTAAAAATTAGCTCTGTTTATTCTAAATTATCCTTTAAACACATTGCTTGTAATATTGTATATTTAAGTATGAGCATTAAAACATTTTTTAACTGACAAATATGGACAAATATTAACATTTGAAATTTATTTGAAGTTAAAACAAAGTTTACATTGTTTTGACTTCAAACATATTTTATAGTTTTACTACATGCATTTTCAAAATATTATCATGCAGGCAGAATATTTTAGAAATTGATGCAGAGCGGTGGTAATGTCATTAGTTAAACAATATGGAAACTACTTTTCTTAAACAATACACTTTTAGTGCATATTTTAGGATACAGTAAGTTAAGACGCTTCCTTTTTGTTGAAGTATTTTGTTTGTAAACGAATACCGCAATTTTAGTTTTTTTTTTTTTTTTGAGAAATATGTTACCAGTTTAAGGTAAGGCGACATTTTTGCAGAAAATGAAACTATACGGAGTAGTAATAAAAATATAAGTATTATTGAAAATAGTAACTACAAATTAACAAAATGTAGTGACAAGTTACAATAAGATTTAAAATATTAAAACAACAACAGTAATTTAAAATAAAACAATCAATAAATTTAATGAAATAGTTTCCATTCAGTGACAATGAATGCTTCAAAGAAATGAAGTCGATCGGATTGTACCCCTTCTAGCTTTCAAAACCGGAAGAAATAACCTGAAATTGTATCAACCGTCGTCCGATCATTACCTCCCCACGCCTCCAACAACATAACTTCAGAGGGAGAAGGAAATAAAATGTGATATTATGCTTCCTTACGACCGGCATTACATTGAACTTATGGATTCCCCCAAGAGTCTTCTGATACCTATAGCTATCTTTTGATATCTTCGAAATGGTCTCAAAAAATGACGTTAAAAATACATTTACGTGCACTTTGTTGCGGCTTTTGTCGTTTGGGACTTGCGATTGTGGAAGCTACAATTTTCTAATTTAAGTTATTGAAGTCACCGTTGGTGTTTTTTATGTCAATGGAGGGTGATGCTATTTTTGGGAAGCTAAATATGTAATTTGTGAGAAGAGTTTAATCCAGCAAAAAGTTTCTCATATTTGAATTGAATTCACTGGATTATTTTCTATGTTTACTAAAAATATGCAGTGAAAACTCACATGCGCTAAAACATAAGGGATTTATCAACAAGAAGTTCCGTCTAGAACTAAACGATCCTACTTTCCCATATACCCATACTACTTTCTAGTACCTGATCAATATTCTCAAAACACGAACAAATAAAATAGCAGCACCTTTTAAACAAAGCAGCTGATGCACTTTTTTCCATTAAAAAATTTTTTGAACACCTTTCAAAACGAAATAATGATAATTAAAATTAATAAACTTATTAAAATAAATACATCATATCAAAAAAAAAAAAAAAAAATCGTTTCTTTTTCCCCTGCTGCCAAAAATATTTTTTAAATGAATTAATGCGCTTATCAAAATAAATGAAAACAATAAAATGTGAAATTAAATAATTTTCATGTCAAAAAATAAAAAAAATCGTCTGCGCATATCTTTATGTAGAAACATAAACGATTTCGAGTTTATCCGCCGAAAACTGAATACCTAAATTAAAACTTTAGCTTGAAAATAGAAACAAGTCATATTAACAATAATTATTTCACAGTTAAAACCATAGCTGTGGAGTCGGATTCGGAGTCAATCTTATTTTGGGATAAAGGAGTCGGAGTCGAATATCCAAGAATCGGAGTCAGTCATTTGTCCTCCGTGTATAAATTTTTGCCAAAGCTATGAAGTCAGAGTCGAGTCCGATTAATTGTCGGGCACAGGAGTCGATGTCGGAATCAGGGAGTCGGAGTCTGGAGTTTTGCGTCAAAAGCTATTTCCAACAAAATTTGTTTGAATTAAATCCACCTTCAAATACGGAATCTACATTGACTTTCAGTTTCCCCGTAGGTGCTAATGTTAAGGGATTTGAACTGTTCAAACTGCGATATTTTAAAGATGCATTAAGCCTTCTTTCATGCCTTTTTCTTCTTTTTCTGACTTTTACTGGGAAAGTAAGCTAAAAAATGCTCATTAAGCAAGATAGCTGTAAAAGTAAAATAATTTACTTAAAATTCTTTAACGCTCAAAGAATATAAGATATTTAAAATAATTTGGTACTTAATTTAACTATACAAAGAAAACACAACTTTTAACAAAGAGAAGTCTGATTAGTAAACGGACACTTAAGTAGGGGAATGTGGGGCACAGTAGAATAGCGGGTTGAAATAAAGGATCAAATTTTAGTGCCACCTACCTATCATTATTTTACTTTTGTTCTTAAACATTTAGTAAATACCAATTAAAAAATGAATACCTCTACAGATCAAGGTACATAATGATACAAGTCATTTTTAAAATTTGAGACACATATTGTAATATTTCGTGGTTTATCAAAAATCTATTGTTTTGATAAATAGTTGGATACAGTTTTTGTAATCAGCATTATAAGTATTAATTAAGGTCTACTGATGTCCCAAAGCAGTACTTATTTAGTTAATATACGCATTTTTAATTCGAAATGTTTTAATACAATCTATTAGATACACACGGGGAAAAGTAAATGGGACAAACTGAAATAGCTCGCTTCGTTTATTTATTCATTTAATCACTTAGGTATTGATTTATTTATTCATTATTTTACTTACCCTTAATTTGATCAAATATAGTTTTATAATCAAATAGTATTTCATCGGAAAATATTTTGTTTTTTACTTTGTACCATTTGCTCCATACAAAATAAATTTAAAAAGACAATAATAATAATAAACATTTTTTTTTTTTTTTTTTTTTTTGAGGTGCAAATGTGCTGCCAAAACAGAAAACAAATAAACGCAAGTTTTTGTACAAAATGCATTACAAAATCTTTATATACTGTAACTTTCAAAGCAAATTTCTGATTTAGATAGAGGTAAGTTATCATAACTATTTCACTTGGCCTTACATTACCCGCACTTCAATAAGATGCTATAAACTCAATAAAAAATCTGTACAATCAGAAACAGAAATTAATTTCGAAACATCAGATATGTGTCTTTCTTCATTGCTGAGCTGCTTCCAAAATAGCCAAAAGTCATTAAAATAAATCATGATATGGTTAATTGGAAAATCATATTGGGAAGTTGATATAATATCTGTGAATCCAACTACCCAAATAATACTAAAAACATTATAATCATCAATCACATATGAGAGTTTCATCCGCAATGTATAAGTTCAATATCTTAGTATAGCGTCTGAAAAAAAAAAAAAAAAAAAAACATTTATCAAGTTTTCATATCTGCCTATCGTAATGTCTTGAAACAAAATAGAATTCATATCGTCTAAGAGATAGAAGGGCAAGTTCAATCGCGATTCTTTGAGAATAAGGAACGAAAAATGTTTTATGCCTCTTTAACATGATGGATGAGGATGATGTGGTGACACGTCAAGTACTAAGCTTATTGAATTATGAACGATGACAGGTTGTATGAAGAGGGAAGAGCGAAGTGGAGAACTTATGTTGTGAACTATGCAGTTTCTTTCCATAAATGTGTTTTGAAATTTTCTCTTTATACAATGCTACATATCACTAATTTTATTATTTACTAGCGGTACTTGCAAAGTTTTGCCCGTAGTAGAAAATTAAAAGGTCATTTGATTCGCCTGCATATTTAAAAATAATGGATGATGAATTTCTCGCCAATTTAATTTGTTAATTTGCTGCCCAATTTATGGTAGTTTGCTCGTCCACGTTATGGTAATTTGATCTTTCAAGTTATAATTTTCTCGATAAAATGTTCTTAAAATTGGAATAGAAAAAGAACAAAATCGAATTTTCAAAAAATCGCCTCAAGGTGCTCACTCCCATGCTACTAACTCATTTTGTGCCAAATTTCATTAAAATCGGTCGAACGGTCTAAGCGCTATGCGCGTAATAGACCGAGATCAAGATCACGATTTTCAGTGTTATTATTAGCAAAGAAAAGATCAGCAATTTTTTGGAAGGAAGTGTTGTCTTACCTTTTAAACCTAATAATCCAGTCATTTAAGCTTAAATTAGGTAAGAATTTCGGAATTCGAGATACCCAGCTGTAAGTTTGTAAATACTTGTATATTGACACCCTAAAAGTTGTCTCAAAACCTACATATGGTAGGGTGTACGCAACTATTAAATTTCAAGGTCAAAGGTCACAAAAATCTGTTTTCTGCGCTCTTTTTTTTTTTTTTTTTTTTTTTTGTAAATATCTCATTTCCTATGGGTTTTTGCTATTTGTATTTATTATAAATATTGTTGAATACAAAATTCTCTACAAATTTTGTTTAAAAAATTTTTATACAGTGAATCGTTTTCGAGATAGAGGGCGGAGAGCGCGCGGTCACAGGATCACTTCAGGTCAACCGGTGCCTCCGGTCGAAAATGCGCCATATATAGTTGACGAACTATCGATAAATCAATGATTATAAATATGTGTCAATTTTTATTAACTATTATATGCTTTTTAAAAAGCGAAAAAAAATATTTTCAAAAGGTTTTGAGAAACTGACAAATTTGGATGAAGTGCTGCAGCATTTGAGGAAGAAAATTGTTCGGCCCATAGATAATTAGAGAGTGGAACAAAAACTTTATTGGCAGTCTTTAATGCTCCGAAACCTGTGAAAAGTCTCGATCATCTTCGTTATATGCATTACGTCAAGTCTACAAAACTTAATAAACCTTTGCAGCTTTCAAATATTCCACCAACAAGTGCAGCTGCTCATCAACATTTCAAACGTGTATATTATCAAGTTCAAACTTGGTTAGGGCATGATTTGGAACCCCAGGTATGGGCAATGCGAAACGATTTTCTGGAGCCTCTCATGACAATTTTACCACCTGCTCCAGAAGATTTGCTAAATACAATTTTCCGCAACTGCAAGAGTGGTTGTGGTTCGCGACGCGAATGCAGGAAAGCTGGCTTGCAATGCTCTTTAGATTGTGGCCAATGTAATGGGCAAGCTTGTCTCAATGCTCTACCATATCAGAGCGACATTAACGAAGATGGAACCTTTGACCCCGAAATCATGGAAGAACTTGAGACAAATGTCGTTGAAGACGACAATGAAGACCAGTTTGAAATTTACCAGCAGCCGGAAGACGACGATGAAGAGGAAGAAGGCGATTAAAATTATAAATTGTAGTTTTTGTACTCTTTATTCCATTTTTTTTACTTTTAATAAAAATAAATGTATTGAATAATATTTTTAATAAAAAGATTAATTCATAATGTATTTGTTTTTTTTCATCATGTAAGAAGTTATTAATATTAATTAGGTTGAAGTTCAAATATAATTCCTATATTTTCATTAACAGTTCTGCAATTACATGGACAGGTAAGTGTTGTTAAGTAAATTAATACTGAATAAAAAGTGGATAGGTTAGGAAAAAAATGATAAAATATAATATAATAGTTAATAAAAATTGACAAACATTTATAATCATTGATTTATCGATAGTTCATCAACTATATATGGCGCGTTATCTACCGGAGGCACCGGTTGACCAGAAGTAATCCTGTGACCGCACGCTCTCCGCCCTCTATCTCAAAAACGGTTCACCGTATAAAAAAAAAAATTTAAACAAAATTTGTAGAGAATTTTGTATTCAACAATATTGATAATAAATACAAATAGCAAAAACCCATAGGAAATGAGATATTTACAAAAAAAAAAAAAGCGCAAAAACCCGATTTTTGTGACCTTTGACCATGAAATTTAATAGTTGCGTACATCCTACCATATGTAGGTTTTAAGGCAACTTTTAGGGTGTCAATATACAAGTATTTACAGACTTACAGCTGGGTATCTCGAATTCCGAGGTGAACTTACTATAATGACTGGACTATAACGTATAATTATTGTGTGATATTAAAATAGTACTTAACATTTGTGCAGTTACCTTTACTGTGTGTTACCTCTCTAGAATGGACAAGGGTTTTATTGGTAGAATGATTATGCCAATAGTTCGTTGATATATAGTTAATTTAAAATTCAGAGTGAGGAGTATTTTAAGTAAATTCCATGAAAATGCGAAACGGTCATCATTTTTTAAATTTAAACTAAATCAACTGTTTTTTGCTCTAGTTGATAGAAAATAAGTCATTGTAAGACAATTTCAAAATATGATAAAATAATTGTATAGATAATTATTTAAAATTAATTACTTCAAGACTTACATAGAAACTGAAAATCTGTTTTTTTAACCACTAGTTTCATGTTTCGTGATGCATATAAATACCATACAGATGTTTGAACGATTGGTTTATTTCATTCTTGAAAATGCCTAAATTTTAACAGGAAACCATTTAAATATTTTGCTATGCCCCCCAAACTTGGTACCGTCTTCATCTCATGTCTGTCACGCCAGTCAACTCTGTTACAAAAAGTTTTTCAAGAAACTTTGCCTGAATGCTTTGTTTTTAAAGTTATTTGTTTAGCTTTGTATAGCTAGTGAGGCAGTATTTTTTATTACTAAAGAAAATAAAAAAGCTTTTGAGAATAAATGTGATAGACAGTAGATCCTACGTGTGACTACAGTCAAGTTATTATTATTGGGACAGCATCCTAACTGCGCCATTTTGACCAAGTCGTTTTAACTGTTTGTACACCTGTTTTACTACTAAGAAAGTAGATGATGTTGCACCATAAATGAATAGGGTAACGACCCCAGTAATTGGCACTTTAAGAGTTTGTCCTTAAACTTACCTCTGTTTTCAGTACTTAGAAAAAAATACTCTCTGGCAAATATTTTTGTATCAAAGAGTGCACATCTGTGCATCTATTTGGTTCACTAAAATCAAAAATATTTGAATCGATACTTTTATAAAAATATGCATATAAAAAGTTACCAAAATCACCAGTAATTGGCACCTGATACCCCAGTGTATGACACCTTGTGATCCAGTAATTGGCACATGTTAGTAGAACTGGAAAATCATTTTATTTTTTACTTTTAAATTACATACAAATTTTATCATCATAAGAAACATGAGTAATGTTAATGTAAAGTATGTAATCTTTACTAATAATAAGGCAGAAAGTCTCTCTGTCGGGATCTCTTTCCTTAAGGATCTCTGTCTGTCAGGATCTCTCTCTGTCTGGATCTCTGTCTGTCAGGATCTCTGTGACGCGCATAGCGCCTAGATCGTTCGACCGATTTTCATGAAATTTGGCACAAAGTTAGTTTGTAACATGGGGGTGTGCACCTCGAAGCGATTTTTCAAAAATTCGCTGAGGTTCTTTTTCTTTTTCAATTTTAAGCCCATTTTTCATATAAATTTGATAATGTGGGGAAGAATGTTTATCTTTCTTCTTCTTTATCTTTACTAATAATAAAATTGGAAGTTTCTCTGTCTGGATCTCTCTCTGTCCGCATCTCTCTCTGTCCAGATTTCTGTCTATCTGTAAGTATCTCTGTGACGCGCCTCGACCGTTCTTCCGATTTTCATGAAATTTGGCACAGAATTAGTTTATAGCATGGGGGTGTGCAACTCGAAGCGATTTTTCGAAAATTCGATTTTGTTCTTTTTATATTCCAATTTTAAGCCCATTTTTCATATAAATTTCATAATATGGGGAAGAATTTGTTTTCTTTATCTTTACTAATAATAAAGCTGGAAGTCTCTCTGTCTGGATCTCTGTGACGCGCATAGCGCCTAGACCGTTCAGCCAATTTTCATGAAATTTGGCACAAAGTTAGTTTGTAGCATGGGGGTGTGCACCTCGAAGCGATTTTTCGAAAATTCGATTTTAATTTAAGAACAAAATTATCATAAGATGGACGAATAAATTACGAAATTATCATAACGTGGAACCGAAACATGGGCACAAGCCAATTGGCGAGATACGAAATTATCATAATGTGGAACCGTAACATGGGTACAAGACAATTGGAGAGAAGATTCGCCACACAGGCGAACCAAAAGACCTTTTAATTTTCTATTACGGGCAAAGCCGTGCGGGGACCACTAGTTTTATATAAAGTAATGCTAAATTACTCTTCTTCGTGTTGGAAAAGTATTTTAGAGAATAAAAACATAAATTTAGAATGTTCCATGGAAAAGATATTGAAATTAATGGTGTTTCATCCTAGTACATCCTTTACAGTTTTGATTTTACGAATGCTACCAAGGTAGGTTTGCCCCAAGTATAGTTAAAAACTCATATAGCATACGTTTCTGCATAAGTTTTCCTCTTTTTTAATTATCAAATGCAACAAGTCGGTTTTCTTTCTCTTGAAAAACCACCCGCTGCAGGCGGCATTGAGATACCGTAGGTGGCGAACGGGGGTTAGCGAGCGAATCGAGCAGAGGACGGAGCCCCCAGTATAAAATTAATTACTGACTAACTTTCATTTGGATCTTTTTCTGGTGAAAGTCACTCCAATTGACAAAAAGCCGCAACTTCAAAAATCGATGATTTTGATGCTTTTTTTGACAATTATTGTACAAAAGCTACCGATTTCAATTTCCGCTTTACCACATTTGTAATCTACGCAAAAAACTGAAGATAATGACACCTCACTCAGCGTTATCGCGGAAATGACGCTATTTCCCCAGTACTTGGCACACATGCCAATTACTGGGGACTAGCAAAATTGAAGCACCACTAAATGGCACCCATCATTATTTTAAAATTCCAAATAGTTACGAAAATATACTTCTACACAATTAAAGTAACACCTTTCAACTAAACCAATCTTTTGACAACGAAAATTTAAAATATACTTTAAGTCAGGTTTTAATGGATTTATGTGCATGCTTCCCTTAAGCCAAAGAAGAAGCTTTTGCAACAAAAATGGCTGATTTGACACAAGATACAATTGTTTCTCTTTCCTACGTAATGCTGCCATTTAGTAACATGAATTGAAGTTATAATCTTTAAAATTAATGTACATTCAGTTGGTATATAGCCTTCTATTTTAAAAAAATTGGATACGAGTCTTTTTTTAGGACATTTTTGTTGGATGTGCCAATCACTGGTGCCGTGCCAATTACTGGGGATGTTACCCTAGTTATGTTTTGAAGCTATGTGAGTTAAATTTTGCTGCTTTAGCAGTTATATGTGCGAAGATGAATTAGTTTTCAAACTTCGAAAAAATATGATTTTTACGTATGGAAATAATTTTGATTACCTACGTTTGCTGAGCAGCATTTTGAATTGAATTTTGGTTACACTTCTTGGCTATATACTAGTGCATTATTTGTGCACATTCATCTTCACTTAACTATACTAATTCACTTATTTTTTTATATTTTTAAAGAATCGCAAATACACTCCAAACTTGGGACATAGTTCTAATTTTGTGTTCTGTTATATATACCTCAGAGTCTAAAAAGTCTACTCTCTTCAATTTCAATAATTGAGGTGATGACAAAAACTATCTCTTGGAAAAAGCAACATTTCACAATATGCAATATAGCAAATCTAAATAGGATGATATTTTTCGTGGAATAATAATCATAATTTGGGCAGAACGGGCAAAGAAAATTAATGCTTAATACGAACTAAAATAAACGACGTGTTTAAATGAAAGCCTGAAGATCCAGTTGTCAGGTATGAGAGGCAACAAATATATTAGCAATTGTTGCTGCATCCACACTAGTCAATTCCAAGGTTGTTGTTGTTGTCTTTTTTCGTTTATTTTGTCTCTCATATGACATATACAACACTACTTGATCACATATAATCCCTAAGTTGTAGTGAAAAATAAAGAGAGTGATATTTAAAGAATAAATAGTTAAGTTTATATAAAAATGCACACGCGTCATCTCTGTCGCAAAACCTTGTCATGTGTGCCATGCTGATTAATATTTCATATTATTTTACTGATTACAAATTTATTGATATTTTTTTTCTGCTTCACACTTCTAAGTCTAACCTTTATTCCCAAAGAAATTTAGACTTGACATGCATACCAATTAGGAGCAAATGCTAATGACATGTTCTCCTTCAAAATCTATGTCGCACTTTTATCATGTCTATCACCACAAGTTTTAATCCAAAAAATTTTAAAGATTTTTAACTGAGTCAAAATTTTAGTGTTTAATACTACTAAGGTCAATATTCACATCACCCCATGGCAAGTGTTTCCTAATAAATTAATATTTACTACTTGAAAATCAACAAAAAAAATTGTCTTATGTCATGTCTGTCACAAATGGAATTTACCTTTATGAATTATTTATTTATGTATTAGCATAATTTTTTTCACAAAACTAAACGAACAATAGATAATATAGTGAACTATTCACTTTTCTGTGTCAATTGTGCTTTTTAAATTTCTCCATAAAAAATGTATTTTAAGTACTTTTCTTTGATTTGGGCTCATGAACGTCTTAAAATTGAAGCAAACAATATTTTGAAGTATATCTCTCATCATTGAATGTGTCATGAGCATAACTACTTCAATTATACAAAAAGTCACATGGTATCTTTTAAAACAGTGACACAACTTTATTTTTTCAATATTGCATTTTTGATTAGCTTTCTGTATTAAATGAATGAGTATCTGTATGTTATTCAATGGTTTTGAAAATCGGTTTTTGCTCGTTGTTACTTGAAATATTTTGTAGATAATTTATTAGATCGTAGTGGATATTTATATTGCCAGTTGACGGTGAAACGCCTTTAATTAACCAAGAGAAAAAGAGAAATTGCGCAATTCTCTAGTTTTTGAAGTAAAAGAGTCCTCAAAGATTATATATCTAGGGATATAGTGGGACAAAATGGGTCATTTTGGACCTATTTTCAGTTTTATAGGAAGAAACTCGTTATTTTTTCATGTTAAATTTTAATTACATTTTTCCTTTTGAACACATCTATAACATTTTCCGACACATTTCAAAATTTTAGATCAACAAATATAAAACACGAAGTTTTTGACAAATTCTACCCCTTGGTGGAGCAACACAGGTTGTCATGCGAAAATGATCATAATTTAGAATATTGGCGGACCTATTTATTAGATATAGCAATAACAACAGATAGGAATAAATTATTTTGTAGTAAGTTACTGCCCTAAAGTCAGGGCTGACACAGAAATACTTAAAATACACCGCCAGCTCAGTTATTCCATCCGAGGACTGCAGTTTCGTGCTTTTCAGCACTCATCAGCCCGGAATAGGAATCACATGAGCTGGAGGCGAAAAATCTCTTAAGGAAGCCAAGAGAGCCAAACAAACTGGTAGTTCATGCAGAATCAGCAAACCAGATGAGCGACCGCAGCAATGGTGCGGTTAAACTCAAAGATTGATGGCAAAGCTCATGTGATTCCTATTCCGGGCTGATGAGTGCTAAAAAGCACGAAACTGCAGTCCTCGGATGGAATAACTGAGCTGACGGTGTATTTTAAGTATGAATAAATTATGTTATACATTTAATTTTAATATTTTAAAATAATATTTTTGTTACTGGTTGAAAATTAAATATTATAATATTTTTAGACTATCACTCTTTACCACACTGCAAATAAACCTGCACAGTTTGGAACACTTTGTTTCAGAAAAGTGATCCTAATATGGAAATGTGCACTATGAAGTGTTCTGAATAAGCAGAAAGAAATTGTTCCGATTTTGTTCTGGATACTGAACCTCGAGTGCCAACACACGAGTCTAGGTAGCAGATGGTTCGCCAACACATTTGAAAACATGATTGGTCACATTTGGGCACACTTGTAAAATCATTGCTTTCTTTGCTGCAATGAGAATGGCTAGATGAAGATTGGTTGTTTGTACTATATACTGTATGTATATACTATTAAATTAATGACGTTATTTTTACTGTAAATTTTGTTACATTTTTTCAATACCCTCACTCCTAAACTTAATTGAAAGAACTTTTTGCTACGAAATTGTGACGTATTTCATCACGTGTGCCAAATTCTGCGAAGCTACGCAGAAAGTATTTGTAAACATTGATGTCGATTTCAGAATTTTCATTTGTAACTGTTTTGGTCTGGTTTGGAATAATTTAATGCAAGTTACTTATTTCCATTATTATTCTTTACATGATGCTTAAACATTTGAAAATTTACTTAGCACTCGCAGATCGTTGAGCTTTATATTTTGTGTACATTATGCGTTAGCATTTGTACATTAAGCGCTTGTACATCTTTGAGCATTCATATTTTGTTTTAAATAAACTTTTATTCATCATACTGTTTAAGTTGTAGAAGAATTTAAATAACTAAATTTTAAAATTATACAATTGTAATCCAGGTGTTTGACTGGATGGGTTGGTTATTATGCTTGGAACAAGGATCACTAACCTTTATTGTTATTTGTTACACTTTATAAATGTATGAAATTTGAGTCTTACCATTTAAATTTAACACAAATGCATATTAAAGCAAAACTATGATGTTTAAAATTTCTACTCTGAGCTCGAAATATATGCAAAAAGTTATATCAGCTATCTTGATCTGATTTCTGAAACTACTAAAGCTTATATAGCTTGTATAAATGTATGTGTGTCCCAGTACATATATCGGGCCTGGAATTGTTCAAAATTAGGACTGGGAAACAAAAGGTTTAAAACCACTGATTTAGAAAATTCTGAAAAATTTACCTTTTTTTTTTTTTTTTCCTTATTTAAATCAATTTTTCAGTTTGCTGTTCGACACGTCAATAAAAAAAATTTATATTTTGAAAAATGACCATGTCCTATTTAAGAAAAATGTACAACTTGATGAAATAAAATTAAATAACATGATGAAAATTTTGAAGAAAAACGTTTAAGTATTGAATAAGTAAAAAGTTGATTCTGTTGCAGATATGAAAGAAATATTTCAATATTATACATATATTTCATGCAAACTATTTAACACTATAAAAGAGAGGCTCAGGGGGCCACATACTGTAATACTCGGAATTTTCAGGGCTTTTAATTAAAAAAAATTCTAATTTGAGCTTTAATAACGCAATTTTAGGCCATATTTTTAATGTTCGGTAAAAAGGTGTTGGGATACCTTCCGAGATATTTGTTGAAGCTGATGTTTTTCAAATAACGTTTAAGGTGTCTTTGGGTGACGTAAAGGTGAGAAAACGAGGGAGGGAGGTCTAGAAAAATGAATTTAACTGGAGTTTTAAAATTGCAATTTTAGATTGGTCTTTAGTAAACTATAAGGGTAAGAGTTTCCATGAGTGATCCCCTCCGAAAACGATTCAGAGGTGAAGAATTAAGAACATTTTTAGGGGACTTAAGGGGATATCCAACCTCAATGTTTCAAAATTTTAATTTTGAAAGTATGATTTTAAGCTGAACTTAAAGACGTTAGAGGAAGGAGACTCGGAGAATCTCGCTGTAAATTAAAAAAAATATACCTTAAAAACATTTCAGCTATATTTGATGATAAAAGGGAAAGGAGGAGGGGGGGGGGCCTAATTCTAGAAAAATATTATCCAAGAGAATTTAGTGTTAAAGGGGACATGTATTATTTGTGTTTAACTGATGAAGTTTATAAATTTAAAAAAATTGCATTTATAAATTATTTTTTTATGGAATTTTACAGTAGAATCGACTTGCATGTAAAAACGAGGAGTCTGCAATACAACTGTCCAGCAATGTGATGAAAATTTTAAAATCTGTACATAAGTCAAATAAATTAATTAAAAAATATTGAGTTAAATGACCGTTGAGTAGTAAAACTGCAAACGATTTCTGCAGATGCGTTTCAAGATTTCCTTTTATTGAAAAGAAATGAACATACTTCTGTTCAAGCTTCAGTTATGTAAGACTTTTGCCTGACGTCGTTTGTATTTAAATTTCCAGACATTTGAAACTGAAATTCATGATTTTCGTATTTTAAAAAGCTTTGAAACAATGAACCTACCACACTAAATTTAATTACACGTTCGACTGAAACAAAATAAGTCAAAGTTGACCAACACTCAATTAATTAAACTTTTGCCCAAAGACGATAAGGATTCCACAATACTACTTTCAGCGATGTGATGTAAATTTTAAAATGTGTATTTATGTCTATTAGATTAACTTTAAAAATATTTTGTTTTACGGCAAAGATGTGTTTAGTAAATTGCAAAATAGGAGTTCAGAGATTCTAAGTGCATCAGTTTAAAGTGTAAATTAAATACGTGTTTTAATTTTTAGCTGCGTTAGGGAACTTATTTCTTCCTTGAGACAATTTAACTTTTTAAACAGCACTCTGTATTTCAAAGTATAATTAAGCGAGTTTGACCAGGAATTTCTGTGAACTAGTGTATTTATTTAAAGAAAATCGCACTATTGCAAAAAATCAAGTACAACTGAAACTTTTTTAGTTGAAGTGGCCCATTCAACTCAAACATAATTCGATAAAATCGAATAAGATTGTATCTACCAATAACTAAGCCAAAAATTTGCATTGCCTCATCTAGTTGAAATTTCTCACAACTGGTAGGTAACATTCCATCGAATTGAACACAATCGAGTTGAATGTGCCATTAATAGAAAGCAAGTTACGTTTAATAACTTTTGATCAACCTAATAATTGGATTTTCAAATAATTTTATTCCAGAAGTAATTTTTCCAAAAAATCATACTGAAATAACAATTTAGAAGTAGTAACTAGTGAAACATTTGTAGCTCAGTTTTTCACCAAGTGCGCGTCCATGCGTAACATCATTTCAGAGGCACATTCACCCTAACATAATTGATGATTCGATTCGAACGAATTTTATCAACCAAAAGTGAAGCCAGAAATTTCCTTTACTCTACCCAGAAGGAAATGTCTCGCTACGTGAATGGTACATAGAATTCGATCAAATCGAACATAATCGAGAAAAATATGCTTCTTAGCCGTCATTGAAAACTACACCAATTTGGTTCAAAAAAGAAAAAGTGTAAACGCTTCTTTTGGAACCTCTGTGCACACCAAAAACGGAGATGCACAACCAGACTCCACTCAGTCTACATAAAAATTTTAACTTATTACGGCATACAGTATTTCAGCTGTACGAGATACGTTAAAACCAGGGGTGAATTCGTGCTTGGTCTTACTCCACCGCCGTTACGTTTCAAGAAAAATAATTTCGCTTCCACACAAAACTGGCCAAAAACCGTTATTCAATCATTTATCATTAGGGTTTCTGGTACTGGAACATTTACAAATTTACCTCTGATACATACGTACTTACTGATGTCACAAGAAAACTCGTGATAATGAATTCAGTAATTATCAAAAACGGGCATTTTGATCGCCCGTACATTGATATGCAATTGCAGACGGATCGAAAACACTAAACATACTCCTGGGAATGAGTTAAATGGAATTTTTTGGCCTAATTCAAATGATTTTTTTTTTTAATTTAATGCATTTACTCCTGTACTTTGCATAAGGAAGAAAAACTAAATACTAAATAATTGGTAATTCCATCTTTGCAGTGTTGTTTCACAGAAATGATTAGTTATTAGAGAATTTCATTGCATTACTGAGTACCTAAGTAGTAGGAACGTAAACGAATTAGATTTATAGACAATAGTAAAAAAGTTTTTGTTCTTGAGGAATTATTTTTTCTTTAAATTAATTTATATAACCATTTGTTTTTTGACACATTTTTCTTTACTTTTTACATTATTGATTGGCTTTGAAAACTTACTTATAAAAATTTATATTTCAAATTTAGTTGTCATTTCTGTAGTAAATATGATTTATGCTACAATTTTCTGCTGCATTTTTTGCTCGTTTGTCATTTCGCTGTAAACTCTTCAATTGGTTTTGAGATGCCATTACATTTTAAATTTTCAAACTGATAATGCAGATTAATAATCATATTCACTCAAAGCCTAAACCCATCTTCAAGCCTGCAGTCTCAACAAAAATGAATTTAATGAGTATTTTTCCTTTTTAAAAGCTTCTTTTATACTTGGGTAGCACACATTCCGGGTGGATATTAGTGATCGGTAATTGTTCCGAAAAATATCCTAAAAACTGTACTAAAACGTGTGCCACAAAATGTTTAGCGCAAGTGTTCAAAAACTATTCTTTTACACTATCCATGAAATGTCCAAAAAGTGAGCTAAAAAGGATATACATGTTCTGAACAGTGTTTCAAGAAGTGTTTTGAAAACTGACCGGAAAAAGTGTTCTAAAAAAGGGGACAAGTGTACGTGATCAAAAAGTATTATGACATGTGTTCACAAAACGGTTCTAAAAACTATTTCAAATATAGTGTTCTTAAAAAGGGGACAAGTGTACGTGTGCAAATATTGTTCAAAAAGTGTTTGATTAGTTTGCAGTGTACGCTACAAAAGACACAAAAATTCTCCATTCTTAATTTTTTAAATACTTTATTCATGTTTCCTTACTACGAACATGTGCGATGTGTTCTATAGATGTAATTACTGACTTTTTTTCCTTTTTCCTTTAAAGCTTTCAGATAAACGTTTCTATTTTTCCATAATTTCTGCCCTTATAAGGTGTTTTAGTTGAAGAAATAAGAGCTGAAATTAATGATGAAGGTTCTTGTAGCAATGCCTTGTTTAATATTGATTTTGAAACTAAAATAAACGTAATGTAAGAAATATTACGGTAATTGTTATTTATTTCTTACAAAATAAATAAACGATGCATTTAAAGTTAGTTAAGGTAAGCTTAAAAATAGCCACTTTATCCCCATTCCCAATAAAACCAAATAAAAATAAGGGAAAAAAGTTCCTATTTTTTTAACTGGCAGGTTTTATTAGATGTAAAAAGTGTCTGCTTCAAGGCGCTCCCTTAAATTTTCTGTTTCATCTTATCTTAAAACTGAAAAGTTTTAAAAGTTTGTTAACCGGGTACTTTGCAAAGCAAATACATGATGCTTAAAAAACTTTTCTTTTTGTTGTCATATTCATGAGAATAACTTCTTAAAAGTTGTTTGTTCTACATTTTAATATTCCAAGCAGGAAAACAAATTAAAAAATCTGAAGATGCCATGATTTTTTTTTTTTTTTTATTTAGAAATTTTATGTTTCTCAAATGATCCTATCTTTAATAGAATAATATATTTTAAGTAACATTTCTCACACGGTTTAATGTTGCCTAAAATATTAGGATAACTTTGAGTGGGTTTGAAAATTAATTGTAAATGATGTTTATAATCATTGATTCTTTGATATGGATGTATTTTCAATACTTTGAAATTTTGTGGCAGTAACACTTAAATTAAGAAGGGGTGTTATAAATAGAGAAATTTGCAGATCAAAGTTACCCTAAATGACAGTAATTTATCTCTTTAAAAATACTATAACTTTATACTGACCTATTCGCAATTCCAATAAGCTATAGGAGGGACTGAAATATGACTAATGGCGACTGAAAGAGGTAAAACTAACAAATGCCGGAACTAATAATCCGCTTTTATGCTTAGTAATGACAGAAATTTTTCATCTTGTTTATGGATTGAACCTTATTCTGGCTTATTCGTAATTCCAATAACCTTCAGGAGGAACTGCAATCTGCATAATGGCG
This sequence comes from Uloborus diversus, assembly GCF_026930045.1. Taxonomy (NCBI): domain Eukaryota; kingdom Metazoa; phylum Arthropoda; class Arachnida; order Araneae; family Uloboridae; genus Uloborus; species Uloborus diversus. The sequence goes on from NC_072735.1 coordinate 90,145,326, forward strand.
GCTGAAAGAGGTAAAACTAACAAATGGCGTAACTAATAACCCGCTTTTAAGCTAAGTAAATGACAGGAATTTTTTCGTCTTGTTTATTGTTGGAAACTTATACTGACTCATTCGCAATTAAAATAAGCTATAGACGGAACTAAAATCTGGTTAATGACGGATAAACAAGGTAAAACTAACAAATGCCGTAATTTAAAATCCGCTTTTAATCTCAGTAATGACAGGAATTTTTTATAGTGTTTATAGAAGGAAATTTGTACTGACCTATTCGCAATTAAAATAAGCTATAGTAAGAACTGCAATCTGGCTAATGACTGCAAAAAAAGGTAAAACAAATAAATGCCGTAACTTATAACCCGCTTTAAAGCTTAGTAATGACAGGAATTTTTCATAGTGTTTATGGATGGAACCTTGTACTGACTTATTCACAATTTAAATATATATATATATATATATATATATATATATATATATATATATATATATATATATATATATATATATATATATATATATATATATATATATATATATATATATATATATATATAGGAGGAACTGCAATCTGACTAATTACAGCTAAAAAAGGTAAAAGAAACAAATGCCGTAACTTATAACCCGCTTTTAAGCTTAGTAATGACTGGAATTTTTCGTCGTGTTTATGGTTGAAACCTTATGCTACTTATTCGCCTGTTTAAAGTCTATACTTTATCAAAGGAAATGTTCTACCTATTTCGTTAGTTTCTTAAATCGTCGCGAGATGGCGTATTTATTCTCTATAATTGCGAATTTTATGAAATTATTTACAAATTCAAGGGGGAAAAAAGTCGCAAAATAGTATTATATCTAAGTTAACGAATTAATGCTTTTTCATTATCATAATAGAACTTAACCCCAGGTTTTATATGTTTAGACTTGATCTTTAAGCATATAACATGAAAAAAAAGAAAGAAAAGAAGGGCTAAGTAGTTCCTTTGCGCCTACTTTATGTTATTCCCATAAAATACTTTGAGCCGCGATATGTGCAAGAACTATTTCTGGCCAGAAAATAAAGGAGCGAGTCTCGGGATCGATGGAGAATTCTTTTATGAGAGGCTCTCTTCAGTTGTCATTTTCCGATATTTTCCGCTCTAAAAAGCCGTGAATGGTTTTCCAAATCGGTAAATGCTCATGAATATGTGGAAATGAAACAGATGTTTTCATTCTGCAGCAATAACTTCTCTATTCATTGGCTTAATGTTGCAATACAAAATATTAATATAAATTTGGAAGTATATATATATATATATATATATATATATATATATATATATATATATATATATATATATATATATATATATATATATATGTATCAGGCATGGAGTCGATTACGATATTACGATTACGAGCAAAATAAATAGAAGAATTATAATACTCGGCTAAAAGGTAATTACTATCGAATCAACGATTACAGCTTTTAAAATATGGTTATGAAATGCCAAATACAATTTTGATTGCGACTGCAGAATTCATAAAAGAAATCTTTTACACAAAATAAAAATGTGTGTGTCAATCACTCTGGGGTAACAACGCATAACTCAAAAAAAAAAAAAAAAAGAAAAAAGATTTTCGATTTAATGCTGCCGAGATGATTGCAATGACGGTTGCAATTATTCTGTAACATTAATTTTTAAATAATGGTTTCGAATTATGAAGTTGCTGTGAAAAATAAATGAACTATTCTTTACAAAAGACGCATCTATTTATTTGGGTATTTAAAGTGAATATATAGGAAATCTATGTTTTCTGGATATTGCATATAGGCAAAAACATTTTGATATTTTAAATTGTTCCTGTGTAATTTGGGTTCGAGTTTTAAGACTTTCGTAATCTTACTTTTGACTTACTTATTCTCAAATAAAACAATACTTGAAAAATTTTTAAAATATGATCTTATTTCTACGGATGTATCTGAATTAAGAATAAATTGTTAAAGCTTAAAATGTTTTTTTTTTTTTTTTTACTTTTAACTATGTTTCACTATTGATTGTATCATTAAATGTTTTGTCGTAAGAAATATCATTCGTTTCAGATATTAAATCTGTAAGAAATATCATTCGTTTCAGATTTTAAATCAATAATTATATTACGTTTTTATAAAATATTTGGAGTGTGTCATTTTTAAGTTTACAACATCAACTCAACTGATATTTAAATTTGTCCCCGTTTGAACGTATTCTATATGGAGGACATTTTATAGAGGGGCAGTTATACCTGTGAAAATAACCGATGCAAATTTTCGGCTTTAAAGATCCTGAGGTTCTAAGATCTCTCAAAATTCAAAAAGGTGGCAAACCTGAGATACATCACATTGCGAACAGACTATTTTTTACTTCAAGAATTTCAGAAGCTGCTTTGGAAGACAATATTTTTACGAACTCAATTTTAACTGTAATCCATTAACAACACGAAATTCGAGAACAGAACCATTAAGTACGAGCTTTTGAATTATTTGTGTTCAGACTTTATGCCATCCAATTTGAAGAAAAAAAATCCTTTTCACTCGTTTTTAGGAGTTTACATGCCTACTGCACAAAAGTTAAAGAGCTCAAATTCACAAAAATACTAGAATGTATTGACAACCAAAAGTACTTTTATTTCTCTAAATTTCAGTCTTCCAGCGTAATGAAATTATCTGCAACCTTAGCCTAAACATGGTAATTTGTTAGGACTAATAGTATTTCAAGCTCATAGTTTCATCTTTCTTCTGAAAGAGCACCTTCAAAAAGAAAACCTATTTTTTTGGGCAAAATCTGCTCTTTTGAATGGTACTAACGAAAATAAAATGCAAAAGTTTACAAACTAGACTTACATCACGTTAAAAATTGACTATGATGAATGCGAACAAGTTCGCTAAAAACTTTGGATGATAATATCTTTTATAAAATCAATATTTGGACTCTGCAACTGAATTTCATTAAATGTAAGTATTTTGATAATATAAGTACAAAGTATGAGCCTTGCTTTTTATCATTATTATTGTTATTATTATTAGTTCTGTTTTGTTCAGAATTTATGCTAACCTAAAATCCAGCAAAAGAAGAAAATCCCCTCAGGTCTTTTTCACGAGTTACACCGTGTTACACAAAATATAATTAGCTGAAACTTACATACAATGCTGGTAAAAAAATTGCATCACCCTCGCATTTTCACAACAATGGGATTATGTGAGAGGTTTTGGTCGACCGATTAACGATGAATGTATGTGAAATTCTGCAAAACTTATGAAATAAACATTTAACAGCAGGAATCTGATAATTGTTTACGTAGATCGGGGCTGTTTCTGAGCCAAGGCAAACTGCTGACCCCATGCTCATTTTTCCATTTCTGAACCTGCATGTGAGTTTAGAGAAAAAAATTACTTAACCTGATGTCAATTTAAGTCTAATGGCAGGATAAAGGTTTTTAAATTGTCACTTACCAGTTTTGCCCTACGGCACGGAGCAGAATCATCCTGGAAAATGACGTTTGGAACTGAAGTAAAGTGATCCCGGACAGTATGAAGCAATTTCTCCTCCAAAATACCTATATGCACCTGAGCGTTTACTGTTTCTTGCACAAAGTGAAGCCTACCATTTCCTTGATCAGAAATACATCCCCAAATCATTTGGGATACGGTATGTTTGACTGTGTGTTGAATGCAGTCGGGATGATATTCCTCTCCTTTGCGGCGCGGGTGAAGCATTTTTTTTTACCACCACTGTAAATACTAGAAAGTCCTTACAGCCAATAGTGCTTTAAGCTCCGAAAAATTCAGGCTTCCAGTGTGATACAATTCTGAAATTTTAGCCTAAAGATGTCAATTTGTCACATAAAGCTAATCCGCCGTTTTGGTTTTTTTTTTTTTTTTTGAATAATCCTAGATCCCCAAGATTTTTAGTGTGAAATGACTTTTTCTTTTCGAAAACATGTATTGCGGCAAAATATTCATAACATATACTTTCAAAGTAAAAAAAGAAGAAAAAAAGGATGTGTGAAATTCACTTTAAGGAGATGAATTTAACTTTTCATACAACACTGGAGTGGGTGGGAGGCAATTCAATTCCTCCAGTCATATGTTTAAAGCATTTTCCATGCCTCAATTAATAAGAACAATATTTTTCCAAAAATGTCTCTAGTTTCAATGTTACTTAACCCTACCTGTGTCTTTAACGTTCTACATAGTGTTAACAAAACTCAAGAACCGTAGCATCAACTAAGAAAACCCCTAAAACAAATAAAGGAATTTCTGCGCATTGTTCGAGCCCTTTCGTTCCGTTAATTTTCCCTGCTATATTCGATGTCAAGCAAATAATGCGACAAGAGACTCCAACCTTAATTACACATTCCTTTTGGGAAAGAAGGGTTGACGCGAGGAAAGAGCGAAAAAGTTCTCCTAATGTCATGGAAATGCGTCATTTAATTCTTAATTTTCTATGGCATTTCTCATCTTAGTTCTTTATGGTGATTCTCTCGGGTAAATGTTGTATCTTTTATTTTATGAATAATAAATAAAGTTAGAATAAGATACATTTATTGTCAAAAAACAAAGTATGACCGTGTGTTCATGTAGGTTTAGTTTCCATTTCTTCTCGGTTTTATGATTCGTGTATTCTGAGGCTTACAAGTTTGGAAAAAGTGTTAAAATGTTAAATTATATGTTGGTCGTAATATACATTGAACTATTTACGTTCTTTGTTTAAGTATATATAAGAGTTGTGAGGATATTTAAATGTATTGCTTGTCAAGATGGAATGATAAGGTAAGGTTACAATACTATTATGGTGGATCACGATTTAATGTTTCGTGTTTAACTAAATTGAGCTACCAAAACGGCCAGTTGATCCTCTTGTAACGTTTCGGGTAAGTTTAATGTGATAAATACAATAAAAAAATTAAAATCCTCAATACTATTTTTAAACATGCCCAGTAAAAAAGTTATAAAAAAGAGTAAATACCTTTGTGCTTGAAAAGTAAAATAAGAAATAATGAAGTTTAACTGCCCACAACTTCGGTATATTACATAATAATAATAATAATAATAATAATAATAATAATAATAATAATAATAATAATAATAATAACTTACTCTTGCAGTTTAAAATTGTATGCAACTAAACGCCATTATTTCTTGTTTTATGCCTAGTTATGGTGTTTCATGACAGTAATTTCACGTATTTATCAAGAGATTCCCTGCGTAACCACAAGCGGAAGTTCTTGTACAATTAAAGGGGGGGAATTCCCCTTTTCCTAATATTATCATTTTTATCTTAGGGACACATTAAATGATTAAATGCATAAAGTATCAGAAAAACGTTTTTCGCAAGGTGTCATTGCAAAATGTTTGTGAAAGGGACTTCTCGTTTACAAAAGTGTAATTCAAACTTTGCAAAGCCTATTCCACTTTCCAAGGCAAGCCACATTTTCAAACATTTTCCTGACTAATATTTTTTGCTATAGAACTTACCTTAATTTATTTAGTATAGTTTATTCTTGTCTTATTTTATTTTTTATTCTTAGTAAATCTTAGTTTACTTTGTGAAAAAAACGTCCAGCTGATGTGACATAATTAAACTGAAAAAAGTCAGCCTCGTAATGTTAAAATGTTTTCCAATAGTTTTTAAAAAATACCTTAACTAGTACCTTTAGTTTGAAAAACCTATAGCATAAAATGCTCAGATTTTTGTAGGTAGAAGCTTTTGAAAGAACGCCTAAAACTATGCTTACTTATCAAAAAATTTTAGGATGTGTCAAAGAAATACACTCTAGTGTCATTTTAGGTGTAACAAACGTTTGGAGAAAGGACGATAAAAAAAATTTTAGTTTACTTTATAGTTAAAATAAATACAATAAATTGCCAATTATTTTGACTTGTACGAATAGTTTATTCTTCATCTTAAAAATGATATCAAAATTATTATGACTTAAAAAAAAATCTTTAGTTAATTTTTTTGTAGTTTGTAATGCCAAATGTTTCTTATTTCCATATCCCGTCGGCTCTAAATATTCAGTTTACCATCATAATTTTATCTTTTATAAAATATAAGTTTATTGTGAGCATTGTAATGTGTTTTTATGGAGTCTTCAATTGTCTTCAAACAATTCTACGTCTCCAGAAAAAAGAAATGGCCAGCGTTATAGCCTTCTTAATTTCAAGTCATGAAAACTACAAAACTGCACAAATCGTAAATAAAAATGAACATTCTCTAAGGCTTCTAAGAAAAAATATAGAAATTTATTACAAGTTGGTATAAAATATAAAACTATATTTTTGATGTATTATTTTGCATGTTAAGTGAACACTGAAAATATTAACAAAGCAAAAGTTCGTTGTAAAGTAGTTTTTAAAACTTTTTTCAAAGAAATAAAGTATCTGTCTGCTTCTTTAAACTTTTCAATAATTTTCAAGATTTCATTACACGTCATTGTATTTTATTAGTTGCTTTCGTACTACAAATACATTTCGTTATGATTGATTTATACTTAAATGTCTGTCCTTGTCTTTCAAAACTGGGAATTAACGTATACAAATGATTACGTAGAAACAGAACAGAAGTTTAAACATATTTAATAGTAATTCAAATCTTTGCTGATGCATGCTTAATTTAATGAATGATGTGAACATATTTAAATAATTTGAACCTTTAATAATATTAAGCTTACCAAATGCAGTGCTGGCCAAATTATTAGCCTGAAGAGTTTTAATTTTTTGTTTTTGTGCACTATTTGTACTAATATACTCTTTATTTCACGTTAAAGTACAATACATACTGTATACTCATTATTACGTTATTTTAGCATAATTTAATGTTTGCAGGTGGCAGCACTGTCTGCTTTGTTTATGTTCTTTGTATATCTACCTACCAGGAACATAACCGTTAACAGTTCACTAATTCTTTTTATTAGTGTGTTCTGTTATATTTAAAGTTAGTTTTAGGTAATTAGTGAGTATGTGTATGTGAGCATTTATAATATTGAGTATAAACAATTTTTTACCTACTTTTTTAAAAAGTTAAGAAATGGTGTAAACCTTGTGAAAAGTATGCCAAAAAGATTTAAAATGCTCATCAAGAACAAGGGAATGGAAACTAAATATTAAATAATTATTTCACTGTTCGTTAATATGTCTATAGTTATGTAATTAATAAAGAATTTGCTTTTAAAAGTCTTAGTCTAATAATTTGGCCAGCACTGTACACAGTAATCATAATATACTAAACATCAGAAACATGCCTAGATATGAAAAGAGGCAGATTCCTGGTATCCAGATAAATACGGTTTAAAGTTCGATCGCAATTTTTTTTACCAATTCCAAAATTTTTCAGTAAAGAAAATGTTCAAAAGCGTTGTGTGTGTTTTTGCGATTAGTTAAATTTCTGGTCTAAACGTTTACCTTAGCTTTATTTTCTTCCATTGTCTGTAAGAATAAATCAGATTCATAAAAATATTTTAATTTTGGTGGAAAAGACGTTGAGCACATTTTCAAAAACGTCTGTCTGGGTTTGTGTGCAAAACTTGCTATATATCCACCACAGACACAACATCGACTTTAAAAGTAAGTTACAACGTTTTATGGTATACACATAGGCTAAACACATACAAAAGTTTTTAAAAAAATATCATAAAATCTTCTTAAATTATATTTTACAGAACATTTTTGCTTGTGCAGACGCGATGCTAAAACATAGTGATCTTAATTAGATAAAGAAGTATTTTAAAATGAAATTGTGAGAAAGAATCTCACATAAAAGAACATAATACTTAATTAATTCATCCGAATATTTTTTTCCATAAAAATAATTAAAAATAGAAACGTTCTCCATGGTGTATGCATGTAATCTTCTATTTTTGTTTCAAGAAATGGCTATTTTCATCTGACGGTAATGAAGCTGTGAATAAAATCTGTCAATTTGAAATACCTCCACTAATGGAAAAGTTGACTGATACTTTACAGCACTGACACATTTTTTCAACCTTTTTGAATTGTTTAAAGAGTTGTTTAGTGTCTCGTATAGACGGCACTAGGGCCGAGGACAATGAAAATTGATTACCATGGGAAAAAGGGCTGATTAGTTGTTGCCAAAAATTCACGTGGGAGGAAGTGCAGAAATGATAAGTTTTTTTCTCATGAACTATGTCAGCTATAGCTCAAAAGTGAATGCACGGTTTTAAAACGCACCAGTTCCTTAAAAAGCCGTTACTGCACATTCCATGCAAAATGTAGCTTTTAAACTTAAAACTGAAATCATTTTATCCTCTACTACCCCTACCCACCCTGACTTTGATGTCATATCAAATTTTATCATTGTTCTTCCCTACAAAAGCGTTACTGACTTGTTAACGAGTGCAACGTGAGTGGTGCAATATGGTGCAATATCACTGCTTTACATTTAGGCTGTAGGTTGTGACGGAATTTAATATTTCAGTCAGTCACGAACCTTTGTTTTTTTTTTTTTTTGTTTTTTTAAGGGAAATAAAAGAAAAAAAAACACTTTATAATTGTTAAAGACATTATTCTTAAAAATCATGTGAATATAAATAGTTTTTTTCAGCAGGAAATAATACTTTGAGCAAGAGAGAGATAAATTGTAAGTAGCATAACAGTTAAAAACAACTTTTTTCTATACTTAGTAGTCATTTCATTTTCACTGAGCTTCACAAAGTCACAAACCTATACTGACAGTTCAAAAACAAAAATCCACCTCATATAGAGGATACATAATTCTTGATGATTCTGTGCATAGAAGTTTTTTTTTTTCAATAGGAAATCGTAATTTGGCAATAGAAGGTTAATTAGATTTCACTAAAACAACTAAACGTAATTTTAATTATTTGACTTCGGCTATTTTTCTTAATTCCGAAAAAAATCTGCTTTTCGCTCTGTACACATAAGAAATGTTTCTTATATCCATTCCTCAGAACTATTCAAGCGGTTTAACGATGAAGAAAGTATATCATGAAACATTCATGAAAGTGAATGTAACTTCAGATTTTCATTTTGTCAAAATTGACCCAAGGGTGTATGCTTTTTACTGCTTTGGACTTCAAACTCTGCCTCTACTGATAAATAGAAAGATTTTTCTCGAAAAAGGAAGGTTATAAAGGTAAGATGTTTTGTCGAAAGTGTTTAAAAATAGTTTTTGCTTGAATAATGTTTTTCATCTTTTTTCGTTTTTTGTTTCAGGTTTTTTTTTTTTTTTGAAAATTGTTGAAATGGGAAGTACAACTTTGAGATTATTTACTATCCCTCCCCTCTAAAAAATAGCGGGACAAAATCTTATTCAGCAATAACTAAAAAAAAAAGACGCTTTGCTCTGGATTCTCCAAATAAAGTGAATTTTTAATGCTAAGCTTCACCATAACTTTTACTTCATACAATCTTAACAAATAATTCCCTTACCAAAAAGTAAATAGAACTCGAAATATTTGTTGAAGTTATTATTTTTTTTCCACTTTTTTATTGTTATCATTTATTTTCTTAGTATTTTTTCTAAGACATAAGAAATTTTGATCTTTTTTAAATTTTTTTATTTAACGTTTTAAGCAATTTTCGTCCTTAATTGAACAAAATATTCTAAATAAAGTAAATGTTTTTTACAGACGACAGACATAAAATTGTCTGGTAATTTAAAGAATGAAGTAGTATTAGCTACTTAGAAACATTTTCTCTCAAAAGTTTTAAAATGCATTTTTAAGTCTTTAATCCAAAACCCAAAGACGCGGATTTTTTGAGTTACACAAAAGAAAAAAAAACTCCTTTTACCGGATTTTTCCTTTTCAAAACCAACAAGATAAAAGTGCTCTTACTGGATCAAGTTCTTAGAGTTTCTATGAATGGGCTACTTTTTTTTAAACTTGCCGTGTTTAGTTAATCCGTATAGTTTAAATCAGAAAATGTAACTCAAGAATGCATTCGTTCAAGATACTTTTTTTTTCTTTAATATTTTTGTCTCTTCGTTCTCAGACTTGTTTTTTGCTTAAAATATGGAACTATCAGGGTGACAATAGTTTGCTGAGACATTACAAAACGTTAAAAATAATCGTACAGTGTTTTCAAAGTGGTATAGCTATGTATTCAAAAACTAGCGGCACCCGCACGGCTTTGCCTGTAGTAGAAATACAAAAGGTCATTTGGTTCGCCTGTATATTTACAAATAATGGATGATGACTTTCTCGCCAATTGGCTATGTTCATTCGCTCTTCCCATGTTACGGCTCCACGTCCTGATAATTTCCTAATTTACTCGTCCATCTAATAATAATTTTTCTACAGAAAATGTTTTTAAAATTGAAATAGAAAGAGAACAAAATCGAATTTTCGAAAATCGCTTCGATGTGCACACCCCCATGATACAAATTAACTTTGTACCAAATTTCAAGAAAATCGGCCTAACGGTCTAGTCGCTATGCGCGTCACAGAGGTCAGGACAGAAATCCAGACAGACTTTCAGCTTTGTTATTAGTAGAGATAGCTTCAATTCAATTGTAAAAAGATGTCTGTGGCAGGCCTGCGTCTAGGAGACCCCATAGCACCTACCACCTCGAAATCTGTACAATATTACTTCGAGCCCTGTGACTTGTACCTGAGGCATTATTTGACAAATTTCGAATTAGTTGTTTTGTAGTTAATTTTTAAGTTAAAATTTAGCACAAATTACCTTTTTTACGAATTTTCTCAAACATGAGTTTCTATTTTAGCAAAAGGTCCGATGCTCAACTCAATTCAAGCTCGGAACTAAAGAGCAAAATATATTACAAGATACCCCAAACTTGAAAACGACTTTTCAAACGTACAAAAGTACCATTTTGCTATGTGCAGGAGACTTTTAAGCTATGAAGTTTGGTACAGATTAGTTTGGATCCAAGAGGAGGGGTGCTCTTTGAAGCGTTTCTTTAAAAATATTTTGTTATCTGCATTTTTCCTGTTTTCTGGTTGTTTTGGAAGTTTTACATTTTTTCTAAATTTATTGAGATGTTTACTGAAACTCTTTTATGGGGCGGGGATCGCGTTCTTTACTTCCTTCGTAACGTTTTAATTTTATTCTGCTTAACAGGTCCTTAAAATTTTCACGAACCAAATAATATTGCGAAGCAATGTTTGGGGATTAGTGAGTGGCAGAGAGCAGAGGGCAGAGCCCCTAGTGGACAAAAAAAAAAAAAAAAACACGTGGCTGTAATTTTATGAACATCAATATTTACTTGAAAACGTGAGATTATAACGCATGTTTTGTATTTTATTAGCCAGGTTTAGGACCAATATTTAATAAATTTTGTATTTCTTGTAATATAAAGTGATAACTTCTTTACGTATATAATGTTTCGTCCACATATAATATTTAAAAGCCGAACGCATGCATACAATCCGTTATAATGCATTCTAAGCACTATATTCAGTTCCTAAGAATAAAGACATTTTGCTCAATAAGTATTAGAAACGTATTAGCAAAAAATCATTTAAACCTGTAACAAAACTTCTTCTAATCTGATTAAACTGTTTTAAGGAAAAAATGTTACAATGTTATCATGAAACAAAAATGCTTCGTTGACGTCTTACACTCACATTTTTTAGTTTTCAAACTTACTTCAGATTAGCTGTAAAGAGAAAGCTTGAAGTCGTGAATACAGTAGAATACTGATATTAGGCCGCAATTATCTTGTCAGTGTAGGACTTCAGAGTAAATCCATTGATAATGAATTTTTTGTAACCAACCAATACTTAGTTAACTGTTGGTACTACACATTAACTAAGCAAGAGCAAAACCAGTTAGTGTACTCTTGTAGCTTTGTCAGTGCAATAATGAATAATTATTTTCTCTATTTTAGTTTGCATTACTTTTAGTTAATATAAGAGCAATTTCAAAATGTGACTGAATTTCTGCAGGCTATGTACACCAGAAAGTCCAAGTCTTGCGCAAAGTTTGAAAGTAAAATAAAATAATTATTTATAACAACTCTTTCCATTGAGAGGTCCTATTTCATTCGTTTTTGTTTTTTTAAATTAGCTTGCCATATAAGCAACGATAAAGATTTTTGTTATTTGTATTGAAATCTTGTCTTTCCTGCATCAGTTCGCAAGAACTATAGGTATTAAAAGTTTTAACTTGCATGAGAGTTCTTGGAAAAGCAATTCTTGTACATAACTGTAAGCAATGTTGAAGTCAAAAAATCAAAATGGGGTTGTTTCCTTCAGTCATAAGTACTACTTTTATTCATTGAAATTGGTAGAATTAGCAAAAAAAGAAAGATGGACCCTAAAAATACTTTTATTTGCCCAATATTTAATTTTTAATTAATTTTTTTTAATGTATAATTTTGAAACCAAAATGTTTAATCGTGTGACGTCGCAAGTGATCAACGCCATCTTGATTTGAACGAGTTAGTTGTCTTTTCTTGCAGGATATCGCCTATTAATTATTTTGTCACTGCAAGCAATTTATTAGCGGAACGATAATTGTTAGTTAAATAAAATATTCATTTAGCGAAGTTTGGCACTGTCCTGAAACTAAATTCTGGCAACATTAGCGACTTGCTCACTTGTGACGTCAGCAGAAAAAGTTAAAACAACGACTGAATGTCGCTTAAGATTATTTTTAAGAGAGAAAATAAGTCAAAATTAAGAAACAAAATTAACCTATCTCATGTTTTTGACTATGCTCTTTTAGAAAACAATATTTTTGAACAATGGGGAAGCAACCCAATTATAATTAATAAGGAATGTTGAAGCAATAAATGTTTTTCAAAAAATGCTTTGTGGTTAAAACATTATTTTCATTATAATGCTAACGTCTCACCTATCGTACACACAAATTAATTTACTAGAATGCTTCAAGTAAAAATTTATTTTGCGCTTAAATTTTGATTTTAGCGAAAAAAGTATATTTTTTGATGCATTAGTAGAAATATTAAATGTCTTAAGGAATTTTCGAAAATATGAGAAAAGTAACAAGAATATCATTTGTTATTACATCTCAAATAAGACAAATGTCACGACAAAATGGACATTTCAACAGCTAGGTACCTAAGGATACATGAAAAGAAAAGAAATTCAATTCAGAAATTCTTTCAAGCTGTTTTATTTTCTGCATATTAAATGAAGTACCCAATACTCTCTAAAGTCAAAGAACTCTCCAACAACTTTAAGTACGTTTTTAAAGACCTTCAAAGAGGAAGTAATTATGCGTAAAACTCCTCCTCATAAAAAAACGAAGATAATTATTTTTATAACCTCTGAACTTCAAATTGCAATGTTCTTTTAAACATTTTTGAAGACACGAAATGAGTTTAGAAGTGAGAAAAGACATATTTATTCATAGATTTGTTTTTTATTTCTTTGGTTCGATAGATATGGGGAAGGTTTTTAGAGCAATGAATAGTAAGAATAAATACGAAAATAGCTTGAAATTTGCCAACGGGTTGATATAAATAAAGGCAATTTTCTTGTGATTGTATAAATAATTAAATATACGTTTATACGTATATACATCATGTTTATAATTTAAAAATAATGCTGTAGTTTATTCAAACATAATGTCTAACAGTCTGAGAAAATGAATTTGAAATCTTTTTTACCGTAGAATTCCATTTACTGTTTTATACCTCAATAAGTTAGCCGAAGGAAATGGTAAAGAGCATATCAATTTTTATCAAGGTTTAGTTGGTGAGAATACGATTTGAATAGCTGAAAACCCAGTTTACCGGGGGTAGATATTCATCCCGGTTAGCAGCTGTAGGGTTAAGTATAAAAAGTTATCAATGTCATTAAAGAGAAAAGGATATTAAAGATAACCAAACTATAGCACCTTTTTAATCGCAAAAAATGCTGTTCACTAAAGATTAGTACAAACCATTGCTGACATGAAAAACTTAAATAAAAGCTTTAAATTGATACCACTTAACACTAAAAAAGAAAAAAACTTGAGGTAAAAAGCTCTGGGTTGGTTGAAATGGATATTTCGGCTAACCACTTGTTTATAGGTACATATATATATATATGCACGGGCAGATGGGTCGAAGAAATTACTCAACATTTTTTGGAAATTGGTAAATAACAAATTTATACCTAAAGTTGAGTGAATTTTTTTTCGCGAGTAAAATATTTTCTGTCGTTCATACAAAGGAGTAAAAATTCAGGAACGTTTCTGAGCGATAAGGAGCAACGAGTGTGCCTAATTTCTATCACTAACAACATATCTGGCAAAAAATAGGAAAGTTTCCTACTAAAAGTCAGTAATATTCCTGAAATGAACCTAAATTTTTTCTGAGGAATTCAGAAACGTTCCCTATAAAATTCAGACATGTTGTTTGAATAAATCATCAACATTCGAAGAGAAATTTGACAAGGTTTATAATAACACTTCACTCTTCCAGGAAAGTGTCTAAAACTGAAATATCCGAATCTAAAGCAGAATTTCAAGCAAAGACCTAACAGGCTAATTTGTCTACTGTCCATAAATAGATATAATAGCCAGAGACTGATTGACATCGTTTAAGACTAAGGAAATCTAGAAGAACCGTATTTATACTGAAGGTGAAACACCCAATAAAGAAGCTGAGTATATCTTTACATTGGTAGATAATAATTATTTTCACAACAGTAAGAAATCCGTATCCATGCAACTGGTAGAGGTTCAAAAAATTGTTTGCGATTTTTTTTTAAGGAAACTGGCAGAAACCGGTGAAATCCCGGAACAATGCAAAAAAAAAATCTGTGTCGTTTCTAATTTTTTTTACAGATAAAAGGTCAGACGATAGGCACTATAGCGTTTTTTTAATTTAAAAAAAAGCATTAAAGAGACTAGAAATTTTAAGTGAACAAGTAATTATTATTTGATTAGAATATTTATCTGAAGTTTCACACATGAAATATTTATTGCCTAAATTCAAAATGATATTTAGTAAATTCCACATGGCGAACTTTTCAACCCGTAATTCTGAAGTTTTAAAGATTTAGCCGAATGGACGCTATAATTCATGAAAACATATAGTACTCAGCCACTCTACAACATTTACATTTACTATTTAGAGCACTTATCAGTTAAGAGCGAGAAAGAGTTTGGAATTAAATGAAATCTTATCATATGGAGGAATAAATATTTGCAATTAAATGTATACGATATGTAACATATACGTTGATATAATACATGACGGCGTTAAATTTTGTTTTTGGGCATGATATTTAATGGATTGTATTTTACCATACATGTTGTGACATTATTTATTTTTCTTCGTCTCCTGACTTTTTTGCATTAACTTTTATTCTATTTTACATGGTTATGAAAGCTTGCGCTTTTCTCAAAAGATAGCTATTATTAAAAACTCTTCTTAAATGATCAATATTTAATTAATGTAACTAAATTTACTAGCATTTATATATTTCCGTGTATACATTTGGTGAGCTGTGATAATAATTAACAGTCTAGAATGTCTGACGCATACTATTGCCTAACTTAATTAGCGAACATTAAATGGCATTATCTTCAGAGAGCTTAATAAATAGGTACCATAAATGAAAACAGTTTTGAAAATTGTTAAGTCAAATTCAAATGTAATTGTCTAAGTCATTTCTGAAAGCTGTCTGGATCACCTGTCAGATGCGATGCCTAGGAATTCGTAATTACAGTACTGCAACTATTATTTGCTCCTTTGGTTGAAATGAGGATCCATTGCAACATTTAAATTATTTAGTGAGAATATTTGCTTGCATTTTCATGATATTTCCATTATTTTGGCAGTAATAATTAATATTGGTTAGATATGCTTTTTTGTTTTAGTGAAGTGTAATTTTATAATTTATAAACTTACTTCAAATTTGGTACTTATTATGGTAAAATATGCTCATATTGTACTGTTTTGTCTTTTGAAGTTAAAAAAAGGGTGCGCTAAATATTAAATTAAAAATGACTTTCCAGTACATAACATCTGAAATTAAGTGCATAATATTCAATCAATATCACGCCACAAGCAAAGCATGTCTGTTAGATGGGGTAACTTTGGGACTGGGGGACAAAATTTGGGGTAGTGGATAAATTTTAGTTTGCGGGATTCACAGTGGGACATACTGTTTAGGCTCTGTCTGGAATCACGCCTGTTAAGTACATATACCTGTACTGTGCTGCTACCTGATGGTAGTTGTCAGAATCCTAGTCCACTGCCATTGTCCCAAAGTGACCCGAAGTGTCCCATAAATACCCCCATCTTACGGTACCAAACATTTGCAAAAATACGAACACAAAAAAACTATATTTTTTCCTAAGATTGAAGCTTTAGCCAAAATAGTTCCAAATCAGAATCTTATTTTTTTCAGAAGAATGACTTGTTGTCGAAATAAGGACCCAAAGCATTTTATATTTTTCATTGGCATTGAAAAATAAACGCAAATGTTAGGCTAGGTAAAGTAAAAATACGCACTAAAACACTGTAAAAAAATTCAGAAACGTTACTGGTTATTTCCGTGGAACGTTTCGTGATTTCAGCTGTTTTCACCTATTTCCCCAAAAAATCAAGGATCTTCGCAAAAAAGTTTCCTGAATTCCTAAAAGATGCACGAATGCAGACCTTGCACTGGTGTGAAAAATATTTTTTGCTACCAGTTTAAGTATTGACAGAGCGTGTTTATTAAGTGTATCGGCTTTTGATAGTTTATGGCCCGTCCGGATTGACTAAGCTTCCAATGGGAGCAAATAAGTCACTGGATAGCAACAGCTTTGCGAGGCAGGAATTGCAGGCAAGGAATGTGCTTGGTTCTTGCTTGCAATTTTCGCGTAGCGTGGCCTTGGTTGCTCTAATACTTCTGGAGCTTTCTTGGTAAATCAGGAAGGTTCTAATCAAATAAATTAAACCTATTTAGTTTTTCTAGAAGGTTCACGAGTGGCTTTAATAGAGGAGATTTTTTAATATTTCAGAAAGGTTACTGACTTTTATCAGAAAACGTTCCTGGTTTTTGTAAGATATGTTACTGACTGAAATTGGGCACATCAGCTGCCTATTATTTTCCAGGAACGTTTCTGAATCGTTTTTACAGTGAAAAGCTTAAACAGTTTGGAAAACCATTCTTTATGCATACATACAGTTTCGCACCCTTGTAAGTCACTATATTTCCCTCCAAAGTGTGTTTTTGACTGCGAGTGTAAAGTTTTGTGTGTAAGTGACGAAAAGCTGCGTTTTATATCTTGATGAATTCTTGTCGAACTAATGTCAATTTTTTTGTGTCAAAATTATTGTTTAATGGAGATTATTTTCGTAAACATAAGTTAGTGTACCCAGGGTCCGTATAAAAATGAAGATCAGTATTTTTTAATTAAGTTTCTTTTTCACTTATAACTTTCAATATCCTACCTCTTCACCTTATTTTAAACATTTTTGTATTTAGAAGTAGACATATACACTGTAAAAACGATTCAGAAACGTTCCTGGAAAATAATGGGCAGCTGATGTGCCCAATTTCTACCAGTAACATATCTTGCAAAAATCAGGAAAGTTTTCCGCTAAAATTCAGTAACCTTCTTGAAATTATCCTGGAAGCCTCCTGAAAAATTCGGAGATCTTCCCGTTATAAGCCAGTTGTGTCTCTGGAAAATTAGAATGAACTTAAAGATATAATATAATATCTTGGCATCTTCCTGATTTATCAGGGAAGTTCCAAGATCATTGTTGCAAATATGGCCAAAGCTAAGCGAGAATTGCAAGAAAGTAATGAGTATTTTACTCGCTTGCAATTCTTGAAAAGCAACGTAGTCCATACTTATTCGCTCCCAATGGGAGTTTAATTAGCATGAACAGGCCGTAATTCATTGGCGCCGATACACTTTATAAATACGCTCAGTCAATCTTTAAACTGGGAGGTAAAAATATTTTCCACAACAGTGAAAAGTCTGCATTCGTGCAGCTTGTAACCATTCAGGAAACTTTTTGACGATGATTCTTAATTTTTCCAGGAAGTAGATAAAAATCATTAAAATCCCGAAACGTAACACGGAAATACCCAGTAACGTTTCGAAATTTTTTTACAGTGTAGGACTAACGGTTGCAAAAAAAAAAAAAAAAAAAAAAAAGAGCTCTTGCAGGTTAAACGGGGTCATGATGTACATAAATACAGAATTCGTTGGTACTAACTGACATTTTTTTTTTTGTACCAAGTTAAAAAATAACATTATTTCCGTATTACTTTTTATAATAAACTTTTTCATTACCGATTCTTGAATTTTTTTTTTTTTTTTTGCTGCTTGTCAATTTTTATCTCTTTTAACACCCTTTCACGTTCGTCTTTGCTCACTTGTTTCAATTTTTAACGTTCTAATTTGTAATAAACCTGGAGAATACCCATTAAAAAATCAGAAAATTCAAACATCTGTTGTATCTTTAACGGAAGATAGATTTTACTTGCAGTAGTTCGCTTAAAAATAGAAGAGTAAAACAGCCTGTGAACTAATCATTCTGCTGATAAAAAGATGTTACTCTGTTAAATACACAAAAAAATGCATGGCACTGAATTTACTTTTAGTATTTCAATCATTATGTCACCTTTAGTTTTGGTTTAAAGTTATTTTCAAGTATTCGTTTTTCTCTTAAAACCCCTTTCGTGAACATTACGCCTCCTTCTAAGTTCTTAAGCGAATATTCTACACAAGCATATTTGTGATTATACTTTTTTGTTTAAAATTAACTTTCCTTTACACTTTTTCCCAATCGGGGCTCGAGAATGATTTTGATGCAGAGCTTAAAATCATAAGCATGATGTTCGTACAAGAAAAGCATCAGCACTATGTGTGCGGAAACCCGAAGAATTGAATTGTAGGTGCAAAGTCGATGACTAAACCATAAAATCAACGTTATTAAAGCAATAATTTGCTTTAATAACATTGACGGGGCACGTTTACGCGGATTTTTTTTCAGAGAATTTTCTAAATTTTATGTTTTAACTTAATAAATTTTAGACATTGCGGTCATCATTTGTTAATCATTTGCGTTTGACTTTCAAACAAGATGATGGTTTGAATAACAGCCCTCCATATGCATTTGAAAAAGAATCTAAAACAAATATTCGGTATCATTGATATTTTTAGCCCCAGAAATTTATGATGTTTTTTCCCAAACAAGACGATTTTTTTTCCCGATTGTGTTATTAATTTATCAATGATATGATTAATTTAGTTAATAAAATTAGTTTGCCATTTAAGATGCATAAGTTTTAGTTCTCATTAATGGAAAAAAAGTTTTTGAGCAAGATGTCTAGTGCGGTTATTTAAACATTAATATAAACATAAATGCTTACGTTTTTTGTCACCTAAAGATATGTATAAATATAAAATAGATGGCACTATGTCAGGAGAGTACATTACACAATGTAACCCAACCTAGTTCCTTAATTTTACTAAGGATTTGCTACGGATAACATGTTCTTCATAATCAAACCTCTTCTACTGACATTTGCTGAAATAGTTTTGATTCACAACATTTGATTTAAATTTGTTCCATTTGCTACATGTCTTTTTATGAGACAAGACATGAAAATGCAGCATGTATTCAAAAAGCCAGCTCCAGAACTTTTGCTTTTAAACCAATTAATTTTCATCTTTCCAGGATCAAAAATTTGCGCACTAGACGACAAAAAGCTGTTGATAACGCTGGTAATCGCATCCATTGGTTAAAAAAAAAAAAAAAAAAAACTTGTTATTAATTTATTGATTTTCAAAAAAGGCTATTACTTGTAGCTCTCCATAATGCTATATGAAGTAAATAAACTAAAAATAAAATTTTCAACGCAAAAGTTCGAAAGAGAATATAGGAAGAAAATAAACTATAAAAAACGAGAAAATTAAAGTGCTCAAAATACTCTTTTTAATTGTTACCAAAAACAATGAAAAGTAATAGTAATTATAAAGTAAATTTAGTTAATAAAAGTTACTAACTAGTTTCAAGGATAAACTAAAGCAATATGAATTACGCTTTTAAACTGATGACTTGACATGAATTAAAGAGAAGGGCATTATTTATAAAGTATAAATCCACAAATATATTCTTGCTCATGTCCAGCCTTGAAATTCATGTTTTAAGTTTATTATTAAGATTAACTTTATAATTACTAATATTTTTCACTGTTTTTAGCAAAACTTAAAAAGTAGAAGCATTTTAACTAAAAAATTACGATTATTTTTAGCAATACTTTAAAAACGGAAGTAAGTAAACTTTATAATTACTATTATATTCCATTACTTTTGGCAATAAACAAAAAACAACTACGTCACTTCCGTCACACAAAACTCTAGCTCATCAGAAATTCGAAGCCCTCGTACATAAAAAGTTTCCCTTCAAAAACTTCTTATCTTTTGTCCTTCATTGAAACAAAAATATTGTTAATACGCCTCAAATAATTTCTTTGGCAGAAAAAAAAGTTTCGTGACAGTAACACGTTTAGAAAAGCTCAACTAAGATGAAGACTAATCAGAATATATAGATGCGATAAAAGCAACCGTGTCGGGACTGTCGCAGCAGTTTCTGTCCCTTTTACCCTATCTCTTATATGCTATCTCAGAATACTTACGTTTTATGAGGTCTAAATCTTCTGTGATAAAGAAGGATGATCGTCACTTCGATAAAGTGAATGAGTTTTCATGAACGCGGAGTCACACTACGATTGCTGAAAAAGGGGAACATTTTCTCTCGATAGAAGATCCAATAAAGTAACATGATTAATAGGAAAGAAATACTGGTTGTAGAGTCTGATGACTGTTTTTTTTTAATCTTAAAAGGAATCCTTAGATGCATATAAATACTTTGAAAGCACGATTATTGATCTATTCATGGCTAGCACAATGAATCTCAAAAGGTATGTGATATTACATGAAAAATTAAGGCTTAAAATAAAAAACCGTTGCCATTTGTTAACATAATCTTTACAAAGGACAAATGAAGTTCAAACTAACTGTTTTAGTATTCCGAATATTTTTATTAACTGAAGCACTCGTACTAATTGCAATTAGTAGCGTCATTAAAATCAATAATAAATTAATAAACTAGTTTTTTTGTGTTATCTTCTTCTCGTTTTCTTCTTTATACTAATCCTCATTGATCAAGAATCCGATTAGATTCAAGAGTCCAGTCGACCATTATCTCCAACATCCACATTAACACCTATCTAGTATGCCCCTCTGCGACAAAGCATGGGGGCAACAGACCTGGCCTCGCTTGAAAGCAGGCATTGGTATCGCTTTCATTGCTCTTGGGTCAGTATGTCACCTCCAAAGCCTAAAGTGCCACTAGAACCACAGGCACCAAGAATGGGATGGCGGTTATTTCCAGGAGGTGTTAATAAGGTGCTATGTTCTGTTTATGTGCATTTCATTTGAATGCGTGGCACTTACACATTGTCGCTTCCACCAATATTCTGTGTCTCGGCAGCTATTTAAATTTGCGTATGATGGCAATTATGATGACGCTATCCGTTGCCAAGGCGGAATTCAAAATGTATCAATCCCCATCAGGGCTTCATTTCCGAAAATTGAATATTGGAAGCCTTATATCTGTACCTCAAAGCCAGACTGACTTAAATCCTAAAATTGTGATTTTCAACTTATTATTGCATTGTGTATAGAAGATTATCGAGCCATTCGGACGTAATTCTTAGAAAAAAATATTTTCTATTTTTTACCAGGGTTAAAACAGCGCGTGTCTCATTCTTTTCAAGCGCCAGAAAAAAAAGTATTTCCTCTCTCCTGTAAAATTATCATAATGTGAATTACGTCCATCTGGCTCGGAGGTTTAGATATTACCAGGACTTATTTTTAAGCGTAAATGGCCGAAATTTCCGTTTTATATACAAATTCTCTAAAGATGTCCAGGAGCCGAGCTCCAATGCAAATTAAAAAATGATCTCCGAAATCGCGTTGTTTAGTGCCTTGGTGTATTTAAATAATACGAATACAAATATAAAAGTACCGACCTGCAACAGGCTCTGGGCCCATCTAGACTGGGACTAGTCAATTTACAATCTCGAGTGAAGATCAATGGTCCTCTTAAAAAGTATCTAGTAACATCTTTCATTTTAATGAATTTAAACAACTGAATCATGTCCCCTCGGCCCCTTCTTTGCTCAAGACTGTACATTTTTAGCCTTCTAAGCCTGGAATCATAGTCTAAATGAGAAAGTTAATTTATTAACCTTATAGTCCGCATTTGAACCTTTCCAATACATTAATATCTTTCTTAAGATAAGGGATTAAGACCAAAACTGAACATCATACTCCAAATGAGGTCTTACCTAACTTCTATATAAGGGCAAAAGAACTTCTTTAGATTTATTTGAAATAGATCTATTGATAAACCCAAGCATCTTATTGTCTTTGTTACTAGCTATACTGCAATGTTGGCTAAACTTTAAATCTTGACTTATTAAGACGCTCAGATCAGTAACTTTTTCTGGCTGACTAAGGGCTGAACCTTGAAAATAAAAACTTGTACACTTATTTCCATGTCCTAAATGTAGCACTTGACATTTCCCAACATTAACAGCCATACCCCATTTATCAGCCCACTCCGTAATATGATCTAGATCCTCTTGCAGCTGATTTACTTGTTCTTTATTATCTACACTCCCCATAACTTTGACGTCATCAGCAAAACAATTCATGTTTCCAGAAATATTTTTATGAATATCGTTCACAAAAACAATGAACAAAACAGATCCTAACACTGATCCTTGAGAAACCCTGCTTAAAACCTCACTCCAATTAGAATAATTTCCCCTTACAACTACCCTTTGTTTCCTTCCGGTCAGCCAGTTTTGAAACCAAATGAAAGTTTTCCCTCCTACTCCTGTATCAGCTAATTCGCTAAATAAAGCAACATGCGGTACCTTATCGAGAGATTTTTGAAAATCAATGTAAAGAACATCTACATGCTTCTTATTGTCCAAAGCCATGGTAACTTTGTCATAGAAATGTAATAAATTAGTTGCACAAGATTTACCTTTCCTGAAACCGTACTGAAAACTAGTCAATAGATTATTATTCTTTAAAAAATTTGCTATCTTAATTTTTATCAATGTTTCAAAAATTTTGCAAACCACCGAAATTAGACTGACAGGTCTATAATTTCATGCACTCCCTTTAGATTTCTTGAAGAGCGGTATAATGTTAGCCAGCTTCCACTCCTCTGGCACTGTCCCCGAGTTATAAGAAGCATTGAAAATATTGTAACGGATTCTGTGCGACTTCCACTTTCTTGAAATGAAGACACCGTTCTTGATAAAAACACAGAAGCTTTATTTACACTATGTACAGGAGAAATCGTTAACAACTGCTAAAATAATCATCAGCAATTAAGCAAATATCACTCAACACCGTAAACTCAACGGTTACACACGTATTTACTTCCAAATACGAAAACAACACAGCGAAATGCTTCGCTATAAACAGAGCTAATACACACTCTCAGTACAAATTCTCAATCGAAACTAACTCTTTATCCAGCATAACGGTTTATATACACACCGAAAAGAAATTTCTCAGATATTCCACACGCTTCTGGAAAATAGTAGACCGTTATCAAATTTTATCAATGAACAAAAAGGAAATAGGGGGGTCGTATACTTTAGCCATATGAAAAGGGGTTGTATATTCATTACGGGAAACTATTTACAGGTTACGTTACTACAATAATTACTATTTACAGGATTTGTAACATTGCCCCCTTCCTAAGGACTGCACGTCCCGAGCAGTACAATCTCCAGAAAGGGTGTCAAACTTCTATCACAAGTTTACAAATACAGTAGAGCGCCGATTATCCGAACTCCAATTAACCGAACTTCCAATTATCCGAACCGTGTTTTTCGCCTTTTAAAATTTTTTAACCGAACTTCCAATTATCCGAACCGTGTTTTTCGCCTTTTAAAATTTTTTTCCGAACTTTATGCGAACGGCATATTTTTCATCCAAAACCTAATTTTTTTTTCTGTCCTTTCCAACCAAGCTTTCAATTACGTACGTACTCTTTTTTTCACTCTGTTATCTATCTTTTTTCTTTTCTTTCTTGGCATACAAATTTTAATCCGGAAACTGCAAGGTATTTTTGGGGAGTTTTGTTAGTGGGAAGAGAGAACACAAAAGGTTTGAAGAAAGGGGTTGAGAAACCAAGGTCAAAGCACAAAATTCCTGTTTGCATTCTTCTCCCCCCACCCTCGCTGTGGACACGTGGGGAAAAACTGGTTTGTGTGAAGTATCTACGTTGACAAAGTGAGTTGCTCAGAATCATGTGCTCTGCTTTTTTTAGAGTTTGTTATCGTCGATATCGGTTGCTAGCCGCTGTTAATTCTTGTTGTTAATAGAGTTGTTAGTGGTTGTTACTAAAGGTTTCTTGATAGCGGTTGTTGATTGCACCAGCGATCTAGCTCATTTCTTTTTCTGCAACGAAGGTGAAAAGATGTCTGGAAAGCGAAAAAGAGTTGTTCTTTCGCTAGGAGACAAAGGAAAGATATTGAAGAGGCTGAAAAATAATGAAGCCGCTTCAAAATTAGCAGCGGAGTTTGGTGTAGGAAAGTCTACAATATCAGATATAAAAAAGAATGAAGAATCAATTATGAAGTATTAAACGGGACTTGAAAGTGAGCAAGGAAGCTTAGATAGAAAATCGATGAAAAAATCCTTTGATGATAAAGTAGATAAAGCTTTGCACGTGTGGTTTTTGCAGAAACGCTCATCTGGTCATCCCATTTCTGGACCCTTATTATGTGAGAAGGCACTATTTTTCAACGAAAAGTTGAATGGAGAAAATACTAATACATTTCAAGCAAGCTCTGGGTGGCTTAGAAATTTTAAGCTACGGCATGGTATACGCGAAATCGGATTGCATGGTGAAAAATTATCTGCATCTACAGAGTCTGCTACGAAATTCGTAAAAGAATTTATTGAATTTGTAAAATCAGAAAAATACGAAGAAGAATTTATTTACAATGCAGATGAGACCGGCCTGTTTTGGAGATCTTTACCCCGAAAAACATTAGCATCTGGGTTCGAAAAAAGTGCTTCTGGAACTAAATTAAACAAAGAAAGAATCACAGTTCTTAATTGCGCAAATGCAACCGGTAACCATCGAATACCATTGTTCGTGATAGGACATTCAAAGAAGCCTCGATGTTTTAATAATTGGAAAAATCTGCCTGTAATTTACACTTCTCAAAGGAAGGCTTGGATGACATCAGAAGGTTTCATTGATTGGTATGATCACACATTCATTCCTAAAGTTAAGACACATCAAGAAGATATGAAGAAAGAGGGCAGAGTACTCCTACTTCTTGATAATGCACCTTCACATCCGTGTGCAGATACCCTTGAACGGGAAAATGGGAAGTTCCGAGTAAAGTTTTTGCCACCTAATGTTACATCACTGATGCAACCCATGGATCAGAGTGTAATAGAGACATTTAAGCGCTTTTATAGAAAGTAAATGTTGAGAAAGATGCTTCTATCAGAAGACACTGAAGAGCCTGATTCCCAGAATGCCAAAAACATTAATTTAAAAGATTGTTGCATTATGGCTGCCGATTCCTGGAAGCTTGTAAAATCATCAACGTTAAAAAATGCCTGGAATAAAATTTTAAACAGGGAAAAAATTGATACTGGAGCAGAAGCATCTGATAAGGAAAACGAGGAGTGTAAAACTATAAAAGAGATGGGAAGAATCCTAAATTATGAGGAAAAAGAAATTAATGAGTGGCTAAATTGTGACATGCAAGACCCTGGATATCAGATTTTAAATGACAATGAGATTGTGGCTGAGATTGAAGGCGAAAATGAAGAAAATAAAAATGAAATTGAAAATGAATGCTCTGAAAATGACCCAGGTCCATCACATAGCGAAGACTTTGAATGCTTGGAAAAAGCTATGAAATGGCTCGAAAGGCAGAAAGACGCTGATCCTATTCAAGCAATGCATTTAAGAAGCATTAGAGATATGGCAGCATTGAAAAGAATGTCTTCTTTGAAGCAAGAAAAAATCAAAAGCTTTTTTACTTAAATTATAATCTTTTTAAAAAAAGACAAAAAAAAGTTAAAAAAATGAAAAAAAGACAAAAAAAATGTTTAAAAAATGAAAAAAAGACAAAAAAAAAACATTATTAAACACGCCAGCACTAACAGTGTTGCCAGTCCTAAGCCTGGATAAAGTGTGAAGGTTTTTGTATAGATAGGGATATCCTTTAAATTGTCTGTCCAATTATCCGAACTTTTGCTTATCCGAACTAGGGTCGGTCCCGACGTGTTCGGATAATCGGCGCTCTACTGTATACACATTAATTAATAACTAACAGATACAGAAAACACAATAATAACAAGAAATATTACTAAACATTAAAACCAAAAATTATCTACAACTTTTATGTTATCAACCATGGTTGTTTACGTAATACTCATGAACTATGGCCATAGTATGAGGCTAACCGATCATAATGTACAACCCTAGGTTTTGCATTAGGTGATTTTTGGATCCTCACTACAACGTCATTCAGTCGGTTAAGGACTTTGTAGGGTCCATTCCAATGCGACTGCAACTTGGGTGAAAGACCTTTCCGTCGGATGGGATTCCATAACCAAACCTTGTCGCCTTCGTTGAATTCATGTCCAGTAGACCTTGTGTCGTATCGGGTCTTCATCTTCTCCGCCGCGATGTTGATTCGCTCTCGTGCGAAGTTACGAACGTCTTCCAACCGGGCCTGGAGATCCTGGATGTACTCCTCAGGCGATGCAGGCGCATCCAGAGGACGACCGAAGACGAGATCACAAGGTAGTCGAATCTCACGTCCGAAGAGCATCTGAGATGGGGCAAATCCGGTAGTCTCGTGGACAGCACTGCGGTAGGCCAGCAGGAACAAAGGTAGCTTCTTGTCCCAATCCTGTTGATTTCTGGAGACCATAAGTGAGAGATTATTCAGGATTGTGCGGTTAAATCTCTCCACCATGCCGTCCGATTGTGGGTGTAGTGGTGTTGTCCTAGTTTTCTCAATTCCAAAAATTTGACATAGGCCCTTAAACACAGCAGAGATGAAATTCCTCCCTTGATCGGAATGAATCTGCAAAGGTGTTCCGTATCTCGAGATCCAATGTTGGACTAGAGTCTCTGCTACGGTGGTAGCCTCTTGATCTGGAATGGGATATGCTTCCGGCCATTTGGTGAAGTAGTCGATGGAAACAAGAATGTATTTGTTCCCATCAGCAGTTCTTGGTAGAGGACCCAGGATGTCGATCCCAATTCGTTTGAAAGGAGCTCCAACGTTGTACAGATGTAGCTTCCCTCTGCTTCTCTTCTTCGGTCCTTTACGAGCAGCACAGGCGTCACAAGAATGGCACCACTTCTCCACGTCATCCTTCGCCTTGCTCCAGAAGAAGCGCTCTCGAACTTTATTGAGGGTTTTCAAGACACCAAAATGTCCTCCAGTCGCACTACTATGTATTTCTTTCAGAACATCTGAAATCCTTGATCGGGGAAGTAGTAACTGCCACCTAGATGTTTTGCCGTAGTCAGATTCCCATTTTCGGTGTAGCACGCCGTTCCGTAAATGGAGCGAGTTCCATAAAGCCCAGTATCTTTTTGTTGCAGGACTGAAGATGGAAACGTCCTGCCAGCTGGGTCGCCGACTGTCACTTTCCATGAACTCCAAAATTGGTTTTATGTCGGGGTCTTCAAGTTGATCTTTTGGGACTTGGTCGTCACTCCATGAATCAGGTTCTGATAATATTGGAGTCACTGACACCTGATAGGCGGTAGGGCTAGTCGTTTCATACTCTTTCTCGATTCGGGAACAATAGTGGCAGTTCTCAGGACAGGGTCTCCTTGATAAAGCGTCAGCATTACCGTGAGATAACCCTTTTCGATGCTTGATCTCCATGTCATATTCCTGGAGCCGCTGTATCCATCTGGCTATCTGGCCTTCTGGATTCTTGAAGTTCAAAAGCCAAGTTAACGAGGCATGGTCTGTCCGAAGCAGAAACTTTCGGCCGTAGAGGTAATGATGGAAGTGTTCTACAGCTTTCACTATGGCCAGTAACTTCTTTCTGGTGACGCAGTAATTTCGCTCCGACTTTGATAAGCATTTGCTCCAGTAAGCGATGACATGTTCATTGCCGTCAATTTCTTGGGATAAAACAGCTCCAATGCCCTCGTTGCTCGCATCAGTGTCCAGGATGAAGGATTTTTCAGGCTGAGGATAGGCGAGGATAGGCGTTGATGCTAAAGCCTCCTTCAGTCGTAGAAATACATCTTCGCATTCTTTGGACCATTCAAACAATTGTTTGCTCTCCGTCAGCTTATGCAAAGGTCGTGCAATGTTGGAAAAACCCTTCACAAACTTCCTGTAGTACGTGCAGAGCCACAGGAAACTTCACAGCTGATGGATGTTTTCGGGACGACTCCAACTCTTGACCGCAGATACCTTTTCTGGATCGGTTTATACACCCTCAGAAGAGATGATGTGACCAAGGTAGTTCACTTCCCGGCGGAACAAATTACATTTGGACGGGCTTAACTTCAGATTGGCTTCCTTAAGCTTTTGCAGCACCTTCCTAAGATTTGCCAGATGTTCTTCGAAACTGCGTCCCACGATGATGATATCGTCTAAGTAGACCAGACAGGATTCGTAGGAAAGTCCTCTTAAAACTGTCTCCATAAGACGCTCGAACGTAGCTGGTGCATTGCAGAGGCTGAAGGGCATCACTTTAAACTGCCATAAGCCTTGTTCAGTTGTAAACGCTGTCTTTTCTCGGTCCTCAGGGTGTATCTCAACCTGCCAGTAGCCGCTCTTCAAGTCCAGGGTCGAAAACCACTTGTGTCCGGAAAGAGTGTCCAAGGTGTCGTCTATCCGTGGAAGAGGGTAACTGTCTTTCTTGGTGATTTCATTCAGCCGTCGGTAATCGACACAAAATCTAGTGGAGCCATCTTTCTTTCGGACCAAGACGATGGGAGAGGCCCAAGGACTGGACGAGGGTTCGATGACATCATTCTCCTGCATTTCTTTCAGGAGGGTCTCAACCTCTTCCTTCTTGGCAAACGGTAGTCGTCTTGGATGCTGTTTAATAGGGGGGTGTTCTCCAGTATAGATCCTATGCTGCGTTAAATTCGTCCGGCCCACATCCTCCGATGTAGATGAAAACAGATGCTTGAAGTCGTCCACCAATTGTTCCGCAGCAGTTCTTTGATCATTCGATAACGGCGCACTACCAATTAACTTTGATGTCAAGGACTCAGAAGACACAGTCTCGGGGGAATTGATTCTTCTAATGATGCAGTTTACTGGAGTACAAGTTGCTAACACTTCACCTTTTTGGATATTC
This sequence comes from Uloborus diversus, assembly GCF_026930045.1. NCBI lineage: Eukaryota > Metazoa > Arthropoda > Arachnida > Araneae > Uloboridae > Uloborus > Uloborus diversus. Next base: position 90,174,661 of record NC_072735.1, read on the forward strand.
CTTGGCCTTTCACTCACGTTGGCGACTCTCACAGGAATTACATCCTTAGGAAGATACACAAGCGTAGATGCTGCCAGCACTCCTTTTAGGCTATTGCTTAGGTTAGGGTATTCAATGAGTCCAAATCGAAAACTATTGCTTTCTTCAATGGAGCCAGGTATTAATGATTCTGACCTTGAGGGTATCGATAAATCTGTTTGGGCTATTATTTGATGAGCGGATTTTACATCACTTTCTGCGGGGGAAAACGGCTATGTCTTCTCTCATCGAGTGCAGCTCATTAGTCTTGAAGTCGAGAGTGAAGTCATATTTCTTCAAAAAGTCCAATCCGAGAATGAAGGGGTCCGTGATATTAGCGACGAATGCCGTATGATGGTAGGTGGCATTCCCAAACACTATTTCCAAGTCCACTTTACCGTCAATCTCGATTTTGTCACCTGTCACAGTCTGGAGACTTACGCGTGGCGATGTCCACAGCAGTTTCAATCCAAATTCACGAGCCACATCTGTCCTAATGATTGTCACATTGGCTCCAGTGTCGACAATCAGTCTGCAGGGATTCCCATTTACATGTGCGTAAATGAAAAGTCCATCACTGCCACTACTAGAAGAGGAAATCTGCAGAGCTCTGGTGGTGGTGATTTCCTTCCCTCGCGTAGCTTGGCGAGCCGGACAACTCCTTCGCAGGTGTCCTTCACTACCGCATTTCCAGCACTTCTGCTCTTGTTTCTTTTGGGCTGTTATGCTGCTCAGATGTCTTGCCAAGTCACCGAGTTGTCTCTCAAGTTCAGCGAGGTGGGACGACCTGGAATCAGACTCATCAGCTTCCTGAGTCCGGATTAGATGGCGATCCACACGGGTTGCTTCCTGGGCGGCCTCGTATCTCATCGCATACACAACAGCAGAATTCAGGTCTTTGACATCCGCCATCCGTAGAGCTTTCTGGATTTCCGGATCTCGAACCCCGTCGATGTAGTAGGTGAGTGCCAGGTTGTCTCGAACATCCGCAGGGCAGTCGCAAAAAGCAAGATGAGACAGTCTCTCGATGTCCGCCGCAAGCTCTTGCAGGGTTTCCCCGGTTTTCTGGAAACGGGACTTTAACTGGAGTCGGCTGAAATCTTTCCGGCACTTCTCACCGAAGCGAAGCTCTAACGCAGATGTGAGGGCGGCGAAATCCAGGCGCTGGCTGTCTGGAAGGGTCTGAAGAATGTCCGCTGCGTCACCTCTCAGGGATGCTGCAAGATGGCAGGCCTTGGTAGCAGAGTCCCATCCGTTCGCTTCCGCCACTATCATGAATTGGGTCTTGTTCACCTGCCACGAACATTTCCCATCAAATGTGGCCAGTTTAATGGACGGTCGAGCAACCGATGTGGGAGCGCCAAACCGTACAGAGCTGCTTTCCGCGGTCGCCAATCTCATTTCCACGTCCTTAAAGATCTCTTCTTTAAGTAGATGAAATCTTCTATCTTCTTCTTCAAATTTATTTTCTACAGCATTGAATCGGCTTTCAACGGTATCAAATTTTTCTTCAATAGCATCAACTCGATGCTCTATGTCATTAAATTTATTTTCCATCACAGTCTTTACCGAAATAAGGTCGTTTTTAATTTCTTCTTGGTTAGACGTTAAGTCCCTTTTCAGCACCGTTAAATCGCTTTTTAACTGGTCTTGATTTGCCAACATACTTGCAGTCAAATCACTTTTTAATTGTTCTTGATTAGCCGCCATATCATTTTTTAATTGTTCTTGATTAGCCGCCATATCATTTTTTAATTGTTCTTGATTAGCCGTCATATCATTTTTTAATTGTTCTTGATTAGCCGCCATATCACCATTCACAGAGTTGATTGCGTCAAGAAGTTGTTTTAATTGTTCATCCATTGCGCGAGTAATCATCATAAAAATAAAGTCCAAATTCAAAAAGTCTTTATGAAAAAAATGTCCAAAGTCACACTTACTCCAAGAAAGTCCAGAAGAAGCCCCACGTTGGACGCCAATTGTAACGGATTCGGTGCGGTTTCCACTTTCTTGAAATGAAGACACCGTTCTTCATAAAAACACAGGAGCTTTATTTACACTATGTACAGGAGAAATCGTTAACAACTGCTAAAATAATCATCAGCAATTAAGCAAATATCACTCAACATCGTAAACTCAACGGTTACACACGTATTTACTTCCAAATACGAAAACAACACAGCGAAATGCTTCGCTATAAACAGAGCTAATACACACTCTCAGTACAAATTCTCAATCGAAACTAACTCTTTATCCAGCATAACGGTTTATATACACACCGAAAAGAAATTTCTCAGATATTCCACACGCTTCTGGAAAATAGTAGACCGTTATCAAATTTTATCAATGAACAAAAAGGAAATAGGGGGATCGTATACTTTAGCCATATGAAAAGGGGTTGTATATTCATTACGGGAAACTATTTACAGGTTACGTTACTACAATAATTACTATTTACAGGATTTGTAACAATATTTACAATTACATCTGATAATTCCTCTGCACATTCAACTAAAATTTTTGGATAAATATTATCTGGTCCCGGAGCCTTAGTCTCTTTATTTTTTTTCCAAATGAAGTAAACGTCATCCCTGGAAAATACAAAGTCCTCAAGCTGTACTATAGCTTGTGTCTTGTTGGTGTCAACTGTTGAGATCGTTAAAAACACTCGAAAAAAAGTTATTAAGAACATAAGCAATATCACTATCGTCCTGTATTAAAATTCCGTGCTCATCAACCAGTGGCCCAATATGACTATTTAGAACTTTCCCCGAATTAGCATATGCAAAAAACCTTTTGGGATTCCTGTTTATGTTATCTGCCAGTCTTTGCTTCAACTCTCTTTTCTGGATCCGTACCAAATACTTAAATTTACGCCTTGCCTTACAATATTGGAGCCTATCTGCACTGTGACCAGTTTCTTTAAACCTATGGAAAGCGACTTCTTGTAATTTAGAGTGCCTTTAGTTACCCTGGAAAACTACATCGGCCAAATTTTAGTTTTGACACCCTTTCTCCTAAAGGGAACATGATCCCCAACCGTTTTCTCTGATTTTCCTTAAACTCTGCCCACTGAAGATTCACATCGCTATTGTCCAATGCAAAAGAAAAAACGGTTTTCCAACTCTGCTTAAGTGCTACAAAATCAGTAGTCCTAGTAGTACTAGTAGTATCAGTAGTACTATTCCATCAAAATCAATACAAAGCTGCTGAATCATATGAAGCAGAATAACAGACGCATTGAACAAGATAAACGTTTGATTGCACAACCTCTCTCAGAACAATCAACTCCAAAACTTAACCTGCACTACTTTACAAATGGGTATATTTATGCTTCTGAAAAGCTACAAATTTTTTCTGAAATTGTTTTGATACCTGAGTTTAACGAAGTCGCAAATGTGTGTGAATTTATAGTGATAATGTTGAACGGTAGTATTATGTAGAAGAAAGTTCCGGCTATGATCCGTAATAACTTCTGCTGCTATGAGTGTATGAATAAAGCCTTTACCCCTCTCACAGTTTAAATTTGAACTTCAGTGCAAAGTTAGCAAAGCCACATGGTACCACAAGTACCATACTAAGATATGTTGAATTCCAATTTCTTCACTCTTTAATGTCATTTTCCCGAGGCATATTTTCAGTATCACAGCGCTGAAAAACTATACGTCGAACCGAGTTTTTCTGATAACCGCAATTTCTGACATGTCTCAAAAATGATCTCTGACAGCAATAGGTTTCACAAATATTCATTCATCATAAAATAAAGCTGCAAGGAATAATCTCGTATCTAAAGAGTACTGCCATGGGAAAGTCAAGGCAGCATATGCACAAAAGAGATTTTGAATTATAGAAAGAAACTTGTTTTGGATTACATACTAACATAAGGTCAATGAACATAAAACGCTTTTTTTGTGTTTCATTTTCAGCGGAAACCAAGAAAGCAAGCTTTTACAATAAAGCTATAGACCAATAGATGACAAAAAATAGGAAAGTAAAAAAAAAAAAAAAAAAAAAAACAGATACTGCCTTTTTCTGCCCACATCAGAATATCCATTGAATGTTTCCAAATTCGTTGCATTTTTTCGTCGTTAAAATCCCAAGTAACATGCATGTATATCAGAAAACATATAATTGTCAACCAACTGATTAACAACACTGCGATAAATATCGAAATGTGTACTCTTGAATTTGTCGTATTTACTTTAATAGTATTTCAGGCCCTGAATGCGAGATCACTTCTAATACAGAAAAGAAAAAAACGCTGTTAAAATTTGAGTTTTATATATGACTAGCGGTTATCGCACGGCTTTGACGGTGGTAGAAAATTAAAAGATCGTTTGGTTCGCCTGGATATTTAAAAACATTGGATGATGAATTTCTGGCCAATATGCTACATTAATTTGCTCATCCAAGTTATGATAATTTACTCGTCCGTGTTATGGTAATTTGTCCAATGTAGAGGAATGAAATCTATCAATGATCGTAAAAATAAAATCATAGAAAGAAAAAACAAAATTGAATTTTCAAAAAATCGCTTCGAAGTGCTCACTCCTGTGCTACGAGCTAATTTTGTGCCAAATTTCATGCAAATCGGCCGGACGGTCTAGCCACTATACGCGTAACAGAGATCCAAACAGCCAGACACCGAGATATTCAGAGGCACAGACTTTCAGTTTTATTATTGGTGAAGATAAAGATAAAGACAACTGTCTGTAAGCAATTCAATGATAATGCAATCCATAATTGTTGAAACTAATTAAAATCATTTTTTAACGCAAATACGTTCTACTGTACCACAGTAGTTTTATTTAAAAAAAATATTTCGCTTAGTATAGTACAAAATTACATATACTGCAATGAACTAGCAGTTTTCAGCAATAGCTATTTCAGCAATATTTTTTTTTATTTCATCACTCATACTCCATCTGCGATGTTAAAATTTTAGAGAAATTAAAACTTATCATGCGCGTGAAATTAAAAACTTTGAACTGAATTCATAATTTCTTTATATAATATTACGAATTGAAAGTTTTTATAATGAGGATTTTAATTAATTTGTTTGTTTAATGTTCCGAACCAAAATGACATTTTCAACCAACAAAAGAAAAATTTGGTTTGAAAAAAAAAATTAATTTAAATATGAAATTGAGAAAGAGTGTGAGAAAGCAGGATTATGAGTCGCCCCAGTCACTTAAAATAGTCTATTTTTGAGTGTGCAATTCAACAGATTTAGACTCGAACTTCAGTAGCATAATCTCTAATTGTTTTCTTTTAAAAACATCAGCCATTAGTTAGTTTTTCTTTTTATTTGTTGAATAACCGCATTCATCTTTTGGGAGGAAACCTGCAATTAGAGGCCAAATCCAACTAGATGTCAAATCCGAAAAAAAAAAAACCTTCAATTAAATGTGTACAAATTTACTTTCATTGTTCATTTCAATTATGTCTGTGATAAACGCATGTGAAGCATAATAAGTACACATAATGTATTAAGTGTACTTTTAGTGTTCTATCTTTATTTGGTTGCTGTTTCATTAAGCACTTTTATTATACTTGGTCTGATCGCCATGGAAAAATCGGAGGCCTGTTTTTGCTTATATCTCAGCAACTAGATCACTTACAGACTTTGGGATTTCTCTAAATGAGCTGCTAAATCTTTAGGTACATCTTTAAGCTAAGAAAATTAATTCTAAAATAAAATTATTGCTTCGGTTAGGATGGAAAACAGCAAATTTCATGTAATTTTACCATTAAATGTTTGAATATAAAACCCATTGTTACAAATTTTGTTGCCTTACAGCAGCAATTTCGATAGAAATCATAATAAAATTTTTGAATCAAGGTTTCTCTGGAGCAAGTATGAAATTAATCCACTATCATTGCTTTCTTAGGATTTTTATCCTCTATGCCAATAATCGAAAACGGGGATGAGTAAGGACACATATTAGGATCATTATCACGAGTAACTTGTATGTTGTGAAATATGAATTAGTTTCCCAAACCTTTAATATTTAAATGTTTCTAAATAAATTAGCACACAAACAGAGAGGAACAAGGATTGATTTTAAGAGCAAAATGCCCAAAGTTTTAGACACATAAACAATTTTTTTCCTCTTAGTATAAAGCATTGATATGAAAAATGCGGTGAAAGTTCGAGATATTAACGTTATTATATTTCTGAAATACATTTACTCTAAAAAGAACAAAATAACAGACTTTTTTAGAGAATACTAAGCACTTTTCATGATGCACTCAAAAGGATAAAATAACTTGTCTGGGTCAGAAAGGACAATATTTAAGTATTCCTGTAGTTTTCAAATATTCCAAGAAAACGACTCCATAAACGAGGAAAAAAAAGTCTGTTATTAAAAAAATATATTACGTATTTCTCGAAAACACATTATAGTAATCAACTTAAAAACACCAAAATTGTTATTTATATTATAATAATATCTTTTTTACAAATTGGCAATGAACTTTTGTTAAAATTTTCATGTATATACTTGCATTGAGCAAACATCAATTCGCAACTACAGCGCTCGAATACGCTATCTTGCGGTAATTAAAAAAAATAAAGAAAAAGGTAAAACAATGCGTTCCACGTGTGTCTATTGGTTAACATAGGCAATTTGTTATGAGTATTTAATAACGCATTCAATGTGTCTTAAATTGCTTTCAGCTACAGAAATTGTTTCGTCCCTTAATAGTGTTCTCGAGCTTCTCAAAATAATGTTAGTTTTCTTATTTCCTTCTAAAAAGTGAATTGATTGTTAAATGGTGAAAGCGTAAACACAAGAAAACTCTGGATTAATAAACTTGGATAACCTTATACCAGGTAAAAAATGTTATTGTTTTGTGTGAATTTGTAAGAATTTAGGGTTTTTTTATTTCAAAATCTTAATTTAATTAGCCATATTTTACAGCAGCATTTAGTTGGAATGGACCGTATGCAAAATATTTTCTTGAATATATTATCGTAGAACGAAATGAATAAAGTTTAACCGAGAAAGAATTTACTTGAATGCTTACATTCTCAGCTGAAAGGTTTTGCCAAATTTGTTTAGGGTTATAGTTTTAGTATTGTGCGAGCAAAGAACCCTTGGCGAGATTTCGCATGTCAGTTAAACCATTTTTATTTTTTATCATAAGTGGAATTAAATGGTAGAAAGATTACAGAATTTGATAAGTAAAAAGAAATAATGGTAGACCAATTAAAAAGAAAACTTCCACTATACATTCGGGAGAATTTTGTTGATGATTTGTCAAGTATGACAGAATTAAATCATAATTCAGAAATTAGAAATATACGAAACAGAAAAATTTTAAATTAACCGATTCGGCGATTTGAGAAAAATAACTCAGCTACAAATGCAAAACAATATGCGCTAGCCAAGCAAGGCAAAGAAGTATCATCTTCTTTTGATAATAATTCGTAATGTCATATAATCAAATTATCTAGCATTAATTTTTATTCCTGTCAGGCCACAATTATTATTTAGTTTTATCAAGAATCGATAAATATCGAATTCAGCATCGTGGAAATGGCTGCTTAGAACTACGAACTACGTAATTTGCATTAATTTTTGACATTTACTAATGGTTCTTGAGTTTTCATTTCTTTCTACGTGGACCAGAATATCCACAAGACTTTGAAAATTAATTTTAAAAGAATAAAGTGAAAAAATCGTGCATACGAACAAAATTTGCTAGGCTTATGAGAATTTTCTATGCTACGGCGTGAGTTTGTTTTACCTTTTTCATCCTCCATTAGACAGTGGCTGCAGTGCCCCCTATAGTTTGTTGGAGTTGCGAATAGATAGGGTCATACAGGTACACCACGTGACCTTTTGTGTGTTGTTTGGCACGCCAGTTCTCCCGGGTAAATACAATAATATGCTTTATTTTTTAAAAGAGCGTGCTCTTTTTGTTTTCAGTTCATTAAAAAAGATTCTTGTTTTATTATATTACAGTTCATGCTTCAAGTCTACGACGTAGATTCAAAACTTGTTAGCCACAGAAACGCAATAAAACTTCACAAGCGTGCACAAAAACAGTATACAAAATAATTCAAAGTTGCAAAAATATGTATTGATGATGTAGTGCAGCAATGCTGCGATAAAACACATTCGGTATTCTCAGAAAAGTTCAAAAAATGCGTAAAAAGTCCGCTTAAATTTCAAAAAACATCAAACTAACCGCACGTAAAATCACCAAAAGTTTTCTTTCAAGGAAAGAAAGTAATGTCGGTAATGTTTTGCTGACGGAAAATAATAATGCAGTTTTAGAAATCTTGATCAGGTGGAAAATAGTTGCATGTCATTTGTTAATGGTATTAGAGTGGTTTTAAAAATAAGTTGTAAAAGAAGAATAGATTATTTTAAGGAATAACGAGAAAGCAATGCACTATAACTGTCAAACTCGCACTTTTTCTTTCATATTCACCGCAAAAATTCACAGCCATACTTTTAATAAAAATAGATCTATGTTCTTTTATAGCTACTTGCTGAAAAAATGGGCCATTTCAACAAGTAGTCAATGCAAAAGCAATTTCACTGGTCATAAATTTTGAAATCCTTTTTCTCGAAATTTTTTCAAGTTTCCGTGTCGTACACTGTTTCTAAAAGCAATTGGTTTTAGTGTGACACTATGTCCGTAACGTAAGAATTTTCTTCTATTGCAATAACAGTTCCATTTTTATGATCGGTTTCAGTCCAGCGAAAGTCTTAATAAAAAGGTAGATTTTTTTTTTCCACTTTTTCATGAAGATCCTAAAAAACTGAAAATCGATCCATTTTGCGTTTGAAACCCTACAGTGAATAAGAATGAAAGTAAATGCACAAATATAACAGTTAAACATAGTGTATGAGTATGTAACTGAATAAAAATATGTTGAGTATGTAATTGAATTTCTCAAATATTCAGTAATGAATATGGTCGAATTAGGACTGCTGGGTGAAGCCTAGTATATATAATAGCGAATGATCGAGTAACGCTGACGCAATCAACAATTAAACTCGAACCATGTCATGATGATTTGGTAAGATTTTTTGCAATGTTTGACATGCAGGAAAAACTTTATTTTGGCAGGACTGAACTGAATCAGGTAACTTAACAATTTTACTACTAGAGTTTAGGGTTAACCCAATGGAGTTAGGGTTAAAATTTCAACTATCAAAATATCACCAAACAGGCAATTGATGTAGAAGCAATTTTCACCCGTCATATCTTGACGGGCGATTTTCTAGTAATAATAATAATAACATTAATAAAGAAAAGATTAAATATAATAAGTTAACCTTAACTAGAAACAGTAGGACTCCGAAACCCGACAAAATGTGGTTCTTTTCCAAATGCCAGAATGTTGCCAAGTTTTAAGAAATCGCACGGCTAATCGAATGTCGATAGCCCAAGATTTTAATGCAAGTGAAGTTGGAGACATTCAATCTCGGTTTGACTGATGATACTGTTTCTGAATGGTGTCGAAATTTTGAAGGTGACGGAATCAAAGTACAAGAAGAAGGGGAGCAGTGACGAAAAACTTTTAGTTCAGATCATTATTGATGACAGAAGAGGCTTGGGAGGACACGCTCTAAAAGTGACGAAGAGCTGAAAGAACCCGTCACACTTCATTTCAAGCCATTAAAAGAAACATTTTATGAAGAGGATGCTTGACAGCTTGTTCAAAAATATAACACATGCCAGAAAAACATAGGGAATCATGCAGAGAAGTAGGTTAACGGTACCAGAGTAAGACATGCTTAAGACATCGCTCTCAGGTTAACTCCACTTTCTGAGCATTTTAATTTATTTAGACTTTTAAAACTAAATGTCTCTCATTCAACTATATCTCAACTAAGGTTTGGCTGCTTCTGGATCCTCTGAATTAGTTACTTCTATGTTTATTTTCGCAATTTCGAAAAAAAGGTCCGACCCCCAGTAACAAACACCGACCATTCTGATAATACGCAGTAACAGATTGGATGAGGAAAGAATGAGTAATGGACAGAATTCCCCTTTTCTCTTCAAGATGTGCAAAAGTTCGCTATTTTTAGATCTAAAACGTTATTAAATTCAAATTAACATGAAACACCGGCAAACCTCGTGGTGGCTGTTCATAAATTTCCCCCATTGCCTTGTAAATACCTAATGATTCATAAAATTTTCTGATAGCAATAGATGGCTGCACTGTATCGTAGCAACAACAGTTTTACCCGCCTAAAATTCTTATCTATATATATATAAATGAATGTTTGTCTGTATGTCATCCATGAACTCAAAAACTACCCGGAAGATTTGGCTGAAACTTTCACCGTTTGTTATTTTTGGTACTGGGAATGTTTATAGACCAGTTCGAAAAAAATCCGATCAATAGTTCCTTTTTTATTCCAATTTAAGTCACAATCCATTGGATAAATACGAATAAAATTATCGGCTGCAGAAATTAATTCGCGTGAAAGATCTCATTGATAAGAAGTTAGTTGTTGCAATTTTTCTTGAGTTTGAACAAATAAATTCTTTCTTTATTGTTTTATTGCTTTTCATGCAACGGGGGATTTAAAACTTTTTCTGTTTGATATTTTTAGCGATTGATTGATCTTGCAAACTGTGTGAGTACAAAATTTGAGTATAGTCATGGCTTCACTTGATACCTGGACCGATTATTATGAAATTTGCTATATATATGTATTTTTCCACGGAGAAGGTGCATAATATGCTCATTGAAACCACTCACCACCAGGTGGCACTGCAGAGTAGCAACTTCTGCCCCGTTCAACCGATTGTCATGAAAATCAGTATAATGATGTATTTTTTTGTTGGCGTAGCAACGCGCGTCGGGTACAGCTAGTTATTTAAATACAATTTACGCCTGCCTGTTACTGTACACTTGTATGTTACTGGTGCCGTTACCCTAGCCTTGTGCATTTCTTTAGGTAAAAAATTATTATTATTTTTTTAATCTTAAAGCGTCTTTTCTTTACAGCCTATCAGAGCTTGATAAGAACGAATCTGTTTGTATACAACGCGTGAATTTGTAGGCAAAACATTCCTAGTATGACCAATTAATCCATGCAGTATATCCACAACATGATTATCCCATTCAGAGACTGCAGTTTAGTCTCCCTTATGAACTAACCACTCTGTAATAGTGAATAGCCGAGCTGCAAGAAGATATCTCATTCAAGCTGAGAGTGTCACGGAACTAGTAGCTGGAGTAAATTTATCTCACTCACGACTTTTTGCTATTCAAGGCTTATGAGTCCAAAACAAGAACGAAACTAAAGTTTCTATATTTAAGAACATGGCTGTTGGTGCACTGCATGCAGCTTTGCAATATTCCAGGCTTAAGGGCGGAAACTTACTGCTTAAATTCTATCCATATCAAATAGTTCAATGTTGACTTAGATATGTTTCAAAACTTTTGAAGCATCATGTTTCGACCATGTTGCAATTTCTTATCTAAAGCCCAAAAAATATTCCAATATTGAAAAATATAATTTCCCTGAGGTACGAAATTTTTTTGTCTTTATAATTACTGATATTTTACAAACATACCGTAAAAATATTTTGACTCAAAAAGGGAATAACTCTTTGTAAATTCAAACACACGCATTCTGCTTTCTTTATACTTACCTTCATTTATTTATTTAAAAGGCGGTGTTGAAGCAAAAAGGTTAGGAAAATATTAAAAAAAAAAAAAAAAAAAATTTTAAAGAGTTTTCCGCTTAATTACTCTTTTTCTCTTTCTACAACTCCATACACCTACTTCAGACTTTTCAAGTGCATTTATTTTCTGAAATATTTTTTGACTCTGTGTTTTAACCCCATTTTCAAAGACACTGAATAAAACATGGTTTGAAAGTCTTTTTTCGATGTTCATAACGATTTATTTTTCCTGGAATGCAGCGCATTTAAAGAGTCCCCAGTGATTGCATAGGAATAAATTGTTTCTAAAAAAACTGCTACCAAGTTTATGCCTGAGTTTCCAATACAGACCTAGATTCTATCTCACTGTTTGTTAACGAGATTACTTTAATAGTTTTCTGCATTTTGATAAATTTTACAATTTAATTTGCGCATCACTCAACAGAGTGATAAATCTAATGACCACTTTTCTAAATAACTGAAAAATCAAAAAACAAGTATCTTTATAAATCTTAGAAATCCATTCTTCGCAATAGGGCAGAAAAATCCGAAATCTACAGGGAATTACTTATTGAGTAGTTATTATTTTCGAATTTCGAGTACACAATATCACTAAAACATTATTTAGCATACACAAGTCAACTATATCTATCCTAAAACGTAAACCATTAAGAGCATTTGTTCGTGTCTAGCATGTGCAAAAATTTATAGGAAATTTTCACATACTCGTGTCTTATACATGCGATCTTTTTGTGTCGTGTTATTTTATTTGTAACTAGCTGCGTTGCCCGATTGAGAATAAAAATTTGTGTCAGGTTTATTATAGTCAACAATCAGGCTTAAATAATAATAATAATAATAATAATAATAATAATAATAATAATAATAATAATAATAATAATAATAATAATAATAATAATAATAATAATAATAATAATAATAATAATAATAATAATAATAAAAACATGCAAAATTTCCTTTCCAAACAACGACATAAAATAATAAAATACTTTCAAAATTAAAATGCGAAAAATGGATTTTAAAAACTTTACCATATAAACAAGAAATAAAATAAGTTTAAGAAATTAAGTGCAAAATAAGGAACGAAACAATGGATTCAAAAAGCTAACCGTGGGAACGCGAAAATAAAATGATGTGAATGAAGATGACATTTTTTGAACTTGATTTAAAAACGCTTGTGTTTTTTCTTCTTTGGAGATAGAAGCTTAGTTTTTCGACGACAGGTCAAGATAGATCTGGAGTGAAAAATGTCGCTTTTTCCAATGGTGTCAAAAAAAAAAAAAAAAACTGTGGAACAATTCCTTCATTTTTTATTGATAGATTTAACAAAGAAAGTAGTGGCTAAATTTCAGCTAAACCTAAACAAATTCGAGCTAAAAACATAAATAACTCCCGCCGTAATTAAGTCAGAGCATTGAAACAAATTGCGTAGAACGTGGAAAATTCTATTCTTTCCAACGATATATAATATTAATATATGTGCAAGTAATATTTCACCCCCATATTCAGGAATTTGTGTGAAAGTTAGGCCTAAATTGGAATTAAAAAAAAGAACTATTCATCGATTTTTTTTTTGCTTGAACTGGTCTGTGAACCTTTTTAGGACTCAAAGGAACAAACTGTGAAAATTTTGAGCGAAATCGGTCGGGTAGTTCTCGAGTTTTGCGCGTTCACACAAGAAGACGCATTTTGGAGACTTCATTTTATACTATGCAGAGATGCCTGTATAAAACCCGTTCTAGTAAAAACAGATAGGCATCAACATTGAAAACAAAAATGTATTTTCTATCTGATTCCACTTTTTTAAACTTGGTGGATAATGCAGATGGTAATAAAGTGTTTGGGTAAATGTATGGTGTTGTGGGGCTTTGGCATCAAAGTACGTATTACATTTACAGTTTGATATTAAAATGACCAAACAAATTGCCAAAACGTCTTTTTTTTACATGAACACATCGCTCTAATTATTTGACTATTCTCCTGATGAAGCAATTAGTGACCCATGACATTTTTCTAAATTTTCATGCAGCTTGATGATAAAGATATAAGAGTACAAAAATTGGTGGATTAGTCATGGCTTTTAGGGCAAAGTTTATTTGCGAATGATGTTTTTGTTGTTTTTTGTCTCCTTTGTCTGATTATCTGGTAAGCCATAAGAGACCCACATAAAAAATATATTTATCTTATTTCCTAAGCGATATGCATTTTTTGATCTTTTTATCTTGTTGCAAATATATATATATATATATATATATATATATATATATATATATATATATATATATATATATATATATATATATATATATATATATATATATATATATATATATATATATATTCCCCGCTAGGACCGATTTTAAATAAGTAAAGTTTCCAAATTGGATTTGCTAACAGCTTGTAGCCTGCATGATTTCTCCAAGGGACAACTGTAGAGATACCTGAGTTTTGATAACTCCACGAGACATCACTACGCTTTATAATTCAGGACAAAATATTTGCGGAATCACAAACTATAGCGTTTTATAAGATAGTTGCCAAAAATCTTATTGTTGATAAACGTTTAAGGCCTTTTTTTTCATTTTTTAATTTTTATTTTCATTCTGATTACTGCTTTCCAAACTTCCGATTTGTGAACATGATATGCAACCACAGACGTTAGATATTTGAAAAAAAAAATCCGCTGAACAAATTTTCTTTTAAAAATATTTGCATTGTGCTGAAATTTTTGACCCGAAATATAAAAACGTATTAAAAACACAAGTGCTAGAAAGAAAATTCTAGTTTCATCTAGTTTCATCAAATAAAGAACATGAGTGAAGTAGAGCTACGTATCCAGAGCATACCATGCTTGCAAACTTTAGCAAGAAGTAAAATCCACTTATATCGTTAATGAGCTTAGCCAACATGTGCAACGATAGTATCAAATTTAATGCCTTCACAAAGAGACCTAAGACGGAATTTGCTTTTTGCATTTTACGGAAAAAATGGCAACTACAGCAGAAGAAATCCTAAGAAATCTTTATGCTTCATTTATAAAGAATAGTAAAATGGGGTATTTTTGAGGAAGTGATGAATAGACTTTTAAAAAAGAACAAGAGGGAAAAAAATGCTGATTACTTAGTTTCACTGATCGACAGATTGAAAATTTATGCCTGAAAAGTTTTGGTTTGTGTATTCAATAGAAAGATTGTTTCGGTATTCTTTTGTTACAAAATTTCAAAGTAAGAACATTGTATTTATTTTTGTCTAAGACAGCAAGTTTAAGCCAAGAAGCGAGCGGGTGATTCTTCAACGTAGAATTTTATTTTTTCAATATTTAAAAGCTAGATAAAAGTTTTATCATCAAGCATAGTTCGAAATTTAGTAACAAGATTTATTTGAATTACCGGGATAAAGACAACATGAACTAGTAGGGGAATATGTGGGGTAAAGAGAAATGGTTAAGATGACTGAGTTTTTCAGAAATTAACAAATTGGAAATTTGTTTAAAAAATTACAGTATATAAAGAAAAAATAAAACATTGCATTTTAGAATAAAACTTGCGTTGGAACAATATTTTTTTTTTTTGGCAGTAAATTTGAGTTTTCAAAAAAGAAGTGAAAATTTTTCACTTTTTTTTTTCACGGGGCAAAGCGAAAAAAGGAATATTTTTCTTATGAATTTTTTTTTTTTTTTTTTGCTTACAAAACATATTTTTGATTAAAAGAATCAGTAAATAAAAGGTTGAATGAATAAATGAAAAGATACTGAAACAATAAAAGAATAATTACATGCATAAATCGATTAATGTATGAAGAAAGATAAATGAGCTAGTAAAAGAATTAATAAATAAGGAAATAAGTGAATAAATAAATAAAAAAGTAAATTACTAACTGAAGAAAGGTAAATTAATTAATAAATGAAAATTGAAGTGATTTATATTAAATGATTGAGCGAGTAAATAAAACAAACTATTTCACTTTGCACCATCCACTTTGCCCCGCATGTACTTGACTAGTTGTGCAATTTTTTTAAAATACAAACAAGCTTAATATTTACTAAATTAATAATGCGTTGAATATTAGGGGGCCTCAAAAATTAATAATGCGTTGAATATTAGGAGGCTTCAATTAATATTTAAAATGTTAATAACAAGCACTTGTCATTTTATAGTAACAAAAAGAATTTTTGACTTACAACAAAATATTATCACATGAGTATCCGTTTTTTTTTTTTTTTTAATTGCCTGTATTACCAAATGTTTTCATCTTAGGCGGTATTTTTTTCTGACTGGAATAGACTACATATGGTACTACATAGTTAAAATGATACCATATAGGCGGGGCTAAAAGCAGATTAAATATGTCACCATTTCACTTTGCCCCATGCTCCCCTACGTACTAACTACATTATATTTGATAAGCTTTTTTTTTTTTTTTAATTTTCGCAAGAAATATTTAACGATTTTTTTCTTGGATTAGGCCTAGCTCTTGTCGTATGAAAAAGAGGATATGCACAACTAATAAAAATAGTTACATAAAAATTTACATTTGATCCGTTGACCCATATCCTATAATAGCCAAAATTTTGACGAAATAAGATATTGCTGCTGATTAGAAACAAATAGAATGTACCATAAAATGGGCTGAATTTGGACGCTTTTCAACTTTGAACATTAAAAGATGTTCAACTTCGTAAATTTTATTTTTGGCTCAAAACAGTTTCCATGTAGATACACATCATTTTTAAATGGAGTTCCAATTCACCCCACAAATAGGGATGAGTTTTGGAATTCTGATTTACCCCGCAGGTTGGGGAAAATTGGAACACACGTAAAATTCTTCATTTGCTGCGGTTAAACTTAATATTTAGCTATGAAATGCTAAGTAGTAGCAGATGGAAGTGAATATTAACTGGTCGTTACTATCAAATAAAACCATTGTTTGCAATATATGCAGGCTTAATTCACATGAAAGCTCACGAGAGCTCAACTGCTGTTTCTTTTTGCTTAATTTAATAGCGAATTTCAACGTATTAAAAGGAAATCATAATCTTTGCTAATTAAAGTGAGTTCTGAAAACAATATGTCTCCCGCACATCTTTCGTTAGAAATTAAGCGCTGACTACAAACAATGTATAATTAATCAAAATATAGATAACATCTTTGAACTCAATAAAAATGAAAAATCTATTTGAAATAGGAAATATGAAGATTTTACAAATTCAAATCTACCATATTTATAACAAAAGAATGTCCTTGAAATTATTGGATGATTGCATGCTGTTATTTGGCACAAGTTTCTTTATGACATCTTTCGGAAGGAACGTTGCCTCTTTCTCTGAAATCATCCACCTTCTTTGAAATATCGTGGTTTTGGAAAGATGTGTTTTACACTTGTTAGTCGACTTCAATCTGCAGTCTGTCAATATGAGCTCTTTTTCACTCTCTTGGATATAAAAATTAGGTGTTGTAATCTTTGGACGATGACTATGTGAATAGTTTCTTCGGGCTCTTTTTTTTCTGTCCTCTTCATAAGTCTTTGGTTTTCCATTAAAACGTACACTAACTCAAACAGAATTTGCCTTCCGGGGGAAGCGGCTAAGCGGTTGTCATATGCATCTAAACTACCATACTAAGATTTGCTCCATTGCTTAAAACTTTTTGGTTGTTGGGGCTTAACCACCAAACCCCCATCGTTGTGCACCAACATATATTTTTATATGTTATTAAAATATCGCTGTATGGACGAATAAACAACCTTAGCATTCTGCAGGAAGAATTAGAACAAAAAGAATGTTCTGATTCAACGAGTAACTATTAAATCCATAACATTGTAAGATACATTTTTTTTTTTGGATCAGTTTCAAAAATACGTAAAGTCTAATACAACATACCGTTTGTGTAAGTCTGTGTCTGATAATAAAAATAATATTCTTGTTTAGAATGCAAAAAGAATTTTACGACTACAAATTGGTTCCAAACCTCGAAATATCACGCATGTTTACGTGTATATAAACGTTAACAATATATTAAGCTTTTTTTCCTTCATTTTTCTAAGTTTCTTAAAAAGTTCGCAAAATTGTTAACATTATTACATATGCAAATATATATATATATATATATATATATATATATATATATATATATATATATATATATATATATATATATATATATATAATAAATAGGTTAAAGGTTTCTTCAGAAATGTGTATAGCTTTGTAAATATTATTAAGGCTAATTTCACATTAACTAATAAATCATCCAAAATTAACAAATAAACTGTTATTTTAAGATTTTTACAGCTATCCAATACATTTCAATTTTCCCTCACTTTCCTTTTAGCTCTTGAAAAAGCCCTCGCGATAAGAATTTAGACATGGTAAAGTTCCTTTAAGTCGTCACTATTTGGTCCAGGCACTCTCAAACCTGAATTCGTGATAATATTTTGCATAAATGCGTGCCCAACATCTGATGGAACTGATGAAAATTTGGCGTTAAAAACTATCTGCGCCATTGACATTCGTGCCATAATAGCGGCTGGATACCATACAGGAGATCGCAGTTGGTCAACAAAGTTTTTCACGGAGTCTTAATGGAAAGAAGAAAAAAAAATACGGATATACTTGGGGACCATTTGCCAATATCTTCCGAATCGAGTGTCATTCAGGTATCTTTATGAGATAACGGACAGTATTATATTTGTCTGGACTAATATAGAGCGTGCAAAGATTTCAGTTATATGGATTGAGTACCAACCTGCTCTTCTTTCCAAACGGTCATGCCTTTCATGCGATGTGTTGTCTTGCTAACAAACTTACTATTCCGTCTCGACGAGTTTGCCATACTTGGTGACCATTTGCTGTCAGCTTGGAGACAGCTCGCTTAGCTCAACTCGAAAAAACGTTTTACCAATAGATAAACACAGAAAACGTTTACAATTATAGATTATACTTATTCAATGAACTACATAATTAAACTGTACAAGTAATGGAAAGTCTCCCTTATATATTTCAAATTCCATGTAGAAAATGGAGAACACCTATTGCAAATTAAAATTCCTGGTCGTTCTTGATGAGATAATTGGAAAAACTGACAAGAAAAAAAAATTAATGTAAAGACTTGCGCAACCGTCTTCGGCTTTGTCAGATGGTCGACATGACATGAAATCTCATTTTTCCCACAATTTAATGGACGTTAACTGCCTTGCGATCTATTCAAGGCGATATTCTGCCTCAGAAGTCTCTATACATCGTCGCATTATAGCAACAGTAAGATATCTTACACTATTTATTGGATTAGATAAAGTATCTAATCCGATAAATAACACTAAGATGTCTTACTGTTGCTATGAGGCGATGATATATGGATATCATTTGATGACTTAGTGACAGCTAAGCAACAACTTGTGAATATCAAGATAAATTTTGCACCAAAAACTCTCGATCTGGCAAAATTTTGGAATCGCTTTTTGGAGAATGCTCATGAGTGTACACATTTGAATAGTAGAGATATAAATGACTTTTTTCATTTTTTAATAGTCAGATACGGCGCCCAGTTGTAACGCACTCTATTTTCAATTGGAATGTCAGTCTTTAGCCACTGCTTTCACTACTTTGAGAAACTATCTGGAGGACATCTTGTCATCACACACTATCTGACTCCCGTTGAGTATTAAGGAGTATTCCAGTATGTGTTTAGCGGTGCATAACAAGTTCAGTCTCTTGAGTAAGTTAAACACAAAGCAAATTTGTCATAAAACTAAAGTATATATTGTTATACGCTTACTATGCCACCCAACATCAAGATTTTTCTTTTCTTAATATAATTAGGAAACAATACTAACGACACAAATTCAATTTGTCTTACTATTTGTACGGTAAATCTTAAGCTGACTGTAGAAAAAGAAACAACGGTTCTTCAAAAAAAGAAAGACGTGAAGTTATTGTATTTCGTGCAAGTCGTATCAAAAGTAAATCAAGGCAATGTAACGTAGGGCACCATTCATCTTCTTTGTCGAGTTTTTCCTATAATGGGTTTCAAAGTGCTCTCAGATTTTGAATAAATCAATATGCATTTCCAAACTAAAAAGAAAAGTAATAATAGGAATTTCATTTAAAATGAAGGAAAAACGACGTATGATTCATTCCGAAATTGAATTCTGAAATTTTATTCATGTTAAAACTTGTGCATTGCGCAACACACGAATTATTCTCCCTCTATGGCTGGTCATTTTTTTACAGTAAAAAGATTGCTGAAATATGTTAATTGCTTCTAGCTTTGAAATTAGTCTTGCAGTATATTTAAAAAGTAATATCAATCTTGCAAAGCAGTGTGATATTGTGTCTAGGGGCAGACAAATCAATAGCTCTATTAGATATAAATACTAAAATTTTTTTAAAAAAATTTAAAAACATAATAGCAGTGGTATTATAACAATTTGTCTTGACATATTTCTATTTACTACATCTCAAACTAAGTAACCCAATTATATATGTTCACGGGTTTCAAAACCAATTTGTAAGAGCTCGTTTATTTTGCTATACGACACATAATTAGTTATACATTTAGTAAAGTAGAAACTCAAAAGCACAACAAGTTTAAGAAAAGTAGACAAAAGTTTAAGCTAAAATAACGTACTTTTTCTTTGATTAGGACATCACATGATTTTCCATAAAGGAACCACATGCGATCAACATGTTAAGAGATGAAACATTTTTGTAGCATTTTAAAAATTACAAACATTTTAAAAGATCAACTTAAATTTTTTCATAAATGTTCAGTCAAGATTGATTCAGTTCAGAGTTTTTTATCATCTGCATGCTACATAATTAGCTTATCCAGATATTCAGAAGCAAAACATGTTTGTATTTATCATACTGTTGTTTGCTATTAATTGAAGAAATAGGTAATGTTTAATCACAAAAATAGAGAGGAAAATGAAAATACTATTTAAATCCGTGCAAAGCCTCAGAAACAAAAAAAAAATATTAATTTGCAACCCCAGAGCTCGAATACGCTACCTTGCGGTGATTAACAATACTAAAGAAAAAGGTAAAATTTCCATTCCACGTGTTTTCTTTGGGGTAAATTACAGGCTTCAGACAGTTTATGGTGTAATGTAATTTGAGAAGAATAGATAAGAAAGCTTCCCACAAACACGCTGAGAAATTACTGTCATTCACTAAGCATCAAAGCAAGTTATAAGTTACGGCATTTGTTTGTTTTACCTTTTTCATCCGCCATTAAACAGTGACTGCAGCGCCCCCTATAGTTTATTGGAGTTGAGGATAACGGAGCTCTCCAAAATTATGTTATATACTCTCATAGGAAATTTGGGAAAACATTTTCCTAAAGAAAACTAATTAGGTATGATTACGTTGACACAAATAATTTAAGCAGCTTGCCAAATGTAAAAGATAAAAATCGCCTTTTTTTTCATTTTCTATCTTTATTTGTACTTTAAAAAATACTAATGAAGAATTCCAATCATGACAAAGAAATTGAAAACTAACCTTCTTCCGTACTCAAATTATTTTTTAGAATACGGAATTTTATACTTTGACCTATTTTTACTATTCAATAAGGATTTTAATCTAGATATTTACCTTTTTTTTTTACCCATTTCCCAATGTTTTTTTACCTAATGTTATTAGCACAAATCCAATGAATGCTAAAACGGCTTCAATTTATTCAGAGAACGTTAATTGTATCAAGTCTAAAAAGTTGCTTACGCACGTTCTAAAGCAGCAAAAATAAAGCTAAGTTTGTTTTCAGATTGAAAATGACGTACAGTGCACTAAATTATGTAACTTATACTTGCGCATGTGTTCGCTAAAAGTATTTCACATTAACCAGCAAAATATTCTTTTTTATTTGTTTTATTTTTTACTCGGGGCATCTTATGGACATTCACTTGAAATGTAACCATGAAGAAGCTTTCACTCGACGTGTAATAAAAAAAAAGAAGTAGAGAAAGGGTTTGGTTTGGTATTTTTCCCAAAGGTATTTTTGACAGGATCAGAAAAAGGGGGGTGGGGAGAAACTTTCATTAAAAACGTTCGTTTTATGCGTATATAAATTCTGAGCTAAAAGTGGATTTGCTTTGAATAAACTTTACTGGAATAATCGAAAATATTTTTTAATTTGTTATTTTAAATGAATTTTTTGAACACTTCAAAAAACGCAACATCAGCACTGACATAAAAATTTAAATCCTATATATAGTCTTTACTAACAGGCAACTTTAATTCAAATGCAACTTGCGAGAAAGATAATTTGGAGTAAGTTTTGCGTTTAAAAAATACAAATCCTCAAGTTTTTTGTCATATTAGTTTCATTTGCACGAACGTCCTTCCGAGGATGATTCAACATAGAAAAGAAATCTATGTTTATTTTCAGCTAGTATTTTGTTATTTAGAAACAGGAAGATGAAATCGTAACACTACAAAGTACAATAAATATGAAGACAAAATATTTGACAGATAAAGTTTTGTATAATTTGTAAAGTAAAAAGCAGTTTTTGTTTCATCAAAAGAGGTTTCATTTATTTTCTTAAAATTGTTGTATTTGTGGAAAAAAATATTTGGACTAATTTAAAGCCTAAGGCCTTAGAGTGAAATAATTAGTTAAAGGTAGAAAAGCGAAATAGCAATAAAGAGGCAGTAGACTCGTTAACTTTTAAAAATCTTCCTCCATTTTTCATTTTTAGCCTACTTTCCCATAAAACTTTTTGAAAATATGAATTTTGAAGACATGAAAGATGATTTAATGCATCGTAATAAAATATATATATTTTTAAAATTTCTAAGTACATTCTATAAGTTTGTTTCGCACTAAAAAAGTATGAAACGAACTTAGTATATAATTTCTCGGGTGCAGCACTCAAAAATTGAAGTTTTTTTAAATATATTTATGCTTGTGTAATTCCAAAGTAACCATCAAAATTTAAATTAAACATTTGAAAGAAGAAATATAGGCAGTATGGTGAAAACTATTCAAACAGAGCTTCATACTGTCTATCTCTTCTCTCAAATTTTTAATTTTAATTTTATTGGTTTCTTAAAATAGCTTTAATAAACATAAAGATATTAAGATTAACTTCGATTTTTGAGTGCTGCAATCAAGAAATCACGTACTCATTTTATTTCATACATTTTAGTGCAAACCAAGCTTTTAGAAATAGTCTTTAGAATTTAAAAAAAAAAATGTTTTTTTTTTTAATTTTAGGATTTGAAATTTATTTGAGGTGTGACTGATTGAAATTTAAGACATATTTACGTGTTACCTATGACCTATCCTTATTTGAAGAAAGAACGGTTTTGACATTCGTTGAAATCTAATACACATGGACAAAGACTAGCTTAAATTTACTATTAATCATTTTTTAATATTACTGATTTGTACGTTCGAATTTAAAAGCACCTTTGAACAAGTAAAGTGACAAAAAAGTAGCTTTTAAAAACGCCCACAAATTTTTGCTTGCTTAAGTTAAGAATTAAAATTAATTTTTTAAATTTATTAATAATTCTTTTATTCATTGATTTTTTCCTGGAAACAATTAAAAAGCGGAAGTAGGACAATTTTATAATTACTATTATTTTTCATTGTGTTTGCAGCAATTAAATACCGAAAGAGAAACGCAGGGATTATGACCTTAGAACTAGGGTTTCCAATTCCGCACCAAATTCAGTCCCGCAGGATTTCGGGATAGTAAGGCACGAATCTCGCAGGATCCCAGAATAACGCGGGATTGACTTTATTCTTCTAAAAATTAAATCTTAATGTGAATTAGAAAAATTAGCGCTTTTTAGGAATGACAGCTTTTATTACTTGAATTAGTAGTCTTCTTGAATTACGTACACCAATTGTAGAGCAGTACAAATTTAGATCCTAATTAGCAATTATCGTTTAATAAGCAAAAGTGCGCCGCTCGAATGGGACGGGAAAATATTTTTGCTCTAAAATTAATGCGATTGACAAAAACACGTGCTGTGACTCAACAGCAGTTGGTTTTACTGAAATTAAATAATTGTAGACATTTAGAAAAATATCCCCATTAACTTCAAAACGTTCTGAACTAGATTTTTTCTTTTCTTATGCTTGGTTTTTGCTCAAGAATCCGCAATTTTCGGATAAAAACGATATCCATTGGATATGTGTTTTGCTGTTTCCAATTTAACCTTCATTGATAATAAATACCTTTGTTGCTTCATTAACGTTGGTCACTGTATCAGCGAATTTGATTCATTACAGCAAGGAATGAATACTTCTTGATTTCACCGTCTCACCATGTCGCAGTCTCAGTAAAAGCTTTTTAATAACTTCGCTAATTTAATCTCTTACTCTAAAAGGACATTCAAAAACATGAGTAGTTTAACTTACTGTCATTCAAGTCATCCTGTGTTTCATATGAGTTTTTGTCGCCCCTTTCAATTTTGTGCCGAATGTATGTCATGTTTTTCATTGCTTTCTTACTTAGAGTGCACTTTTTGTAACTTTAAGGTTTGAGTGCATTCATAAAGTGCTTAACATTGTATTCAGGCTACTCCGGCGGGTTTTGGAATTTGTAATGCACTTTCACAATTTTTTTTTTTTAATTTTAGAGATGCTTTTCGAAAATGCTTATAAATTTTAAGCATTTTCTCAATTGCTGAAGGAATGAAAACTGAAACCTCGAATGAGAATACCATTACTTATTCATTCTCCGGAAAATACTCTTTTTTTGCTGTGCTCTTAAATAGTGAATCCGCTATTGATCATAGGAGACACGAATTTTTTTTTTTTTTTTTTTTTGCTCTTCTTGCAGACGTTTGAGGAAGGCGATTTAAACCTCAACTCATGCTAGCAAAAATGGTCGTTTTACGAGCGGCAAAAGCTGGAAAACGCTTGCATGGACAAAATTTGCGAGACTGAAAATCCCGCGGGATTGAGGGAAAAAATCCCACGGGATTAATCCCGCAAAATATCTTGCGGGATTCCGTGGGATTCGGGACCGGGATATCAGGATTAGAAACCCTACTTAGAACAGGAATTAAAATCGAGGGAGCAAGTCCAATCACTGGCTTAGCAAAAGGTGACCCAAAGACCCCAAATCATGTGACTCAACAGCGACGAATGATTGACACTTGTTGCGTGAAACAAATGAAAGAAACCTGATATCGTCCAATGCTTTGCTTTAAAATCTATCACGTAACTAGGGATATTGGTTTCATGAATGAATATCTTCGCTCCCTCCATTTTGTCTCTTCTCTGTGATTATGACCATGAAAGTGACCTAAAAAATAGAATTAAAAATATCATAAAGAACAAGAATACGAAATGAAAAGAAAAAACATAAATAAATATCGAAAAATTAAAAATTGAAAAGTAATGTTCCGAGATGAAAAATGCTATTCTTTTGTCTGTCAGTCTAATTTCGAACAGTCCAAAAAACCTTAACAGTAGCGCCTGCGGGGACGCTTAAGATCAATGTAGATTCCGTACTAAAGGCAGATTTGCTTCACACAAGTTTTGTTGAGAAAAGCTATTAATAAAGAACATGTTAAGAAATGAACGTTCAATTGAACAGTTTAAAATTTCGACAGAGACGCCTATGGAAAAATTTAAGTCCAACATAAATCTCGAACTGAAAGGTGGATTTGTTTGACAAAAGCTTTGTTGGAAAATGCTCTTGACAAAGAGAAACATGCTCATAAACTAGCGTTAAAAAAGAGCAGAATAAAATATTTTGTTATAAACGACTATGGGGAAATTTAGGGTAAAAAAAATCCAGAACTTAAGGGACGATTGACACGAAAGAATCTTTGTTGGGAAAGCTCTTGATAAAGAACATGATCAGAAAAAAAAAATGTTCAAAATGCATAATTATATATTTTTTTTTATATTAATGCCAACGGACGTTTTAATTTTTAATAATTTTTGGCAATGGAAAAAAGAAAGATATTCAAAGTGCTATATTATTCGCTTGAAAGAAAGAGCTGTAGACGAAGGAAGTTGTTAGAATGAAAAGAACTTATGAAGAAATGGAATGGCCATGTGTCGCATTAACAACTTTTGACTTAGCTTCAAGCAATCATGGTTTTGACGACTGTAACTGCCCTTCTGTCACTGATAAGCAAACACTAGCAAATAACACAGCGGCAGTGACATTTACAAGTACGAACATTACGACTCTAACTGAAACATGACCCTATCGCAATTTTTTATTCCTCATCTTTCTTAAGTTTCTGATAGGCGTAAAATCACTGATAGACATGAAAATTACGTATTTGTAGCTGCTGCAGAAGCGTTTGGGCATGATATGCTTCCCCTGCTGTCCCTTATCGTCATCATGTTTTTGAGTTAGCTTTTATGGCTACGGGATACTTTTACTTTCTAATCAGTGCAACTTCTGGTCCAGATATGGAACTTTTCAAAAGATTTAGAGACCATAACAAAACTCTACAAAAAATATATTTATACATCAACTATTAGCGATAGAAGAGCCTGACGATATATGCTCAAACATGCTCAGATTTTTTTAATCGAAACCTTCTACTCAGAAACAACCCAAAAATTACCAAGATTTGCTATAATTAACTATAATATTTCTCTTCTGGATTCCAAAGAGAATGGGATATCATTTTGTAAGCCAATGTCATGCTACGTGGATATCAAAAGCTATTAATATACTCAAGAAGTGACTATTTAAGGGTCAGTTTCACTTATCTAAACGGAAGTAAACTCTTGAAGAAGATTATGCTTGTGCTTTTATTATTTAATTTGCTTAAGTCCACGTTTAAGCCTGGTTTCTCTCCCCCGAAGCTGTTAAAGCTCCATATGGAAATTTTCTATTCATGCGTCAACTAATCCATTCTCAGGATATTGATCTAGAAATCAGTAAGGTTACTCTCCAAAAATTTTCAAACCATGTGTATTATTTGGCTCCAAAAACTATGGCTTTATCCTTATTTGATAATATTTTCCAACCACGGTTAATAGACGGATGACTGAATTGAGAAAAAATATTGTTTTACACATCATTACTAAAGACCGCAAAAACTGCTCAACTAATACTAAATCCTCACAAATGAAAAACTAATGTTCAACATTTGCTTGTTCACACTATGTTTTGATTATGTTGAAATTATTTGCCATAATAAAATGTATTCATTATCTAGGAATAGTTGCATTATTAAAGAAAATTAAATCTAAAAAAAAAACTAAATTACTAGGACTGAATGAACTTCAAGGCATTTGAGGCAAGACTAGAAGTAGTCCATATGAAGGGATATTTTGCACAGCATGTTTTTTTGTTCATTGGAACAAGATAACAGGTTGGGAGCAATGAAATTTTAACTTTTGAAACATGCCCTATAGCTAAGGACCTAGTGCACAGTATAGTTGAAAATATGTTCCTAACACTTGGAGTAGATACAGTGTATAGTATAGCTGGAAATGCAACCCTAACAATTTTAGAAACTGAATTTGATACATATCATACATCACATATACGAGGGTCGTTCAATAAGTAAACAAAGTGACCTGGAGAAAAAACCGTTCATTTTACACAAAATAAGCTTTTCCCTACTTTTAAACATAATCTTCATTAATATTTATAGCACCTCTCCCAATGGGTTACTAGTATTTCTTTGCCGGCTGCAAAGAACCCTTTGTTTTGGTATTGGAGCCAAGTCCCCTCACATTTCTTGACATCCTTGTTGCCTCCCCCCCTCCCTGAAACTTCCTTCCTCGTAATGTCTTCTTTAGTAGATCAAACGAATGTATATTAAATGCTTCGAGGCTATAAGGGGGATGAGACAATACCATCTAGCATATTTTAAGAATGGTTTTACGTACGGGTCAATTGAGCAACGCAAAATCGCGTTGTCTTGCTCTACAAACCAAACAATTCCCTTGAAATCCACGACATTTCTCTCTAATGGCAGGTT
The DNA here is from genome assembly GCF_026930045.1 of Uloborus diversus. Lineage (NCBI taxonomy): Eukaryota > Metazoa > Arthropoda > Arachnida > Araneae > Uloboridae > Uloborus > Uloborus diversus. Next base: position 90,202,259 of record NC_072735.1, read on the forward strand.
TCATCTTGTTCAAAATCATATCTGAGTAGTATGGGCTGTTAATTGTACGTTACAGTTCAAGTTTCAAGTGATGAAGTTAAAATGACCCAAACACTGATTTTGGACCACTTTTGTGCTGCTCTTCTCACTTGTAAAAATTTCCACGGCTTATCATACAACTTTCACCTTACACTTAGGTCATTTTACAGGATACATAAACTGGTTTTCACTTTCTGAAATCAAACAACGAGTCACGTAACGTTACTCAACCAATGTGGAAGCCAATGGGATATTTACTTAACTTAACTATGAGGACGTAAACAGAGCATTGTTGAGCAATCATCAGATTCGAACTCATCCCTGTGATGTCCCTTTAAGAACCCAAAAGTATGAAATTTGCATATGTTACCGGTGTTTTCCCCACATCAATTTTTCTCTTTAATTCTTGAAAGGCCCTTGTATATTTCTTTTGCATAAGATACGAATAATCTGTTGCTTGAAATCATTTTAAGAGTTAGAAATGTACGCGTTACGTAATTGGCAACTTCCGCTGTTTGATAAACATGAATCTTGTGCTAGAAAATCAATTGTTGCATACGAGTTAGTAGGCTCGTTTAGTTCTGGACGGTACTTCTTGTCTGTATATTTATTTACTTATTTCTTTGTTTGGTGATTTAAAAAAAGAAAATGCATCATATCCAGACGAAGTTTCTTTTTTGTTTAATCCACGACAATTGGCAAAAGGCAGTTTTTTTTTCTGCTTGTCAAAATGTAACTTCTCCAGAGCGCTTGAATTTAGTCTCTGCGCAAAGTAATGAAGTTTTTCTGTCACTTTGAATTACGATCCGTTTTCCCGCTATCGCAAGCATATGTTCTTCCATAATTCAATCTAATCTCCAAGTAAGTGCGAATGAGTTTTTATCATTCCCCTCAACCGTGACAAATGGAAAAATCGGACACCTATCTGCCCAGATGGTTCCGGCAAAGAAATGTTTTGGTTTGAGCAGCGAACTCCTCAAATGATATTAAGGTTTGACGAGAAGAAATTGTGACCATTTTTTATGACTGGCAGCAGCTGCTGCTCATATAGAGCATTTAGGAGATCATTTCCGTAACTTATATGAAGTAATATTTATAAAGATTTACGCTTTTGATGTCCGGATAGAGATATAATGATATTTAAAATAAACTTTTGACTAGTGAAAAGTAATTATTCATAAAATAAAGTTTATACATTTTTTAATTTGTTTTTTAACATTTTGATGAAGTTTTAAATAACTTTTTGGTAATATCTGTAAGAGATTATTCTCTTTGACGTTTATTACAAAGAATTGGACGTATCTCGAAGTACAAGACGTCATTGCTATATAGACGTATTATGTATGTTATATAGTATGTACTGGAGAATAAGAGGTGACATTTTTTTAAATACTTGGATATACAACACCTATTAGTGTGGATATAATCGCTTGGATACAAACGTCCCCCCCCCACCCTTAGGAGGTAAGAAGACTTTTGAAATGGAATGTTTACGCCTATTAATAACAATGGTTGGAATAATTTTTGAGTTCGGAAAAAATCCAAGAAGGTCTTTAGATTAAATCTCGAGTTTTCTACACGTTGAAAGATAATTTTTACACTATTTTTTTTTTCAACCTGATTGGTAAACATGCGTCACTTGATACAACTTTTATTTTCAAGATATACCGTCCAACGCCGCACAATGCAGCTAGTAAGAGGTAAAGCATATATTGTTTTGATAAATGATGACTTTTGTATTTAAATGTGGAAAGAGATCGAGAAATTAAGTAAAACTGTGACTTTTTTTCGTTAAGCTATATATTTTCAAGCCAACATATTACAAGTTTAAATTTTGAAGTAAACTTTGAACGTACATTTAAAGGTTCCAGATTTACAACGCTCTGCATGACGAGTTTAGACAATATTTTTCTCACACAAATCTACGAGGTTTATTCAGAAACTAAAGTCCGTTTACTTATAAAAAATAAAAATTGCAGATTTTTTCAAAAAAATTTACATTAAATTCCTTACATGTGTCGCTGTTTTTCTACATAGTTCATATATTTGTTTAAACATTTGTCTTAACGTTCTACAATCTTCTGTATACCTAAGTCGTAGACGTCTGCCACCTGTGAGGATAAAAACCAGCCTTGAACTGCTTCTTTCACCTCGTTATCCGCCGAAAAACTCTTTTAGGTCGCGGAATAAGTCAGAATCACTCGCACCAAATCTCGACTGTACAGTGGGTGGTCAATCTGTTCTCATTCAAAAGGTTTGAACAGATTTTGTGTGAATGGTAGAATAGGGTCTGGCATTGGCATGCAGCAACAAAACTAAAGACGTGAGAAGACCACGTCTCATGAAGACCTGTCTATGAATTTACACTATTGAAACGTTCTTTGCTGTGTAAACTGAATCACTGACCATATTTTTAGTCAGCGGGCTGATCGATTGTTTTAATTATTTTGACCTAGAACTGTATTTAGCACACTGCAACAACACCAAAGCAAATGGCGTCGTTTGACAAGCAAGGCATGCCTGGAGTTCGTACGCATGCGCGTTTCGATGTTTGCGCGTCATTTGATTACCTACAACCATTTGGACCTTTATTTCCAAAAAACTCTTGTATAAACGTTACATTTCTCACGTAAAAGCTTCAAAAAATAGATCAAAATTGTTTTCTATTCAATTTTATACATTTTATTAGTTAATGTTCTATTTACATACCCAATCGGTGTTTATTTCAGAAAAATACTGAATTGTACAGCGTATATAGAAAGCTTAGCTTATACAGCTTTCTAAATAGATGACATTTGTTATGAGAAAATGTTTGTGCACTTACGCCACTTTGTTATACACGAGAGGAAAAAATGATTACACCCTTATTTCTCCTGATGATAGGGCACAAATCCCACTAATATAAAATGGGATGCGGAGTAATCATCATTTAAGCGACTAATATCCCTGCATTAACACTTATTGCTGTGAAAATGATTTCTGCCAAGGGTTTATAAGAAAAACAAATCAGTGGAAAGAAGATAGCGTTACAAAAATAGTGAAGCAATTTTGCAGAATCAGCAATTTCTAACTTTCATTACGTGACTTAACAGTTCTTAAAAACTATCTATCAATCAGTATATATATATATATATATATATATATATATATATATATATATATATATATATATATATATATATATATATATATATATATATATATATATATATATATATATATATATATATCAAAACGTTTAAGGAGATGTGTTCAAAGCTAGTCTTCGTAAATATTTGTTCTTTTTAATATTTTAATATTATTTATAGGTAACGAATAAATACCTTTGTGCTGAAGATTCAAAAAATCAATAATCCAACGTCAATAAAGCACAAAAATTGCAAACAATTGCAGACACGTGTTTCGGTGTTACAAGGAACACCTTTTTCAATGCAAAGAAGTATGAGCTTCTGGATGAAAAGTCATCCGAGAAAAAGCAACACGGTAGAACAGGAGATAGTATAAATATCAAAAAATAGAAATTAAACAAAACAAAAAAGATAAAACGACACCTGGAGGCAAAATTTATTATATAATTCCATCAGGAAAAAACCGTTAATAGTGTTAAAACCGTTCTTAGTGTTAAAAGTTCTATTAAGAACAATATTTTGAGATTTAGTTTTTCTATTATTTTTATGTAAACGTCGTACGTTTCTTACTTTTATTTTTTTCATTTTATGCTTTCTTATTTCGTTTTGTGATTAACTAATTCCAATATGTTTATCCTTCACTTTGTTTTTTCCTGCATTCCTCCATTTGATACATTGCTTCCATACATAGTTTTTCCCGCTAGTAAATTTATTGCTAATTTATTCAAAGTGGTTTCATTTTTGGACTTTTTGCATTGTTTATGGGGTTTCTTGGAAAATTTATTACTTAACGGTTTTTTCCTGATGGAATTATATAATAAATTTTGCCTCCAGGTGTCATTTTATCTTTTTTGTTTTGTTTAATTTCTATTTTTTGATATTTATACTATCTCCTGTTCCACCGTGTTGCTTTTTCTCGGATGACTTTTCATCCAGAAGCTCACACTTTGCATTGAAAAAGGTGTTCCTTGTAACACCGAAACACGTGTCTGCAATTGTTTGCAATTTTTGTGCTTTATTGACGTTGGATTATTGATTTTTTGAATTATTTATAGGTGTTTGAATTTTAAATTTGCTTGTTATGATCTTTAGACTTTTAAGATTTTGTGACAGCAGCATTTTTCTTTAATGACTTTTCCAAAAAAACAAGAAAAAAGAAAGTTGGCATGATGCTTTTCTCTCTCAGTTATACATATATAAGTCTACAAATATTCTTCTGTTGCAATTCTAACACACAACAAGGTCTTCAGGAAGAAGAATGCATCTACTAGCAGTACCCGCACGGTGTTTCTCGTGTTGCGAATTTAAAGAAAGTCCGTTGAATTAATAATTTTTTTTAACAGCCTAACAGCCTATAGCATTCCTCAATAAATGGACTATTCAACACAATAAAAGATTTTTCAATTCGAACCAGTAGTTCTTGAGATTAGCGCGTAAAAAAAAACAAAAAAACTTCAGCTTTATATTGGTAGAGTAGGTTTTTTAAAAAAAATGCTTGTCGTAACAGAACATTATTTCTGCGTAAGACAAAGTTTGCTCTAATTGCTCTATTAAATGTTACAGGAGAAATATGGGTTTCAAATTTAGAGAAAATTCCAGGCTAAACTTAAACTAAGCACAAACTTATAGAGCAAAATGTCACTTAAGACCTTGATCCTCAAAACGACTATTCGAACGTTGAAGGTGTTGGTATAACCGGTATGCTATAACCAGTAGTCCTCTTAACAGCTTTTGCAGTTAAATTTAGTACAATAGCCCCGGGTGGTATTCACTCAGACGTCTTTTTTTTTTTTTTTTTTTTTTTTGCCACTTACTATCTTTATCTACCAAGATACAGATACATGAGGTAAAATATTAAATGTTTGTAGAAAACATGTAAAAAACGGAAAGTATTTACATGAGTTTCACTAATATCTAGCATGTAAGCAACATGTTCTTCTAGAATGGCTTATGAAGTCACTCAGGAATCTTAAGATTTGTCAAGGAAATTTCAATAAAAATAAACTTGAGCAAAACCAAACTTGAACAAAGCCATGGCAAGAACAATGATCTCAAGTTTGAGTTGCTAAGAAAAAATTTTAGTTATGTTGGTCCTTGGAAGTTTAACGATAATGACAAAAAAAAAAAAAAACACATAAAATAACGAAATGAAAAAGAAATATTTTTTCACAAGTTATTCGTCAAGAGTTTTAACTAAGTTTCTTGGAAGATGAAAAGTTCTAACTGTTTTCAGAAGTGAATTCGTAGTCAAAAATAAAGAAGGTCAATGCAAAATTCTGTACCTCAGGACCAGACTATAATTAAATTCAAAAATGTCAATTTTCATGTTATTTTCATATCAATTACTGCATCGTATGTAGAATTATATTCCAAACTAAGTCGTAACATCGTAATGAAATTTCTAATACAAAATCATTTATAAATATTTACTGGTGTTTTAGAGGAAGAGTCCCAACCATCGTATGTACCAGACAGATGGTTATATGCTCTTCCGCCTATTTGTGATAATGTGACTTACGTTGGTCTGCCTTTGAGGTACAGAATTTTAAAGCACAGTTCAATGATTACGCTTTTCTTAGTCTTTTCTTTCTTCTTCGTTACCCTAAAATTTTCTTACTGTCTCATTTGAAATTGGTTTCATTAGTTGTATCAATTTACAGTCTAAAACCACTTATAAACAACTTAAACGTTAATTGAAGACTGGATGGAATATCTTGTCCAGATTATGTAAACCTAACAGACAAATAGACGAAAAGACAATCTACAAACGATATTTAAAAAAAAAACTAAAGTATTTCGATCCAGGAATTATTTCTTTCAATAATCTTTCCAAACTTTTGCAACGGCAAGCACGTAGAAGTTGTCTTGCTTTTGTTTGCTTCTCGATGATGAGAAACCAAACTTGATTCCGAACCACACAGTCTGTAAACATTCTTTTAATAAAGTAACCCTCAGAAAGGAAAAATTTGTGCTCCATAAAACCACAAGAATGGAAAGTATCTCTTATCTCAACTTCTTTGCATTGAAAAAGGTGTTCCTTGTAACACCGAAACACGTGTCTGCAATCATTTGCAAGTTTTGTGCTTAATAACGTTGGATTACTGACATTTTAATTTTTCAGCACAAAGGTATTTATTCTTTACTTCCGGATACTCTTTCCCTTCTCATAAACGTTTCATTTGCATTTCTTTCGCGGTATTCTGCTCACGTCAAGAAAGGCAAACATTTTTCAGAAAGAAAATTTGCTTTGATGAAACACGTGTATTTGTTTCACTCAATAAAAGTCACTCAACTGCAGAAATAATTCTGAACATTTGCTTTAGTTCTTTTACCTAATAAAGTGTAATCTTTATTTCTCTTCTGTTTTCTTAGTTCTCAGGGAACTTCTGACTTATTGCTTCTTTTTTTTTGCACGAGCAACCTTTTTTAATTCAGATCATAAAAATATACCAGAAAAACATGCATGACAAGTTTTACGGAAATATATAAGAAATTTTCTGAGGTATCATGCGGGCAAAACGAGAAAACCGAAGAAACCGACACCTGAGAAAAAGAGGCTTAAACAGCTGCTGTTAACATAAATCTCTATAGGGAAAGTTTACAAATTCTTACGATAACTTGAAAACTTTTTGGCGTATGGTAATAAATAAGGTATCAAATTGTTCAGAATTAAGTTATGCATAACATGTATTTTTTCCAGAAAATCGAAAATTTTGAAGGTTAAAGGTCCTTAGACGCGTTTTACTCAAAACTAGAATATGTCCACTTACATCCCTCTGCTTCTCACTGCCTCAAATGACCTTTTTAATCAAAAATTAGTTGCATTTATTCTTCTCTAACTATTAAATACTGAAATAAATCATTTGTCTCTACGGAAAAATATTTTGTTTCACCATAATGGGATGAAACAAAAAAGTAAATAGAATGATGACGGTAAAAAATAATGATAAATGCAAAAAGAGTTGTGTTACCCATTTCCTCAAAAAAAAAAAAAATCATCTGAAACATTCTTACAGAAAATATATACTTTTTAAATCAGCTAACTAAATACCTTGCCTTACTCTTTTTTCCACTCTCTAATGACTGTATTTTTTGTTTTGAATCATACTCAGCTTCAATTTCAAAAATGCTGCTCGAAAATAATGTAATCGCATCATCATTTTGGACAAGTTTAATCACGTAGGCAATAAAATATTTGAAATTCCGTCGCAGAACATTTTTTTCCCGTTGGAAAAATCCTGTATTTTTTGGGGTTATTATGAAATTTTATGAAATATTATGCAATTGATATTTAATACCACGATCAAAATTTTTGATGAGCAAATATTTGCTTAGCAAAAAAAAAAAAAAAAAAACAAATAATGATATCAATAATGAGCTAAAGTTATAAGTAAATCCAAAATGGAAATGTATAGCCTAATAAAAAAAGATGCTCACTTTTTATCGATCATATTTTAAATGAAAATATAAGTCAAGGTCCCTTAAGTAAAAAGTATACTAAACTTCTTTATAGGTGTTTAACTTCTCCTTAATGACAGATAATTACCAACATTTAAAGTTCGTAAAAAAACCTCTTCTTGTTAATAATATACTTAAAAAATATATTTGAAATAACGGTTGTAAATAAATCATTAGAACTATTTTATTCATTTAAAACAAACTAAAAGACAGTTAATAATATTATTCTTTTCTTTTTCGAAATGCATATATGTTCAAAACCACATTAATTTCAGTTTTTATAATGATGTTTTCGTTAGTTAAGCACGGAATTCTGAGAACTAATAATAAATTTGATTTAATTGCTATTTGTTTGTTTAAGTTTTTCACATGTTTTTTCTTGCAAAAGTCATAAACACATTCTCTGAAAGGAACTAATTAGTAAGCAATTAAAACAAAAGTCAGTTAGAAGAAGAATGCTAATTTTTAACTTTTAATTAATCTGTTGCTTTTTTTTTATTTATTTATTTTTTAAAACTTTTTTTTAATGCTCATAAAGCAATATAAAGTATTTTTAGCATTTTTTACGTTTATGACGTAATAACCCATAAATGACGTTTTGCTTTCAGGGGAAGAGGTTTCGTGAAATTTGTGACGAGGATTTTGAGACTGAGGGAGGGGGGGTAACAATACATGTTACATCACACAATTTGGTTAAAAGGAAGTCATTTTTGCGACAGTATGCTTACGATAGAGGAGGAGAGGAAATCATGAAAAGTGTCTTTTTGTGAAAAGGGGTTTAGGGGGCAAGCATATTGAAAAACGTCCCTAATAGCACAGCGTGTCACGACTAAGTCACAGTCACTCCACTACGAGTCACAAACGTCACAGTCACAAAGTGACTGAATTGTGACGACAAACAGAAGTCACATTGTGACAGATTTGCAATTTTTCATGTGACTTCATTACAATGTCACTGTAACAACTGAATTGTGGCCGGTCACGATGTAACGTTGTGGAGAAGTTGCATTGTGACCTTAACATGCCTTGATGAAAAAAAAAAATACTGACTGAAGACGGTGAATTGATCATTCTCTCATTTAGACAATCAATCAAAACCAAAAATTCAGGTGTTCAAATTCAGCAGAGCAGTGACAGAATGTGACCCATTTGTGACTGTTGCGAGACGTTTTCTTCACGTCACTGTCCTCTCGCGGCGACGTCACAATAAACCCCTGTGTTATTAGGGGTGAATGTGATGCGTATGTGACCACCCCGATATAAAATCTAAAATAGCCCTTATACCCCTTATACCACCGCTACCAAAATAACATGCTTTCGTGACCCTCGTGGGAGTCACAAGTGAAGTCGCCGACAGGTGGCCGCACTTACAAATGTCAGTTCGAGGTGAAGTACACAGTGCGACGTCAAAATGACGACACTTGACGACAAAATTACAACCCAGGTCACCGTTCCGTGACCGCGTACTGTGGTCACAGCAACCGTTGCGACCCGTCTGTGACCTGCGTGTGAAGTTGCAGCAATGTCGTGACGCTTTTATGACCCTCGCATGCGTCAAAGCGATGTCGCAAACAGGTAACCTCAATTTATGAATATCAGTTCGCTGCGACGAGCACTGAGACGTTGCAGTGACGATTTCTAATGACAAATTTGGAACTCAAATCACCAAGGGCCCGTTCCGCGACAGCGCACCGTAGTTACAGCGATAGTTGCGACCCGTCTATGACCAATGTGTGAAGTTGCAGCAATGTCGTAGAGTGACGAAAAGTAACAGCAAGGCAACTTCCCAACGGAGTTATGGCGACGTTTGCACTTTGTCTGTGACCTTCTTAAGGGACTCGCTGTGACTTAAGCGAAGTCGCCAACAGGTGGCCGAAACTTACGAATGTCAGTTCGCGGCGACGTACACAATGCGAAGTTGCGGTGACCACGGATAACGACACAACCCAAACATATTTTCAATTGAATAATGAAACAATATTCTATTCAAAATGGAAAATAGAGCTTAAACTTGAAAATAATCCATATTTTTAAGTACTATTGGGGAGACTTAAAGATTTCATGAGAGCTAAAACTTCTCCATTCAACGCTTTTTACCTACATAATTTTTTACTTATTTAAACTCGCTAAGTTCTTAAAATTCACCTTAAATTTAAATATTTATACATATTATATATATCCCTTTTTTTAAAGAAAATTATAAATTTTTAGTTCCAGTGCAGTATACCTATTTATTTATTTTATTTTTTATTTATTATTATTATTATTATTATTATTATTTTGTAACTTGAAGAACATGTTTTGCTGGTACATGTGGTGCATGGCGACATTTTATCCGCATAAAATGTCAAGTTTCTGAAAAAAGTTTTTTTTTTTTTTTTTTTTTCAATTCGCCTTAGTACACAAGTACTGGTTCCTATTTTCAGAGGCAAGTTGGCAAGGGTTGCCGTTGTTCAAGTTGCTTTCATACTCTTACTTTTATTTTATTTTTAGCTCGAAATTTCAGAAGTATTTAATTCCAACACTTTAAAGGATGAATGAAACTTTTCTAAACTCAACAGTAAAGTTACAAAGGATTTTCCTAATAGCTAACTTTTATGGATTTATGTAACCATAGTAAAGTAAAACATAAATCCTTGAGAAAAGGAAACTGCGTAGATTTGTAGAGAAAGATTTTTATGAGAACTTGGGGAACACCGCACATAATAGAAATTGCTCCTTGGAGTGCAGTGATTCCGAATACCCAATGATATTTTTTACGTTGGTGGAGTTCGGTACTTATATTTCGACATACTTCAATTACAAGAGCATTTGTTGTTGAAAAAGATTCAAGAATTTAAGTAATTTTATTTAATTAGTTGAAGAAAAAACGTGTCATTTGAAAACGATATGTTCAGTTTTCTTTTTTTTTTCTTTTTCTTTACTGAGTCGCAATATTTTGAGCAATTACGTTATTAGAGCACAAACTGCAAATACTACAAAAATCTACTTATCTCTGTATATACAGGTGTACATACATGGTGACTCTATATTATTGTTTTTACAATTTAGGAGTGATGATTAAACCCATCCAAATGACTGATAATTACATGAGGACATTCCGTCCATTCTACTTTAAGAGACGAAAAAGAGGAATATGGGAATTGCAATATGAACTTACAATAATAGCATTGGGAAAGCGAGTAACCAATGTCGCATGAATGTACCAAGGTGCACAGTCAGATTTATTACTTTCTGAAGAACATACTGCAAGTGGTTTAAATGCCGACCACCTGTGTCATTGCACAGGTCACACCGGCGAAAGAACGACTCGCACATCCCTCCGAAAATTCGAGTTTGAAAAAATACTTTTCCGATTTTTAAGAATTTATTTCACGTAAGTTTCTTGTATTTCTTATAATTGAATATTGCATTTCTTCCATCTGCTTCTATCTTTTTTAAGCAGTTTAATACTTAAAAAAATGTGCAAATTTAATTTTGAGAATTTTCCGACTTGTCAGTCTTAATAGGAGAACTTAATTTTTCTGCATTAACATTCAAACGCTGTTAATGATAACGGTAATGCATTACGGTAACAAATGTCTCTGTCTTATATTCTTTGAACTAGCATATCTGCATAATATGCTAATTATTCCCATTCACATCTGAGTATTTGCCAGTTTTGGGGATAACTGAGCTCATAACAAAGAGCTAACTGGTTATTTTCATATTCATTAATCATTCTAAGTGGGTTAGAATTACTGTGCTGTTAATTTCTCTTTTGAGAAGTTGTTACAACGTTAATGAAAAGTGTATCAAGTTCGCCAACTGCTTCATTTTCGTAAGAGTAATGTTTTCTATCAGAAGCAGTAATTATTCATCGATTTTGATTGTGAAAAATTTTTGACAAGAACTTTGCAGAAGACCAGGGCGGTAGCAGCCCCTATTTGCTGCTATTCGTCACTTCCCGAAACTGTTACACATCGAATCGCTTTGTGATTACAACGTGCTTTAAACGATGATCTGACACTAAAATATTTAGTCAAACAATATCCATATTATGGAAAGAATGGGTGCTCTGCCAAAAATATTTTTCTTAGATTAAAACGTCCTGAGACCCCTTAAATGATGAGAAAAACATGCACGTAATTCAATCAAAACATATGTCTTACTTAGATGCTTAAGCAAACGTACCAGATATAACAAAACCACTGAATCCAACAGCTAGTGTCAGAGCAATAATTACTACCACATTACTTCTCGTGTAAACCACGATATGGAGAAACGTTGCTTCTAAACCGAAACCTAAAACGGAAAAAATAGGTATTAGTACTGTCCGTTCTCGAAAGCAAAGACTACCACTCAGGACCGATTCCATTTCAAAAAGGGGTGATGGGTTGAGGATAGGCACTTTCCGCTCGCACTTGCTATCTCTGTCTTGTTCGACGCTACATTGGAAGAACTGCTGAACATGTTACTTTGCACCCTTTGCTTGCGGGTTTCTTTCCCAATTTTGATAAAATCAGAGCAGACCTGACGCATGTGCAAATCGGCGCTAAGTCTCGGCTAAGGAAAACAAACAGTGCTTGATGTTTTTGTTGTTGTTGTCGTGTGCCAGCTAGGCTGATAATTTAGGATGCGCTGCTTCACTTTTGCAACTGTATCGTAATTTGGTGTGAAGTCCTACTTCAGCAATACATACGTGCCATAAGGACCCGTTTATAGGGTAGAACCATTCATAGCGCAAAAATACATTCACACAAAGAAATGACAAGGACAGAAGAGAGAAAGTACGTCCATGCCCGAGACGGGATTCGAATCCGGACTTTCCTGTCGCAGTCAGACTTCTCTGACCCCTCGACAAAGCAGGCGGCTTTTCCTTGACGTTGGTATGGCGATATGATGGTTTCCTTAAACCTATCTGTTTCAATCACACAACTGATATTATTCAAATATTTTCTTCCTAAATTTCATTTTATTCTATCATTTACTTCGGGTATTTTGAGAAATAATGTGAGTATTTCTTCGCATTAAACCAAAGGGTAACTAATCCTTACTTGTTTTGCCGAGCAGTATGAGGATTTTATTGCTAAATCGTAATGTCTCACTTCACTATTTCCTTAAGCAGTTACTACAACTTTCGAGCTATTGGTTGCCAAATAACGTTTAGGCCGATTTTTAACACGATTTATTTGCCTCAAACTGCCTATCTATCCTCCGCTTTGTGTATCTAATGAATTCTTATAAGACCTAATTTTTGAAGAAAAAATCGATGTTCAATATTCAATTTAATTAAATAACTCTAAATAACGTGTTGATTTTTATGTTAAGCACATTTTTCACCTAGACTGTAATATGTGGATAACAAGAAGTTCTGTCTAGAACTAGACGAGCCTACTTTCCCGTATACTTATACTACTTTCTAGTACCTGATCAATATTCTCAAAAATAGCTAAAATCTCAAATGTTTTCAAACATATTTTTAAAATACTTTAAGCTGATTTCTAGGAATAAAATATTCCTCACTCATCTAAAAAAAAAATAGATGCGTTAAATAAAAAAATAATAAAAAACGAACAAATAAAATAGCAGAAACTTTTAAACAAAGTAACCAATACACTTTTTTCCATTAAAAAAATCTTTAACAGCTTTCAAAACGAAAAAATAATAATTAAAATTAATAAGCTCATTAAAATAAATACATCATATCCAAAAAAAAATCGTTTCTTTTTCCCCCTGTTGCCAAAAACATTTTTTTTAATGAATTAATGCACTTACCAAAATAAATAAAAACAATAAAATGTCAACTTAAAGAAATAATTTTCATTGTCAAAAAAAAAAAAAAAAAAAAAAAAAATCGTCTGCGCATATCTTATGTAGAAACATAAATGCCTTCGAGTTTATTCGCCGCAAACTGAATACCTAAATTAAAACTTTAGCGTAAAAAATAAAACAAGTCAAATCAACAATAATTATTTCACAGTCAAAACCATAGCTGCAGAGTCGGAGTCGGAGTCAATCTCATTTTGGGGTAAAGGAGTCGGAGTCGAATATCTAAGAATCGGGGTCAGTCATTTGTCCTCCGTGTACAAATTTTTGCCAAAGCTACGAAGTCATAGTCGAAGTCGGGGAGTCGGAGTCCGATTAATTGTCAGGCACAGGAGTCGGAGTCGGAGTCAAGTGCCCCTAAATTATCGGAGTCGATGTCTGGAGTTTGGCGTCAAGAGCTATTTCCAACAAAATTTGTTTGAAGTAAATCCGCCTTCAAGTACGGAATCTACATTTACTTACAGTTTCCCCGTAGGCGCTAATGTTAAGAGATTTGAACTGTTCAAAATTGAATGGAAAATTGTTCAAATCAAAAAGATATTTTATATACAAGTTTTACATCAAAAGCTTTTCCTACAAAGTTTGTTTGAAGCAAATTTGCCTCACAGTTCGGAATTGCCTTGAATTTCCCCGTAGGCGCTAATGTTAAGTTTTTTTGAACTGTTCAAAATTGAACAAAAAATAGTTCAAATCAAAAAGTGAAATATGGGAATGAGGTGCTCTTGCCGAGATCTTTCGAACACAAAAAAAAAGTTTTTTCGAATCGAACTATTTATTCAAAAGTCATTGGGGGGGGGGGGGCAGACAGACAGACCAACAGACATTTTTCCCCATCTCAATACCCTACTTTCCAATTTTTAATTTTTCAATATTTATTTAATTATTTTATTTATTTGTGACTTTTTTTTTTTTTTTTTGTTTTTCGCGATATTTTTAAGATGCGTTAAGCCTTCTTTCATGCTTTTTTCTTCTTTTTCTGATTTTTACTGCAAAAGTAGGTTAAAAAGGATTCATACCTTTTATAATTTACTACCGATCTCACAAGAGAACGTTAATACAGAGGATCAGTTTAATTTAAATAATAATTCTATTAAGCAAAGTGATATACTTGTTATTCATTATCTTTTAAGAAGTTGTTACAACGTTAAAGAAAGTTAATAAATTAGTTCGTAACTGCTATATTCTCGTTAGAGCAATATTTTATACCAGAAGCAGTAATTTTTCATTGATTTTGATTTTGAAATATTTTCAACAAGAACTTTGCAGAAGACCAGGTTGGTACCGGCTGTTTGCTGCCATTCGTCAACTCCCATAACTTACACATCGGATCACTTTGTGATTACAACGCGCAACATTATCTTGTAAGTAAAACAGCGGAGCTACGACGGAATATTTTAATTTAATTACGATTATTGTTTTTCTGTGTCATATATGGAGGTATTGACAGGTGTTTTTTCATTCCAGTAGTTTTTAATAAAGTTTAAATCAATGTCTGCCTTCCAGTCCTGCATTTCCTTAACTTCTATCTATATGTAACAGAAACAAACTAGAAAGCTATTTTGATCTCTCGGTTTCACTCCTTAGTGCAGGAAAGAAATTCCGTTACAAAAAATATACATCAAACTTCCGTTTTTTTCATCTTAAGCTAAGCTTTCTAACGACGTTTTCCCTTAGATTTTCTGCAACGAAAAGTAGTCAATGGTTTTAATGAGATTTCTGCAAGTTTTGACAAAACATTTCTAAATTTATTCCTTACGCACTGCAAGAACTGTTGTATGGACTTGAACCACATTTAACTTCTAACACCTGTAAAATGTCCATCAAATACTATAAATGTAGTTGGAACAGCTTAAATAAGGAAAAAAGTATTAAGAAATTTTTATTCTATACCCATCTCCATCCTATCTAAGAAGAATAATTCATTGTTTTTCCTAAAACCGTTTTAGCAACTATATAACTGGTATTTTCGTCCCATTATAATCATTATTTAAACTAAACTGACTTCTGTATTATCTTCAAATTTTGATTAAGCAATAAGCTCTTTGATTAACCAATGAGCAAACTAACATCTTTCTTTAAATATTTTATTTCATATTACTGCTCTTGGGGGAAAAAGGTATTCATACAAGGTTGCAATATGGTCAGTGTATAATTATTTTTTGATTATTTTACGGCTTCATTACAATGATGATTTGGTTTTACTCTTTCCACTACGTTTTCTTGTATTCTATCTTGTAATATAAAGCTAAGAGTTAAATTTTGAACAGCATTTGAATTGCGTGCACGCACACTGTACAAGTATTCGGTTTCAAGGAAACAGGGCTTCTGTAAATGATTCTAGTGCGATACAGCTTCTTTTTAAGTAAAGTTGACAACGTTACTTAAAATTTTTTATGGTTACTTGAAACCTTTATCGAAGCTCAGTTTACCAGATATTTCTTTGCAGTAATGCAGTTATTTTATTTATCTGTCTGTCTGTCTGTCTGTCTATCTATCTATCTATCTATCTATCTATCTATCTATCTATCTATCTATCTATCTATCTATCTATGACTACCATGACGACGAGAATAAGTCCTGTTTACTTAGAGTTTATTTCTCTGTCATGGCTACAAATTGTCTGTGTTCATTTAAGGCTCAATTCAGGCAGATTTTGCATTAAAAAAGGGGGGTTTGTGGAAAAATCACGTTTTTTTCAGGAAAAACACCTATACAGATGAATTTAATAGCAAAACTTAATCTAAATACAAAACATTCAGATTAATCATTCCCACCATTGAAGATTAATAAGAAATAAAACTACTATAACGGTATATAATATAATCCTTATAATAAGTGTACGGGAGCAAATTGTCCATAATAACAATGACATCTTTATTACCTCATTCTAATTAAATTTTGTTAAAATGAATATGCTTTGTATTAACCTAATCTAGAAAACGACCAGTCTTAAGTTGACAGGTGCGAATTTCTACTCCAGTTCCAGCCCATTCCTTTTGTAGAAGCTGAAACATAACTAGTAGGATCCAATTGCAATTCGTGATCGTGAAAAACAAAATTTGAACTCAAGACGGAAAAATTCAAATGATATTTTTGCACGCGCGCGCGTGTGTCTGTGTGTTAGCGATGTTATCGTTTCGGAGATGCCTTATTAGTTGATCGCAAAGTGTAAGTTTCCAAATACTTCGATGTTAGTTTTCATAATCTTCCCACCATTGAAACTGCAAAGCACATGTAAAGCAAAATTGCTCATTATATTTTTCCTCCTTAATAATAAATAAAATGAAGCACATTCCAATTTTCGCATAACTTAATTTTTACACAAATTTAATAACTATATGGTGTAGCCAATTATCAAACTTTTTTTTTATTCTTATATTTCAGACTTTTATTTTTAAATCACTAAAATTGATAACATGCTTTTTTCTACGGTTTTGGAACTCTCTGAAAAATGATGTAAACAGGAAAAATGTTACAAAGTTTCAGATTCGTATTGCAGAGTTTTATTGACTATCACACCGAAAAAGAAAGCTTTTTTAAGCTTTTTCACTTAACTTGCACTTTTTTTCTTCAAATTTCCTTAAATGTTTTCTGAGTTTCTGTATAACAGTTAAAAAAGGAAAAAAAACTCCTTTTGAAAAAACTCAGTAGGAAAAAAGGACCATGAAGTATGGTTTAAGAGTAAGTATTAACTAAGGCTAGTAAAAAAAAGGAAAAAGAAAATTTTATCGGCGCACAAGTTCTACTCATTTGAAAAGAACATTTTTCACGTAAAAGATTTTCTTCTTTCAACTTTTCAATTGAAGTGATCAAGCACTATAGCTCTCTTGCCAAATTTTATTTTGATTTAGCCCCGAGTATTTCTCTTAACTTAAAATTAATACTTTTGAAAGTTTTTTCTGCAAGAAAAAACACTTTAATGCGTCTCGTAATTAAGAGTAAATATGAGAAAAACCACTATATTTTATAAAAATGAATAGTAATAAAAATGTATTTTATTAATGGAAAGGTTAAGCATGAAAATTGTTCGTCAACAATTTTTTGAGGGTATATTTGTTTGTAGTATAATTAAAAGGATCCATTTTGTATAACACATTGTTTTTATAAGGTATTTTCTGATAAAGAAATGTCATTAAAAATACTATTTGGTGTTAAAACTTAATATTTTTTTGATTTTGATTCTTGTACCTCAATTTTTTCACAATGTTAATACACTTACCACACTATGTGTGCACTTTTCGTAGTTCTGAGAAGATTTAAACGATTTTAAACTTCGTACCAGGGACTTGCTTAGCCAGAATACTTCATCTCTGGATCGATATCAAAATATACCACTCTATATAGACAGTCTATATCCACATAGGTGTTTTCTCATAAAAGTTTTTAAATGGGTATAAACTGATATAGTATTAGAATTCGCAAATTGTGATAAAACCAAACGTTCAGGTGGTTGACATTCAAGATCCCCTCACAAAGCATCTGGGAATTTCTCTCTTTCATAGACTCCATTTTAAGTTTTTGATGATAGAGCCTACTACGTCTCTTGAGCTAAAATTATACCAATAGAGAAAATTCGATGATGTAACGATGAAAAAATGAAAATTTAAATAGAAACAAATTTGACCCTTTAAAATTTAAAAAAAAAAAAAAAAAAAAACTAATAGTATTGCAAGAGTATAAGCAATAACGATGAAAATACTAATAATAATGGTATGTTTAATTTATCTCATAATTTCCTTTAATGAGACCAATACATGCTAAATAAATTTAAAATTAGAAATTCTGAATTAAAAAAAAATATAAATGGGGCAATACGGACATGTTTCAAAACACTGGTCTTCACTATTTTTAAAGAACTTTTTTTGTTTTAGAAACTTTTTGGTTAAAAATCGTAAGTTCACAGGAAATACGTGGATGTGAAAGAAAATCATTGCCAACTCCAAAACATATTACGCACAAAACCAATGCAAGAGCGTTATCTCAATCAAAACTGCCCGACTACCATCTGGTGCAGTGCCGCTTGACTCCAATACGATCAACAGATTGCTGTTTGTTGTTACAGACTGTAGTTTTGCGATTCGATAGTAAGTTATTTATTTTCCTATCTCTAACACATTTCGTTTCATTAGAAATAGAAGATAAACGTATGCGTAAGAAAAAATGACATTTGCGGCAGTGATAAGCAAAGGGATGTCAGTGCCAAACCTATAAATTTAGTGATAACCTGTGCAAACGATCGGAAAAAATCTCCTCTGCATGGGGAAAGAGATGCGACTATAGTGTCTCTGGTTCGTGCTGCTATACAGCATGATTTAGAAAAACATTTCTCAGAAATCTTCCTGGGATTTGAACTTCAAACACGTTTCATTTACAACTACGTCTAGCGTTTATCTCTTTGCTTCTCAATGCCATGTAGTTGCAATATCAGAAGACCTTCTGAAAACTTTCGTGTGCGTTAATAATGTAGTTGAAAAATATGGTTTAGCACACATTGTTGTGAGCTACAGACAGTATTTATTTTACATTGGCACAATGTTGTAAAAATTATCGGTCAACCGCACTTTTATAATGCGTTTCTTCCCACGACTGATGATGCCACTAGGGAGGTGCATCTGTTTTTGGCCCGCATAAATCAACTGCACATCAAGCCTTGAGGATAAATATTCTCATTCCCTATGAGCTGTAGATATTTTCCTGTCCAACTATGAAACAAGGCGATATACTAGTTTAATTCGTAACCGAGGAATATCAAAGCTTCATGTTAAAAATGGGGCTACAAAGATAAATTTAGTATTCTACGAAACCTGGTATTTAGATCTTATGAGATTTGACATTTGCACGATAGACATAAAAAACAAAAAAAAAAGTTTTGAAATCGGGTAATATCTTCCAAACGCGCAACGAGTCTAAAAATTCGAAAAAATGGAAAATTTTATGTTTTTTACAGATTTTTTTAAAAATTTTCCGTCAATGTGTTTTTTTTTTTTTTTAATGCTTCAAGACGGAAAATCTACGATTGATGAAGCCTTGAGAAATTAAAAAGAAATGTTTAAATCGAATAATACCTAATAAAAGATTTTATCCGATTTCATTGTTGACATATTTCTTCTGAGTAAATAATGGCGTCGAGTAGTATACTTATACACAGACTATTGCACAGCAACAATATCTCATGTACTATCTGTCTGCGTTTGCTATAGACTTGGAAAGCCGCCAGTTTCGACTTTAGAGGTATCTATTTGAATGTAAGGAAAACGTAAACATTTAATACTGGTGCTCCGTTCTTTTTAGCTAGACTCTGCTTAATTTAGTGGCTAACACACATCTGAATAGTTCAAACTGAGATTCTTGCAATCTAATAGATTCTTCTGTTTCCGCCTGTAAACGGGATTTTAGCCTTTCCATCGCATCGGTAATCAGATTGTACTTCAGCTCGTTAAAAGTTAAAAAAAAATACATTGGTCTACAATGTTTGAGGCCTCTAAAGCTAAGGGGCCACTAAGACTGGATTCATGGGCATATAGGACAGTTAAACAGCTGGCTCCATGGCGGCATTAGACCGGGACGTTTTCTTACAAACCGAGGCTTAGTACGGTTGAAACTGATTCTCCAAGCCCAGTCATACGGGGGTCTGCTACGTGGAATACTCGCGTGATACGACCTAAGGCGTATCACAAAACGCTGAGGTAAGGTTGAGAAAAGATGATACCCATTGCTCAACTCATGCAGTGACACTTCATGCGTGTCTACTTTGTTTCATCGTACGGTTACCTAATCAATCCAGCATTGGTCACTGAGAGGCTTACTACCATAAAAGCAAGTGTTGCAGTATGTGAAACGTTCTGATGAAACAGTAAGGCTCCGATATTATTGTTTACGGTCATTTGGAGAATTTAAAAATCGATTGTCCATCCATCAGATTCTCCAGATGATTTTTTTTAAAACCTATTCTTCACATCCACGCATTAGGGTGGAGCGAAAAATATGAAATTTTTTTTTGTGAGTTGCTATAGCACGGAAAAAGTTGCGTTTGGTGTAGACTTAAAAAACAAAAAAAAAGTTTTGAAATCGGGTAATATCTTCCAAACGCGCAACGAGTCTAAAAATTCGAAAAAAATGGAAAATTTTATGTTTTTTTTTACAGATTTTTTTAAAAATTTTCCGTCAATGTGTTTTTTTTTTTTTTTTTTAATGCTTCAAGACGGAAAATCTACGATTGATGAAGCCTTGAGAAATTAAAAAGAAATGTTTAAATCGAATAATACCTAATAAAAGATTTTATCCGATTTCATTTTTTTTAAAAGTCTTTACCAATCGCAACTTTTCAGCGCTATAGCAACTCGCAAAAACATTTAATTTCTTTCGCCCCACCCTACAACCCATACTTAGAAAGTTATCTGTATTTAATTTATTTAAGACTACTATACATAAGAATTCGCTGGTTGATATTAATCAGAAATCATCGAGCTATTCAGATGCTTATTATCAAGTTTAATAGCTGATTTTTTCTATATACTTTTTAATTATGTTTAAAACGACGGCATTTTATCAGGAATACCTGCAATTCTTTACGACCTGTATATCGTGTTCAAAAGAAAACAATTAAACCCTTTAACTCAAATTAGATGGGATAGAAACCTTAGCAACAGAACATTGTTTATCTTATCTTGAAAACCTAGAAAGCTCTCAAGAAAATAATAAGTCAATAAAAAGTTTCTAAAATGCAGATTTGATCAGACATTTTAGAGAGGGAGAATCTTCCCGCGTTTTTACTGCGCTGAATATCGTGCAGTATGTTATACATATTAGTCATTACAACATATTTACAAACTGAAAGTTAAATTAAATGAAATTAAATTATCATTAGTTAGTGTAAGTTTGGCCTTAAAAAATGTAGGTCTCTATTCAGTAGTTCTCAATATTGATTGAAATTATTAAATATTGAAACAGTTGGGAAAATTTTAACGCTTTTAATTAATTTAGACTAATAATTATTTTCAAGAAAACATTAAGAATACAAACAATATTAAACATTCCGAAACCTTTTTTAAAGACATCTTTTTTTTTTTCCATTTGGTTCGAAAGGCCATTCCACCGTCACGTGAGATACAAAAATAGTCTTAAATTTCATCAACATTTCGTCGTATCTCTTAATATTTTAATATAACATGTTTAAGCAATTTTTTAGATCTTTACATTTTATACAAAGATACTCCTGACACATTTATATTTTTATTAAACAATTTTTTATTTAAAATAAAATTTATTTACATGCGTCACGTGCGGGACATCCAAAGTCAACCTCTGGTAACTTGCTTATGAATAAGCTAATATTTTTGCTCTATCAATACAGCAATGACAAAACAAATTGTAAATTTTGAAAGCTGTGGTTCCAACGTAAAAGAAACATACCTTATTAGTTCAGAAATAATTACTTAAACCATTGAAAAAAAAAATATATGTATCAGCCCATTCTAATGAAAATGGTCATTTTGTCCAGCACATGAAGGTTCCTATAATTCACAAACAAGAAATAATGTTTGAAGAAAGTTTTTGCTTAAGAAGTCACACGTGCGTTTGTGATTTCTTAAGCAACAAAATTTTGTTCATTATCCTTTTAAATTATTATTTTTTATGAAATGTATCAAGCGTCAAGTGCAACAAAATTACCGTTTCCCCTGGAATAGCCCCGAATATAATATATGTGGTATAAGGCGAATAGAAACTCTACAAAATAGATAAAATATTCAAAACTTTGAAGGAGATTTTCTAATAAGTATTTTAAAGGAAAATCAAATACTTTTGAAAGTTAAACAAACGAGTCAGATAAGTTTGTGGCGGGTGTATGATTAAATGATTTGAAGTTTTCTTTTGAAAAAGTATTCTTTAAAGACTTTATTTGCAAAGAATTGAATTTCATTAACATTATTTTAACTATTTCTCAAGCCCACTGTAAAAATGAGCAAATATAAATATGATTTTGAAGTTATTTTACCTTTGAACTTATTCACCGCATTTGCAAATTCCGATTTTAACTGCGTTCAAAGTGCGTCGACTTCATTTCTTTTCGGAACAATTTTTACATATTTTAGGTATCCCTTTGATAATAGCGTTTTAAAGGATCAAACAGAGAGTAAAATTCAAGTCATCAAATGCAAATTTTAGAGATACGAAAAGTCAAATGGAGGATTTTTTAAATCTTACTTGAAGTGTTATTCATGATGAAATCAACAAATCAAAGAAATGTTTCCTCAGGAGGGAGAAATGAAAATTCATGATTATCAGCTTCAAATTCACTGAATCTTTTAAAAATCACGAGAAAAAGAGATTAAATGAAATATGTATGTAACACACTTATTTTTTAAAAAAATTATAAATACAAAATAAAACATGAGTGCCTAAAGTCTACAAACATTTAATTCGTTTTATTTTGATACATTTAGAACAAATTGTTTTTACGTTAAATTACCATAACTGAAAAACAGAAACGGAACAACTTTTAAAATGCAGGGTAAAATTGGGAGAGACGCATACGTTTTGTAGAAATTAAGTAAAAAACTAAAAATGGAATATTTATCAATCCTTTATGTTTCATTTTAAAGTTACACTATTATTAAGCATGCAAACTACCATAAACGAGCTTTAGACTTAAATAAAAAAGAAATAAAACCAAAAATTGTAAGTTGACATCACGCCATCTTTCCCAGAAGCTGTTTTTTTTTTCTTTTTTTATAAATAATTTTCCCAACATTCCGCGCATACAAGCAATTTGTTTTCACTTCACTGTTGAGCTAGGTAGTTTTGGGATTGAATGAGACTTCTCTATAATATTTGTAGAAGTTTCTTTACTTGTGGATGTTTGTCTGAAAGTTGATGGCTTTTGTGGAGACAGAGCTAGAGTGGGATCACTTGCAGGAGGAATGTTACGAGTAGCTAATTCAATTAAATAAGACATGTTGAAAAGAAATGATCTGGAATAACATTAAAAATGTGTGGGAATGTCCCAGAAGTTTTAAAAACTAATGTAGTATTTTCCATGGCATAACATAAAGTGTTTGAGCCCCATTTTTTGATATTTCTAATTTATTTACTTATTGAATAGCCATAATTGAGTTCTATTCACTCCACGGCCCTCTGATTACCGCATGCTTCCTCACATATATCCTTTCTAAAAACAGAAAAATAACAAACAAAAACACTCCCTTCATTTAGACGGTTAAAAGGTTTGGCATATCTCCTTATTATGGGGGAGAGATGCTACATAGGCATAACGTACGCAAGTTTTAACATATATTAAAGTATATAGTTGAAATAAGTTAATAACAAGTTAAATCAAACATTAGAACCTCCATCCCCCCGATCTTACCTTAGGGTGTCTTTCTTTGTTTTACGTTTAACACTTATTGAAACCGCAGCGACTCAAAATTTTCGCCGAAAAATACGCGCACTAAAATAATCTTTTGAGCATACACACGTCACCCTCAAACGCAGTCGAACAAGAACTTACGCGTTAAGAAGAAAGCGGCTACGAATAAATAAAAACAGTGAAAAATTAAGCCATTTATTTCTTAATCACTGAATATACGAAGGTATGGCGTCTCACCTCACATGGCCCACTTTTACCCTATTTACTCATTTGTTAAAATTGTGCAACAAATATCCATTTTAATTCAGTATCAAATATATCAAATACCTTGACATAATGGGAGCACTATTTCTTTGAGAATAATCAAGCAGGAATTTTGTTATCAAACATTTTAATGAAACATTTTGAAACATAAAAATTAAAAAATATTCCACGCAATTTGTTGCATTCATAAAATAGCAGCCTATTAGTCTTTCAGTTGTAAGTAATATGTTTTGCTTTATTTTTAGAATAAAAAATTTAATTAAGCTCTCTTGAACATAGTGACATTAAGTAAGTATGGTTGAGTGTACTAGTAGCCCCTTAGAAAATTTACACAGTTAAGTACAATTACGCAACGACGACTTAAAATTTGCCAAAATCCCCATTCACTTATAAAAAATATGTTAATTTTTTGTACTGAATTCCGATTACAATTTTTGCGCATAATAAAACAGTAAATGATATATTTTTGAAAAAAGGCTACCTAAAACTTAATAAATTTTTTGAACACACCTATTTTGCATATACATTTTTTTTTTTGTCTAGTTTTTTTCTATCAGAAATTGTGTCTATGGTAGGAGTTTACTTGCTAATTGGAGAATTGCTAGAGCCCTATTGTTCTCACAATGCATTTTACAGCGTAGATAGCCATAACTTTCGTCTAATATGTAAAAGTTCATTTAAAAAAGAAAATAAGCGCAGGTTTCTGGTTTAGTTTCTTACGTTAGTGAATTTCGTGATCAGTTCTAGAACTCTTAAGGTCAAGTAATGAGACGTTATGAAGTTTTGAGTTATTTTCTAGAAGATAATTTGGAGCTCAAACCAATTGAACTAGTGCGATCAACGCAATTAACTTAATTTGGTTTATTTCTATTTAAATGTTGCTAAAAACTCATTAGCAGTAAACTCTAGATCACCCGCCGGAAGCTAATCCGCGATGCTGACTATCTAAAGTCATTCGCACTTCCTGCTTTTCTATTTGGGGCAATAATCCCCCATAACTTACTAATTTATATCTACACTACTCTTTCTGAGTTTTATTTCTACACTACTTAACGCGTTAACGAGTGACCACACCAGCTTTGTAGTAAAAAATCATTTCTCTACCTCTATAAGCTTTTGGTGTGACCGAACTGGATGTGTTTCAGTTAATCTGTTTTAACGACTTACTCGCGGATGAGTGTTCATCCATTTACAATAACCAGCAGTCATTATTTAGCTTTTACTTACATTTTTAATATGCACTGCTATTGATTTTTGCTAAAGTTCCACGGGTACTAAATAACAAAAACTTTGGTTCCTTATTATTAGCATATTATTCACTAACCAGCCTTTTAACAAAATTTTAAAGTTATCAAAAATAGATTTTTAAAGTTATTTTTACATTTAAACTACTATTGTTCTTCATTCATTTATTACGTGGCACCGTATAATTTAGAAAAAAACAATGTTCATTAAATTAAAAAAATCTTAGTTGGGGTATTAAGAGATGGGACTCCACGCTTACAGTAGAAAATATAATTTAAAAAAAAGGTTATTTATTTCATTTAAACCTTAAATTAGCAAATTTACTATCTACCATGCGTTTTACTAAACATTTCTCATCATCCAGATTTTTTTAAAATGTTCAGTTTATTAACTTTTTTTATACAGTCGGATCGCGACTTACGCGAGGGATGCGTTCCAAGACCCCTCGCGTATCACATTGACGTTTATATGTAGAATGAAAAAAAAAGTAAAGAATCGGAGCGGTTACATGTACGAGTATACTAATTTAAAGCAAAGCGTTGTTTATACTAGTACAGCGTGTGAACTTTTGTTTTCAGTGATGCTAAAGAGATGAAAGTCCGTTCACGAAACAAATATTTACTATCAACGAAAACTATTCTTAGTACTCCTTTCGAAAGCAAATCATATTGCAGCCGAGTAATTTGCGTTGGCAATAAAAAAAATTCATTATTCATGAAAGCTTCGAGTTATATAGCCATTTCGCGTAAGTCGGAGCGTGTTGTAGCGGGATCCGACTGTATTAATTTTTTGACGAAATTTTGTAAAGTGGACCAACATTCTCTGGGCCTGGGGTACATTGAGCTGCATATCGAAAACAACTTTTGTTACTATTTTAAAGATAAATGCTATCCAATATTGTGACTATAATAAATGTTGTGTTTAGAAGTAAAAATCAAAAAGTTCACAGATCAGTATAATATGTTAAATTAAACCAACTATTAATTTCACCGACTTATACTTTTGCACAATATTTGCCTGAACTATCTATACTTTTGCAAAAATCATCAGAATTTAGGCCCTAATCAACTTCTTTGCTGCTACTATTAGAAAGTTGGTTTCTAATTCTTCTAAAGGTTTTCGTTTTTGAGGGCTATCTAAAAACAGGGCTTAGTACCTCGAGTTTATGGTGGGAAGAAATACTGTCTACAAAATACAAAAAATAAAGAAACTGCAAATACTTATGAATTAAAGGAACTTATTTCAGGAAATTTATTCCATTTAATGAGCCATTCTTCATGGAAACCATTTTAAAAAATATAGTTGCATCCTATGAAAGTTATTTAGCGGTGCCAAAATAAAAATAAAATTAATGCAATATAACTGTATGATGTGATTTCATAATGGGATTTGTTAGTGCTATTTGTAGGTGCTACAAATGCTATTTGTTCGAAAAAGATAAAAAATCAAAGCATTTATAGTGTCACATTATCGAGACCGATTCAAAGTGTCTCGTGGCCTAATAAGACCCGACTTCTCCAAAATACTAAAATGTGAAAACTAGAAATAAATTAGTAATGATTAGTAATTGATAAACAAGTTCTTAATACCCGTTCAAAAATTCAATAACCATTACTTTGCCTCTGTATGTAGGACAGTAAATGCAAGACATTAATCACAGAACAACTAAGCAACCATTAAACATTAAGATAAAAACATATTTTTATAAATTTAGACCAGTGTTGAACAATAAGATTAAATATTGAATATTTTTGAGATCTAATTCTAAACGTATTCGTGGATATAAAGGCATCCGACTAACCAAACGAACAATTTCACAAATGTGTGACCTAAGAAGAAGAAACCCCAAATAGCTTGACTTTGTCATAATAGATCTTAAGATGCTTTTGAAGAAGCAGCCAAATGTACTCTCTGCTAGTTAATTATTCAAGCTGACCAAGATAAAATGTAATGAGTTCGTACGGAGTAATTAAGAACCACTTTACATCTTACTTAAACGAAAATAAACGTTACATACTTTATATTACAAAGCATGTATATCAATTGTAAACTGTTGATCTTCATAACTCAAACAAAATATTTTTGTTGAAGTGCATTAAAAATATGGAGGGCTCCTTCTCTCGAAAGTACTACTTTTAGTCACTGAAATTGATAGATAACGCAAAAATAAATAACAAATACATAAATACTTCGAGCCAGAAACTTAACTACCCAACACTTAGTTTTTAATTATTTTTTTTTTTTTTTCATTTCAGTTTCTAAAACAAGATGTTTCATCATGTGACGTTGGTGATTTTACACTGTGAGCAATTATTAGCCGAACGATAATTGTTAATTATATAAAATATTCATTTGGCGAAGTTTGGTAATATCCTGAAACTTTGTTCTGGAAACCCTAGCTATTTTTCTACTTGTGACGTCGGCAGCAAAAATGAAATAAGTTACTGAAAGTCTTTTAAGGTTATTTTTTCAAGAGAGAAAATAACTTAAAATTAAGAGAAAAAAAAAGCAACTCACGTGATGTTTTCAACCATGATCTTTTCGAAAAAAAAAAAAAAATGTCTGAAAAATGAGAAGCAACCAAATTAGACCAGTTTACTGTATTTAAAGTTATATTTATGATTTTTTTTTCAATGTAAAATATAGTTTAGTACCATCACAGTAAAAATAAGTAGTGAAACAAGTTTCGACATATTGATTTTAAATTTTAAAAGAAAGTTTGAAGAGTTTTTCTTAAAAATTGCAAACAAACTTAAGAACCGAAAAAATGAAAAAAAAAAAAAGTTAAAATAAAAATTAAATATTTATGAATGCGGTTTACAAGTCAACATTTCAGATGGAAAACGAAATTTGTTCGCACGCATTTAATATTCATTCATTCACGCGAAACGAAATTCGATGGCCGCGAAAATTAAAAGCTTATGCTGTAACGGAAATTAGTGTTGGTTTAAAAAGCAATAAAATCAGAAAGCAGTTTATTCCGTCCCAAATGGCTTTCGATAATGTGATTTCTGGAAAGTCATTTGCGGAGAAAGCTATTATTTTGGAGAAAGATTTCGCCAAATACTTTTATTCCGTCACTGATGATGCATTGCAGCTTTAAACTTGAAGCTTTAACGCGAACTTAAAACTTTTCACGCATTAGTCCGGTTTTCAATAATTAACAAATATTTCATCCAGAACTTAATGATTATATTTTCCTGTATACGAACATACAATTTTTAACTCTGAGTACCTCAAAATTTTGCATCTAAAATATTATATTTATTTCTTCTCATGTGTTAATACAATTAATTTCAAGAAAACAAAACGAAAATGAAAGATTTTAGAGAGGTGAAAGAGATTTTAATCTTTGTTTTAATATATGCATCTGGAATTACCAAGAGCACAGTGCATGAAATCTGTTCTATACTTTTCAGCATTTTTCACAGAGATTATGCAAAAGTCAATACTCTTACTCTGTCGTGAGCAGGTAAAGTTCAGTTAGTGCAAATTTTTCATTATTCATTGTTTTGCGTTTTAGTCATTTATTGTGCAGCTTTATTGCACAAGCTTGCTTATTCGTTTTCTACTGAAAAACAAAGAGCAAGAAAAACGTCAAATTCCAACTTTTCCTTATTGTTAGTATTGAATCCAAAACGTGTTTTTGTAAATATGAAAACGCACTCCTACAGATACTGCCGCTTACCTGCCCAAGATATTACTATTGACTCCACGAATGACCAAGATTAACGGCTTGCGCTTACCACGTGACGAAAAATTAAAAAAAAGTGGTGGCTAAAGTTATTCCCAAACCCGGTCACGACTCTCCTTAACCAGACTTGTGCTATTAATAAGCGTTATAGTCATTAATTGTACTTTTCCGTTAAGGTACGTAACTTGGTTGCGCTGTTTTATTACTTTCCATAATGGCGACAATAGAAAAATTGCTCAAAGCGATTGGCGATATCTCTAAGCATATATACGTATACTAGAGGACCCGACAGACGTTGTTCTGTTCAAATTTTGTAAATTGAAAAGTTTAAAAATTTAAATCAAGTGTTTAAGTAGAAAGAAGATATTTTTAGCTGTTTGGTGTCAGTATATTTATTTCAACTTCATTTATCTAGTCGTTGTTTTATCAACTATTTTTTCTCGCGTACTTGAAAGATCCTCAAAGATTGTATGGTCCGTTCCTTCAGCCATACTCAAAGGATAAAAATCATCCTCATATATTAAGTATAAAAATCTAACTACCCACCTAGAACAAACGGAAAATCCCAGTGCAACGTCCCCCATATGAAAAAGAATAGAACCATCGAAAGGGTATAGTTTAAAAGAATAATAAAGGTAAAAACAGTTCCCTGAAAAAGGGAAAAACACTCCCCCCCCCCCCGACGTAAAGTAAAATCGTTCTTGAAATAAAATGACTAAACAATCTTTGAAAACCCAAAACAGTTCTTTGCAATTTAAAATCTTTCACCAAAAAAAAAAAAAAAAAAAGTAAATAAATAAATAAATTACACTAACAGTAGTAAACAAATAATCACGCAACTCTATTGTTTATGGCCAAAGTCGCTAAGCCATCCTTTAATACAGCCGATCAGTGAGAAAAGCGAACTCTGACCGATTAGCAATCCGATCTTTTTAAAGAAAACTTCATAGATTGAATAATTTGTTCGATCCACAAAAGATAAAAAACTTCCATTGCATTGATCTTGTGTGTTCAAAACTACTCTGTTGTAATTTATCCGGACGAAAATTAAATGTGTTTTGTCTATAAATACCATCATCTTTTCCTTTAATAATGTACTGATAATCCTTTTTTTGATAATCCTTAAAGTATTCTTGCCATTCGTGCCTAAACTCAGATGGATTTGAGCGGAGAAACAAATGTTGCTAGGTACGGTACTTTCTGATCACTTGGTTAGGAAAACCTAAAGCACCGATCCGGTCACATGGTTCAACTACGACTACAGAACATACGTTTTGCGGTAACCTTCCAGTACTTTATACTTTAAAATATTTCACGGGACCTAAAATAGTTGCTTTCAAGAAATGTGTGTGTGTCTGTGTATGTGTGTGTGAAGGTTCACTCTCTCTCTTTCTCTACGTTGTATCTATTCTCAATTAACATATCACAGTAGGAAATTTCATTAAAAAAGCAGAGCTGACTTTCTTATTGTCCTTTGGTAACGGGTTAAATATTTAAACTAGTGTGCGAAAATTAAGGACGAAGTCGAAAAATTAGCATATCAGCTGAACGAAGAGGCAGAGCGGACAGAAAGACCAATCAGGAGATTAAGTAAGGTGATGTACGGTAGCACATGCGCAGATATGCAGGCAGACGTAATGGGGGAGTGTCTGAGTAGTATAAAGCATGTTGTCTGTGTAAGATCAGTGTTTCTGGCAAAGAGATTGCACTCCCGAATAGCACTTAAAATCACACCGAGTTGCTGCCTCAGCGAGAAATGGCGAATAATCAATCTGTTAGACGACATCTGGATGCTTTTACTCGAGGTCGAATCATTGGGAAGTTGGAGGATGGCCGCAGTGTGAAAAGTGTGGCTGCAGAGTTCGGAATTGCTCACAGAATCGTTTCACGACTTTGGACACAATTTCAAACTACAGGAACAGCTATTCGGGGGTTCAGTGGTGGTAGTCCACGAGGAACCACACCCGCAGATGACCGGTATATTGTCTTACATTCCAGAAGAAACAGGCGGCAGACAGCGGGAGAAATCGCTATACACACGACACAGGCGACTGGACGACCGATATCGCGTTTTACCGTGTCCAGAAGACTGCACGGTGGTGGTCTGTTTGCACGACGCCCTATACGGTGTGTACCTCTAAACGCCTGCCCATCGGAGAAGGCGTTCTCTGTGGTGCCGGGAACACCGGAATTGGAGAGACAATGAATGGGGACGAGTACTCTTTACAGATGAGAGCAGATTCAGTCTGAGTTGCGATTCTCATCTGGAGAGAGCGGGGAAGCCGCAATCATCCCTCGAACATCATTGAAAGGGACAGGTATGGAGGTCGCGGTGTTCTCGTTTGGGGAGGCATCATTCTTGATGTACTGCCGAAGCGAGTACAAGTCGTACAGACCTTCACCTCTTCGACGCAGGTTCAGTCAACGGGACCCATTAATGTAACGAGATTCTTCTTCCATATGTGCGTCTTTTTAGAGGCGCTATGGGTCCGCAGTTCCTTTTCATGGGCAACAATGCACCATGTCATCGCACAGTAGCTGTCGAACAGCTCTTAGAGAGTGAGGATATTGAACGTATGGATTTTCCTGGCACGATCTCCGGATCTCAATCCCATCGAGAATGTATGGGATTTTCTAGGCAGACGCTTGGCAGCTCGTACCTTACCACCAGTAACGATTCGGGAGCTTCGATTGGCGCTGCAAGACGAATGGGCAGCAATGCCTCAACAACTCATTGACACCCTCATTCTCAGCATGGGCAGACGCTGTGAAACCTGCCAGCAGTCGGGAGGAGATCATATCCCCTACAAAACACCGGATGTTTCTTGCTGGACACCCATCACAGGGATGTTTCGGCCTTCAGTCGCATTGCGCTCCGTGCTACTTTTTCAATAAAGCTTCTTTTCATCCCTCTGATTTCTCTTTCAGTAAGTGTTGCTTACATTACACATGTCCTTACGTATTGGGGATCTTACGGTAGTAAATGTGTTAATTTGGAAAGCTTCTGTACAAAGCTAAATTCAAAAAACCGTCTCATCCTTAATTTTTGCACACCAGTGTATTACAGTTCTAGCTCAATAATAGGTTAAAATAAATATTAATCATTTAAGAGATACAACCGTATAATGTTTAAAACAATTAATTAATTAACAAAAAACGTTTCCAATTCGATCCATCATGCGCCGACCTTAAACGGAAAAGTTTTCAATTAACCAGTATATAAACCTCTTCATTAGGTTATGCTTTTTTAAAATTTTATTTGAAATTTAAAAGCTAATTTTTTTTCAGTTATTTTTGTTTTTCTTAACAAAAACTGGGCGAGTAACATATTGATTATCCACGCCACTTTCGACAAGGAATTTTTTTACTCTTGATCTTTATTTTTTTTATCCTTCTCCCTTTGCCCCCTTTTCTTCATGCCTTGGTATTATGTAAATTTATTCATCAAATGTTGTCATAAATTGCAATTGTTTTTCTTTTACAGTAAAAATAATGTTTTACAGTTTTTATTGTAGTTTCATTCTTATACTCTGCGAAATTTAATCCATGATCATCCATCTGAAATTAAAACCAAATAATTTGAACATTAATTAATGTATTTATTTTATTAAGCAAACAAGAGATGTGAAATTAGTGAACTTTATTCGGAAACCAATGTATGTTTGCATGCTATTTTCTCAAGTGAGGTCGAGATTCAAAAGGTCAAAGGTCGTTTCAAGTATAAAAAGTCTTAGAATATATAAAAGAACTTATGTATTTCTGTTTCATATTTTTACAACTGCAATAAACTGAAATACTAATTAAAAAGGTGATTAACGTTCTTTCTCAAAAATGATGGTGATAGGATACTTGTCGTTAACTATTTTAATACCAATCAAATCAGTGAATTTTCATTATTGCAACCATTTTACTTACCATAAATGCGGGCTACTTTGGCCCTCGGGTCCTTCTTTGGCCCGAATTGAGAAAACGATTTAACGTTCTCGTTAAACCTTCAAGACGCAATTTTTAAACATATTTTGACAAAATCCGTGAGATTGCAACATCTAGGACTGAGTAATGTATACACAAGGAGCAACATTACTGGTTTTGTGTTCCTTGTGCAAACATGTGTTTTTTGTTTTACCTCTCAGACTTGTACGTGTAGAAGCGGTTCTATATCAGCTAAGAGTTTGCTTAGCACCTATTTAGGAACACTAATCAATATTTTATGTAATAGCATAGTTGTACTTCTCCTTTTTGTTAAGATTTTTGTTTAAAAATTTCACAATTACAACATATCTCCTCACCTAAAAATTACGACTTACTTTGGCCGAGCACAAAACCTTATACAAAAAACCTTCAGAGAGATTTGGAAAAGAAAAGAAAAGCTAAAATTAGAGCTCTTAACATGAAAAACACAAGAAAAAA
Source organism: Uloborus diversus (assembly GCF_026930045.1). Classification (NCBI taxonomy): domain Eukaryota; kingdom Metazoa; phylum Arthropoda; class Arachnida; order Araneae; family Uloboridae; genus Uloborus; species Uloborus diversus. The sequence goes on from NC_072735.1 coordinate 90,235,650, forward strand.
CAGAAATAATCAGCTACGGATGGAGAGGGTAATGAAAGACTTATATCCTCTAGGCTCAGTTGAATATCTTTTATTATGGAAGATGAGGATGAACCAAAAGTTGCAGGAGGTATAGAAAACGTTTTGGAAGTGACCGAAAATTTAAAACCTTTTGTTTCACGAATGGTATTATCTGAAAGAAATTATTAAACAACCAAAACTGATAAAAAGAGAACTGATCTTCATCGCAAATTTCTTAAAAAATAACAAGGTATGCCCACACATTTAAAAAAAAAAAAAAAACTTTAATTTTTCTTAAAACAAATATACGTGACTCAGACTTTTTGCAAAAAGTATTTTACTTTCAAATAAATAGTCTTTGCTATGAATACACTTATTTCTTTGGTTCTAGTTAGTTCTACAATGATTTCAAATACGGAAAACTACTTTGGGTCAAAGTAACCCAAACGTAAGGGTAACATTGGCCCCAAATAAAAAAAATATTGAAATAGTAATTATACTTTCAAACAGAGTGATAAGTAATTAAAAAATAAATAAAGAGAACTCTAGATGCGTAAAAAGTTTTCCACAGTTTGGAAATACGAATAGTTACAAAACTACTGAGAAAAAATGATAAATTTTCCAAAATCTGGATCAAAGTAGCCAGCGTTTACGGTATTTATTTATTTATTGAGAAATTTGGCATTACTTTGTAAGCGACTTTCAAGTGCTTTTTTTTTAAATCTGTTGATTTTCATCCCGTGTGAGATATTAAATTAGCGAAAATGTAATAGCAATAAAAATTATTTCAACGTATCTTTTAGTAAAAATTACCATCTATAGTTTGCTACTTTTTTCGGATTATTTTTATTCATTAATATTTTAAAATGTTTTAAATGTAGTACTGACTTTTAACCCTTAGGTTCTTTGAGTATGAATAATTATTCTTAAAATTTTATACAAATATATAACTCCATTTTATCAGCTATAGTTAAGAGAATTTTGTCAGAATGTGTTTAAATTTTCCTTGTATCTGATAGAAGTGTTTTTTTTTTAACTATCACAATTTTAGCAGTATGTTTTATTTGGTATTAGAGCTGAACTCAATTTTTACTGCTTTCATAACTTATATTTTTAGTTATGTGTTACTTTTGAATAATTCCAATTTATTAATTTATTTTTCGTATGATAATCAGCGTCAATAAATAATCTGAAGTTCATGCAAAACTGGAAATTTAAAAACATGGAGTCATTATCTATAGATTAAATAAATTTCAAAAGAGAAACGAAATTTGAAACTTTTTGAAAGAGATTTATTGCTTTGAAATATTTAATTATCAGTTTTAAAGGGAAATTTGTTAATCACGCAATTAAGTTACTAAATTTCACTTGTCAGGACTCTACAAAACTTGAAGTTACCTGTAAGCTAGACTTAAATTGAAGTAAAATTTATTTAAGAATTAGAAATTCCTCACTATAAGAAAATTCCGAAGCGTCTCGGAATATTTCCAAGCAACGTTCCAGGATTTTACTGGTTTCGACCAGTTTCCTGTGAAATTCAAGAATTTTCCAAAAAGTTTCCTGAATTGCTACAAGTTGCATTAATGCGGACTTTTCACTGCAATGAAAATATTTTCAACTACCGGATTCAAAAGATAGTCTGCATTTTCATTGAGTGTTTCAGTTTCAGCTCCATTACGCTCCGGCCCGATTGACTGAATACAAAAATATGCAAAAACAGTTTCTGGATACTGTAGCTTTGCACGAAGTGCAGGCAAATAAGAGGGTAGCTGTTCGATTCCAGTTCTGTATCAGTCTGCCAGTAAATCAGAACAAAGCCAAGCAATTAATTTAAACATTTGGAAGGATTCTTGAACGGTTTCTGATTAGATTCCGAAAACGTAGGGGAAATCCGGCTAAAGTGGATACCCCGGGCAAAGCGAATTTTGCTTATAACTCCCAAATAATTAGTTGGCTGGCAGCTGCGTTGTCATAGTAACAATCGCCTGTTGCCGCTCCGTGTGAGGCAAACACGTCGGGACGAGTTCGCGTCATGTAACGCCAGTGACTGCACAAAGTATGTTTTGGGGAAAACAATATTAGTTTACAGAAGTTAGTGTTTCATTTATAACTTTAAAACTATTTGTGACACGTTCTTTGTTATGAGTAGTATTCGATGTACGATTACGTAGCTTTTAACTATCCGTAGACGGCGAGTTTAGATACTCTGTTTTTTAATAATTTTTAGTAACCTCAAAAATGTACCTGAAGGGCAAAGCGGATTGGGCAAAGTGGATACCATAATCACTATGCACGGTCATGACAAGTCACTTCATCCGAACCTGGAAGTCCTTCAATTTTAAGATCTCAAGTCTGTCCTACCATTGAAGACCGTCCTTATACTCCCATGGGATCTGAAACAACAGAATAAGTCCAAGGCAATGATGTTCCCACGGTTTTTCCCAAATTTGGATGTTCCAAGAACTACTACAGTCCTTCAGTTTAACGATCTATTCCTCAGCCTGTTAAACCAATAACAACTCGTAAACGAAAACTACAGGGATCTACCCTCCTGAGAAGGACTCCAGTAAATGACAATCAGTAACAAAAAATTTGAAAAATAAAAAAAAGACTGTCATGAAGTAATCAGATGATGTTTCGACTAAGCTTCTCAAAACACTGTTAAAAAGACCACTACGAAAAAGACTAAATCAAAAATCTCTGCTACTAAACATAGGACTACATAAAAGAATGATAAAAAGAAGGAAGTAAAGAAATTTATGATGTAAGTGCATTGTGGTGAAATGTTAATTGAAGAAGATGATCAGTCAACGGAAAACACTTTCGCATTTGTACTCAGTGATGTCATAGTGTTCAGCATTAGAAAATGGGGGTAATTTTGTTTGTGATAACTGCAATGATTAGTATTGTAGCAGAAAAATGTCTTTTTTTTAATATGCTCCTAAATTTTGGATGTTGACTTTTTTTAGTTTAATTTCTTTGTTGTCATAATAATTACTGCAATATTTAGTATTGTAGAATTTTTTTAATATGAGCGTTTAACTTTCAATGTTTATTTCATTTTTAAGTTCAATTTCATTGTTTTTAATAACTATAATAATTAGCATTGTAGCGAAGAAATGTTTTTTGGATATGTTTTTTTAATTTTCGATAGTTTTTTTTTTTTTTTACTTTTAATGTTCAGTTTCATGACAAATGATGTTGTTATTCCCCCTGCCCCAGTGCCGAATCCACTTTCCCCGGGGTGTAAGGCAAAGTGGATATTCATGCCATTGTTGAAAACTGACGTTATATCTAATAGTATAATTAATATTAAGGAAAATTGTTACTGCATTACGTAAGTTCCTTAAATGAAGACTGATTATAAACATTTGTTTCACTTTCCAAAGTTATAAGTAAACTACAATAATCATGAGAAGCTTAAGGTATTCACGTTGCCCGGGTTTCCCCTAAGTGAATTTTATTGAAAAAGTTTATGAATTCCTCAGCAAGATTCCAGTTTATTTTCAGGAAAGTCACTGAATTTTTGTTTTTAATCTTCCTGTTTACGTTACCGGCAAAATGTAGGCACATTAGCTACCCATTATTTCCCAGGAACGTTTCTGGATCAAAGTAAAAAAGTAAGGGTAAAGTGATTTTACAGTGTTGGTTATTAATATCTGAAATGTCATGCTCTTTCTCATGCATTATTATTTTTGCTTGCTATTACGGAATAAAAAGGGCTAGAAGTGAATGCGTTTCAGAAGATGTGTGAATAAATATTGCACAAATAAGAGGAGAATAGAAGAAATAAAGCAGGAAAAGAGTTTAAAGTAGTGAAAAAAAACTATAAATATAAATTTTCTTAGGGTAATGGTAAAATGTATTTGTGATAAACTTGCTGCGCATTTTGATGCTACCAGGATGTGTTCTAATTATATTGTTTTGGTCATAATATTTAATAGTAATTTTTTTGCGTTAGTCTGCGACATTTGCATTTTTTCCCTGAACTTTGTATGTTGCGAGAAAGAACAACTCCTGACAAACTTTAATACCAGTCAATACTTGGTGTCGAATACGCAAAAGTTTGATTCCGCACAACAAATAAGATATCCCTTTTCACAACCCTTGGAACTCCAGGACTGGACTCACAAAGCAGGAGGCAGGATCTGATGATTTGTGACATTATTTTCAAGAAAGATTGAAAAATAAGTATGTTAGAATTCATATTAAAAGAGAGAGGTTCTACAGTTTGACCATCGAGGAGACTGATAGGTGATCATCTTGTTTACAGGCGTAAATGACGAAACTATTAATTTGCAGGGGTGTCAGTTGACCGTTACAGATGTGTTAGCCTCAAAATTAAGCCAAGACATATTGAAATGAATGGTTGCATTTCCTTCTCAATCAAATAGTCATCTTAACTGGCAGCTTGCTAAATACATGGCAGAGGTAGCAAGACAGAGCCCAAATACTATTTTAACAAGCTAACATTCTATTATTTATTTTTCTTGACTCTTTAGGAAGTAATATTCATGAAACTACTGATGTTGGGGAAATTCGTACCTAGAGTCGAGTTTTTCAACATCAATATTTAAATGAAACAAATAAAAGTAACAGTTCAACAAATAATATTGTACAGCAATTTTAACTAGGGAGTAAACACTCAACTTTGCCCACAAAACCAGAAAATGAGATATAATATTTTCTGAAGATACCAGAAAGTTCAGCCGGCGAATCACTTATTAAAAGTAGACCAGACGATTTTAACATTTTTATTTCAAATTACAAATGAAATCTGTTTTTCATTAAAAAAGCATTACCATTATTTTCTTTTTTACTTTGAAGGAATAAATTGTAATTAAAGATACTACATTAAAGAATTATATCGATATAAAATACGGTTTAAAATAATAATAAAAGGAAGAAATGAATAAATAAATAAAGAGGAAATGATCTTCTTTTAAATTGAAAACGAAATAAATGCCCAAAAACTGAGGTCATCGAATAGTAAATCAAGCAAAATCGATTCGGGGAGTTTTCTATTCATGTTACATTTTGATTTATTTTCCACTCCAGGATAATAATGAACAATCTTTCATGAAACAGAAAACTAAAATATTCAAGCAGTTTCCTTCTAATCTTTGAATTGATTTGTAAGCTCAAAGTGAATATGAAAAAAAATTTTTGCTGAAAATTTCAAAGAATCAGATGCATTTTCAGTTCTCTTTTTCGGAAGTTTTTTTTTTTTTTTTTTTTCACAGAGTATATGGTAAATCTCAAAGGAAAAAAAAGTTCAAGAGAGATCAGGTGTGCGAAGGCAAATAAAAATTGAAATATTACACAACCAACGCTAAAAGCTATTCCCAAAAGTGTGAATACGAATAAACTTGTGAAACACAAAATTGAAATAATGCTAAAAATACGTCATTTGTTTTCCGCCAAAAAGGCAAAAATATAAATATATTGTATTCTGTTGAAGGTAAGGAACAGTTGTGTACTGTTTGCAAATAAAAATATGAAAACCAATCATGAAGATGAAAAAGGCTTATGGTTTAGGTAAAAACCTTTAAATGTCTGCGTTTGTTTTTAGAATAGATTCATACACATTTTGTATAATGTGTTGTTAAAATACATTCATGTACAAAATTAAGGTAACAGCAAAAAATCTGCAAAAACAGAAAACTATTCATAGTGTTGACACAAAATTTTGCACAGAGGAATATTACAATGTGAGAAAGAACATAGTAACATAACAACACATAAAAGATTTTAATTGAGATTTAAGAAACATTGTAGGGTAAAACAGGGGCACTTTTATAGAGTGCCCTTTTTTAAAACGAATTATAACTAGAGAGCCGACAATCATAGCAGATTGATGCTGCTCCCCAGAAAATATTCTCATAAGTTTTTGAGCATCAGTCGAGCTTCGGTCTAGCATGCAAAATGAATTATCTGTTTTCTACCAAGTTTAATAAATTGTGTGTTGAATGTTTTGAAGCTTATTGTGAATAAATAATGCTTATTTAAGAAAGAACAAATACATAAAATAGCAGAATTTTTATCCTTTTTTAAGAATTGTATTTGTATGAACTGAAATGCTATTAAATTTTTTTGCACGTTAAAAATAAATCCAAACTTGGCGACGGGGCAGGTTTACGCGTTGACATCGGATCACTTTTACGCACATTTTTACTGTCTTACTTAAGCGTGCCCCTGACACTTTTTTCGGTTCAAACTGTCTCAAACCTTTTTAGTATTTTCCGGACATTTAACTTTGAAAATTACCATTTAATTTTTAAATAAGTTACACATTAAGTTACATTTGCTTTGTTTTAACGATGGTAAGACATTATGTTCAAAACACTAACATAACCACATTAGGTGTCACAATAAATATCCGTAAACGTGCCCCGTGTTCGGGGCAAGTTAATGCACCAGACTTGAACTTAAAATTAATTTTTTTTTAACGGTTGAAAAGAAAAACTGAGCAACAACTGACGATACCAATTTTAACTCCATTAACTGCTTCATAAAACCGCAACGTCTAAAATGTCCTAAGTTAAAACATAAAAATAAGAAAAATCATTGAAAAAAATACTCGTTAACGTCCCCCTGTCTACCCTATATTAAAAAGTGTTAAATTATGAACCAGAGATAGAGCATTTATATCAGGAAGGGATAGTCCAATATGGAGTTTGACCTCCGAGCACTGTTATGCAATCTTCACAACATACTGTTTATGAGAGTTTTAATAAATGCTTGGGGAAAACCAAGTCCACCCTTCCAAAAGCGCGGCTTTAAACTCTTGGATCGTATAGAGGGGGGGGGGGGGGTTACGATGTGCAATGGTTCTTCCTAGACCATCCTTAACATGTCCAACAGGATTCAGATCTGGAGCCTTACTGTGCCAGTTCATTCGTTGAATATTCTCTTCCTCAACATGTTTGTGACTTTAATTTTTGACAAGAGTATTGAAACAATTTAAATTTGTGTATCAAACCATGTTAGCAAAAGGTTTTTAAAAACTGAATAAATGAAGAAAAATTATCAAAAACGTTCTTAGATTAAGGCATAAAAACAATTACATGCATAAAATACTATCGATATTTTTATTAAGATACTTTTTTTAATCAGCAGGAAAATAAAACAAATATAGAGCTAATACTTTATTTAAAAATCGCTAATTATATGTTTGACAATATCTGCGTTTCAGTGTGCTCTAGTCGTCATAAAATTTATCTTCGACTATAAACCCTCAACTCTTCAGTAACATCTCTTAAGATACTATGTTTTAATTACCCAATAAAAGTGTAAGAATGTCTACCTTCTCCATTATTAATTTTACAAAATTTTATACCTTAATGAAGAAAAACAGAAGTGCAAGAAGGAAGACAATTTTGCTGAGCTAACTAGAATATATGCGTCGATAGCAAAACTATTAAATAAATTACTTACTGAGCAATAAACGATAACTAAAATACACGGTATCCAACGTAAGACTCTACTATCTGAAAATGAAATAATCCTTTTCCGATAAAAGGCTTTGTTTGAACAGGAAGTCTTTAATCATTCTTGGATGCTTAAACCAAATTTTTCACTCTGTTCCCACAATACACAATATGAGGGTTATAAATAGACTTAAACAGATAACGTCCTGCATATAAAATAGGGAATACTAAATCATCCAGAAAGCTTTAATGAGTTTTAGAGTAAAGTGTTGGATATTACATCATCCTAACTGCTCTTAAATGGAAGCGGTGAGATAACTTTAGCAGTTAAGGCTGCTAAAAAATCAATTAATTTTCACATGACAATAATACGTTAGGTAAACGAGTGTTAACAATCCAAAACAAGATGCAACTTCAAATTTAATATTCATGTAATCTGTTTTACTATATTAAAACAAGCTGTTTTAACAATTACTTATATTTTAAAAGAATTAGGAAGTAATAGCATTTTTTTCCTCCACATATTCGTTTTTGCGAAGTTTTATTTTTAATTAATACCGCAACTGCTCTGGTTATCAACGTACTTTTTGCAATCTAGTATGCAAATTTATAAATCACGTTTTGATAAAAATCAAGTATAGTTGGGGTAAACCTAACCTGTCAGTGTCGTAATGCTGTGATTAGGATCTGCGAAGCCTTCACAATGCTACCAGGTTATGTTTGCTTCATCTATACTTGTGTAGTAAAATATGTGGAAATAGTTTTGGCATTTTCCAATTTTTTGAGTTTTTGTAACTTGGAAAATTCTGCAGCTTTCGGCTATTGCAACGTCGAATGAGTATATTCCAGCAATTATAAACCAAAAATATATTATTCTGAAGCAATATGATGGGCCCACACTGGTCAAGACAACTTCTGATAAATTAAAATGTATTTCAATGGGTTGTTGCTTTATACACCAGGTTCACCCGACATTGCACCAGATGATATCTCTCTTTTTTAAACGTTATGCGAAAAACGAAACATAAAAAAAAATAGTTAGCAATTGAAATGCCCTCTTCAAATTTTCTGCTCCAAAACGATTTTTTTAAATCAATCTCGGATTAAATATTTGTACACTACATGGCAAAAGGTACTTCAATAACGAGAAAATTTGTATCAGTGTCCGAAAAGAAAAACATAGTAAAGAAACATTAATTGATAGTCTCCGTAGTATTTTAAATCAAATTGAAACGTGTGTATTGTATAGGAGTTCATGCTATATCCGTAAAAATTACGATTTTCAGAAAATATATCAATAGTGTGAGAAGACCGAGTGAGTTGAGACAATTTTAAGCAAAATTTGAAAGTGTTACTGTTACAGTTTTTCGTATTTCTTGAATGAATTGTGAGATACAATTTTTTGTCCTTCATCCCTGATAGTTACCCTGTAAAAGAAATTAACTCGGTGAATCTTTGTTTCGTAACATAATGCGTCACTAAACGTTTCCTGACCCAAATATATTGTTAGGATTGCTGCCTGCAAACTTTTCCTTTTAACAAAATTTAATGAGCTATGGAGTATGCAACAATATTCTCTCTAATCACAAAACAATTTGTCTTTATTTTATAAATACTAGGCTTATAAATAAGAGGTATTGTCTACAAATATCCTTCTCAAACTAGGAAGAAAGTTTCAATGTTTAAAGTACAAGGCATCATAAAATACCTTTAAACTGCTTAACATGTAACTTAAATGTTGAAACATTGCCCAACGTAAAATAGCTTGAGTAAAACAGTTATTTGAGGTGATTAGTGAAACATAATTAAAATCTTTGTTTCACTCAAAATGCATAATGTGTCAAAAACACGCAAGTTTTTATTGCATTATTTTTCTTCATATATATCCTCAACTGTGTCAAACACAGCTGGGAGGAAATTCAAATTTTCCATGAATTAACGTAAGAGAATAATTGAGAAAATAAGGAGATAGTGTAAAAGCTTCGGTGAATAAAAAAGACATTTTTCTACGCATACTTTACTACCACTATTAAATGTCAACATTGATAATGGAACGACAGACAAGCTACCTAATTAAGCTATATGCATTTAGAAAAAAGAGAGAAAAAGACAAAAAAAGAAAAATGCACTAATTTCTTTCTTTCTTTTCTTTTTTACTACTTTATTTTTGGTCTTAGATTATGAGCTAAGAATGAGCCCATAGTGTTTCTTTGTCTAAACTAATTTTGTTATTCCTTGAATTTTTAGAACGTTCAACTATGCATTGTTGTTTTACAATTGGGATATATAAATGAGGAATAAGAAGAAAGATACCGTATTTGTTCATTTTTGTTGTTATCGCTTAGTCGGCTAAAGGCGCCGGTTTTAGCAGTCATAACGGTATTTTCGAAAGTGTAATTGCTACTTTGTATTAAATGTTGTCATAGTCCTGGCCCCACAATGTAGTCCCGTAAAAATTTTTAGGTCCAGAGAATTTCTCTTTAGAATCTTGATCTATAGGTGTGAGAATATCTTGGGTAGACATGTTGAATTCTGCGCGAAATAATTTTACAGGCCATCAAAAAAAGCGGCCATTTTGGTTCACTTGCTCATTACGTTTTTCTCAACAGGCATACCTACAAATTTACTTTTAGTTTTGAACTGCAGGTTTTGGACTGTAGGAAGTAAATTAATGTATTAATTATGTCATAAAAGCCGCTCTGGCTGTTAACACAATTTCACGTGGAGATATCTCTCACATTTGTTGTTGTATATTGTAGTTACTAAAAAAGTGTACAAAAATTAATAAATAATCCAGAACGCTCATTTTAAACTCGTCTTTATCACATACATGTTTCTTCAACAACATAATAAACGAAAAGTACAAGATTAGTTACTTTTGAAAAAGGTTACGGTCTATTTTTGCATTGCATGTTACTGCACTACGACGTCTGTATCATTTGATGCCGCAACCACTTTTTCGACCAATTTTTATCTGCCCGGTCTATGTGTGGAACAATTCGTAGATCTACTTCTTCTAATGAGTTATTCTAAATAAGTTCTTCAATGATTTGTCTCAAATCTCCAATGAAAAGTATTGCAGATTGCTTCTTCATTAACTGTTAAACCGCTAGCAATCGCTAAAAATGTAGCATTTTGGAAAATTTCTTCTATTTCCTTGCGTACTAATTACTGTAAATTTTCCTTATTTGATACTGAATTTGATACCAAATTTTATTACCTGCACAGGCACTAGTGTTTTTCCGTCAATTACAGCAAGGTTTACTGTGTCCTTAGTTGATTCTCTTTTGATCGTTTCTGATTATTTCGCAGAATGCTGCAAATAACTATCAAACACAACATGAAGTTCGTGAAAAGAGCATACAGAAATGGATCCGTGCAGAACATTGCTGATAACTTATTCAAAAGTTTTTTTTATTTAGTGGACTTGTGACATGAAATATATAATGAGGGCAGTTTTCATCGGGGATACTTTGCTAAATAGAAAATTTAGTTTTGGCAGCAGATATTTCTGCAATTGTGCAACGATAATATCTAGCTTGGTAGGTGAATCACCTTCACATAATGTGTTTGTTGGAAACAAGTCATGAGCTAAAATATTTTTAACGCATTCTCCCCTTTCTTTCGCTTTTTACATGTCTCTGTACCCTTGTTAAAGTTGATTCGTTCCCATTAGCTTAGATGTGATATTTTGTGAAGGTTGAATACATTAGTTGACTTTCTAAGGCCTCAAAAATCTCAGTTCGAAACTAAAATTAAATTTATAGGTACACACTTTGCGAAAAACGTAATGAGCAGGTGAACCAAAATGGCCGCTATCTTTAATGGATTGTAAAATTATTTTGCGCAGGATTCAACATGTCTATCCAAGATATTCTCACATTACAACACCTACAGATTACGATTCTAAAGAGAAAATCTCTGGACATAAAATTTTTACGGGCATACATTGTGGGGCCTGGAATATCAGTAGTAATGTAGTAAAAATGGTCATTAAAATGAAAAAATGTGCTGTATTTATGTTATATTCTACCATTCAATTAAATTTTTGTTACATTTTGACAAAAAAAAAATTGTGGTATTTTACCGAAAATACTTATTTATAGTTTTCACTTCCAGGTACAAACAAACCAAGTATTGTAATAACGAAATTTCAAAATAACATTTTGGTCTAAATTTTCATCAGCCCTAAATAAATAGTGGTTAGTGGATTTTTTTCTACACGCTTGTGCCGAATAAAATTACTATAGTATGGGCAACAGGAACATCTATTTTGAGGAACCTTGAAATAGCAATCGCGAGTTTTATCGTTTCGTCAACATATACATAGGAGAATGCGTACGTATGGGCGTGCGCATCTTACATAACTGTCAAATGGTGTCCCATTGAAGGTTTAAATTTCGTATGTAGAGTATGAATGGGGTCTATTTTTTCACCTCTCGTTCTGGTTAACTGTTTTTCCCTTTAAATTATGAACATGTTAACATATTGATTGTTTTCCAAAAAGGGAACAGGATTTAAACGTAAGATATATTTGCGTTCTTGTTTATACTTTAAGAAATCATATTAATGTTTTAAGTTTGTTTATAAGGGTTAGTTGTGTTTCTTTAATAACTTTTTCTTATATTGTTCCTCTGCAGTGTTCCACTGTAATTTCACTGCAAATATTAATAAAATAATTGGCCGACCCGAAGTAATTCCGTATCAGATAATGCAAACATCCGTTAAAAAACTGTTTACAGCAGAGTTTCAAATTTAAAAGAATTTTTAGTCACATAAGAGAGGAATCCTCTGAAATTTACATTTATCTAGAAATTAAAATAGAATTTTAGAACTCAATTTTTTAGTGATTACGGATTACTCCCGGATCGAGACATTTCTTGACAATTTCTGGAGCTATTGAAGTTTTTTTTTTTTTAGATAATGCATCGTTAAAATGGTTATGAAACTGTGATTAAGATATAATACAATAGATAAAACAAATGAAATCACTCGTTTGAGTTAAGAAGCAGACAATATGTTATTTTTTAACTAACTCAGGACATAAAAGAACACAAATATCTTTAAACCTTGTTAATTAATATTTGTTCCTAAAATTTTTAGTATTTTTAGCGAGTTAATCATTACAACTAATCATTACAGTAATTAAATATTAGCTGTTACCTAAAAGAACTGGAATTATACATTCTTAATATTTTTGTGATCATGTTTACAAAAAAATGAGCACTGTGTGCAATTTCCTCAGTCATCAATAATTGCCCCAAATGGCAGATCTCACTGTAATTAAAATAACTTTAACAATGGATGTTTTAAAATTAAACAAAAGTCAACTCTTTTTAGATGAACTTTAAAAAAGTGACACAAATAAATAAATTTGAAGATATGGAGGCAGATTATATGCATATTTGGAAACCTATCTTTGAAATAACAAGTTAAGTCGGCAATTTAAAAAATGCTGAGTTTTATGAATTAAGAGGCATATTACAGCTGAATAAATGTAGTAACATTAAAGTAAAGTTTCCTAGAGCAATATTTAATATTATTGGTTTAAATAAAAATTAGGTAATTATTATTTACCCTATAAATTTTGGAATCAATTATTAATGACAATTATAATAATTCTGTGTTAAGCTCAAAAATCGCATCTGCAGCTGAATTCTAAACGAGAAAATGTCGTTTAAAGCTTAGCTCCTAAAGGTATTTGATTCAGACATTTTCAAAATTTAAAAAAAAAAATATTTTCTATTCACAAATGTCTACAAAACGTTGTATTTAGGTGAAATATGTCAAAGGTTTGCATGTAACACAATTTTGATGAAACGAGCAGAATGCAGATACGACTTTTGTGCTTAGCACTGCAGAATACTGGTATTCTTTACTAAAGTGCCGAAAAGCGCAATATGATTTGCTTATTTCATCCTGTTGTACCGGAAGAAAAGTAACAGCTAGATTCAAAATCTTTCTTCTTTTTTTTTTTCGTTTCCTTTATTTCTTTCAGGGGGGGGGGGTGCGGGGGTGCGTGTGTAAATAACTTTCCAGTTAGCAAGAAATTTTAATCCTTAGACAAACCGATTTTTAGGTTAAGATACCTTGGCAATATATACGTATTTACCACAGATTAAAAAAAAAACTCCAGAAATACCAAATAGTATTTGGTTCTTAACAGATGAATGCTGAATACTAAATTACTATTATTCAAATAAATTTAAAAAGTGGAGAGCGCATTTTCTTGAAAGCCATCTAACAACACTGCCATCAGTATATCACAAAACGCATATTTCTTTCAAACAGGAGGCTCGTAATACACAACGTAAAACTCAACAAACGATTCAAATTTCGAAACCGTTTGTAAATTTTAAAATATAGGGTCTGGTGGGGTAAAGTGGTCATAAAATCGTAGATTTTCAACTTAAGTGAATAATAAATATAATAAATCCTTTAAAAACTTAAACTTTTTCTGTTTTTACTTTACATTGCATTATTAAAGAACACGGTACATTGAGTTTTAGGAAAATAAATATTGATTTAATTAGTTTTATAACACTTTCTTTTCCCTTTGTATTTATGACCACTTTACCCCACGGGGTGGGGGAAAGTGGTCATAGCATGGGGTAAAGTGGTCATAGTTAAAAATAGATGCAAAACCATTTTAAACAACCCTAATATTTGTATATTTCGGTTATTTTGATAGTTACAAGTATATGCACAAGCATATGTGTGTATACACGAGTATATACGTGTCGTGTCAACATTAGTAAACACGTTCATATATGAGTAGATACATGTATGCATCAGATACATGCATGCACGTACCTACTCAAGTATATACGTGTATACACGAGTATATAAGCATGTATACATGATTACCTACAGGAATAGATACCTGTCTATACGAGTATCTACGTGTCACGTTTATGTACGGTATATACGCGTGTAAACGAACATCATTTGAGTGTATGCACTTGTATTTCTAGTATATACGTGCATACATGAGTATATACGTGTACATTAGACGTACACACGCATATAAAAGTGCACATACACACATACACTTATATACACGAGTTAATTCGTGGAGGTGCAGCGGTTGATGAAAGTTTTTCAAATGTCTCGTTATTGCAACAGAGCGTGCTTTGTGATTGCGTCGCACGTGTGTCACAGCTGCAGGCCACAAATTTCATCAATCACTTTAAAATTTTCTCGAGACCTAAAATGATGTGTAAAATTGTCTTTGTATAATAAATTTTTGACCTATTTTGCATCCATCAGTTTCCGGCTTTGCGTGCATGTAGCGCGTCAGTATTGTGTTTGTGACCATATGTTCCTTTTCTGATTCTTACTTCTTATCCTCCCCTCTTACACCTTATAATAATTTGCCCAAAAGTTTAAACTCACCCTGTATACTTGTATATCATATCATTCCTGTATACTTGTATGTAAGTGTTTACTCGAGTACGTACGCGTATATACGTGTCCACCTGAGCATATAAGTGTTTATATATATATATATATATATATACACGAATACAAGCGAGTATATACGTGTATAGTAGGAATGTATATCAGTATAGATTAAAAATATTTGCAGATACCCATATATGTATTTATTGGTGCATTTATGCGAATACGTCTATATACATGCCTACATGAGTATTTGCGTATGCATACGCATATACTCGTATATTTAACCCCATTTACTGTAAAAAGAATACATATTAAGTGATATTAATATTTAATTTATATCTGCCTTATACTTAACGATTAAGTAACATTAAAAGAACGGTATTCATTAAGCCTAATACTATGAACACTTTACCCCATCTTACTTAAATTGTTCTAAAAAATTATCTAAAATAGATTTAGCTAACTGCTAATGAGTAAGAGTTCTTGAGACATGTAGGAAGCTTCCTATGCAGTCAATCTGTTCATAATTCTAACAAACAAAATTTCCCAAGGAAGTTAAAAGAGGTGTTTAGATTATAAAAACTTTTCATATTCACACAAAATATTTTTTTTTACCAAATAAAATTTTACCAGTCGTAAAATTTTGTACTCAAAATGTAGTTTCTAACTGCTCTACTATATAATAAAATTTTCACATTCATTCCAACATTCATTTCCAAGATATAGCCATTTATTTGACGAATGACCACTTTACCCCATTGACCACTTTCCCTTACCAGACCCTATCTATTTTTTTTTTTAAATGTAAGAAAATTAATTTCAGACAACATTCAGTAAAGTTCCTTAAATTAAGCAAAATCGAATGCACGGGTAGAACGTATTACGTTAGTAGATAATGTAACAAATATGCTAAGAATTTAGGTTGTTTTTTATTAAGTACCCGAATGAAACCTTCACTGATTGAGTTTTATTTTCTTTGTGTGTAATTACGCATAAAAGAACCTTTTACCTTTTTCTTCGTTTCTTTTGATAAGAATAAAAATACAAGGACATCAACTACTGCCTTAGAAATCTCTGAGGAGCTGTGAGAAAATAAATGAGAGCTGATAACCGAAACTTATTTAAGCAGATTACCCGGCGCTTTTTCAAAGAAAGAATTTGCCATCCATTGATCCCTTGAATATTTAGTCGAGCGTTTCATGGAAATCGTACTAGAAAGTCCATACTAAGATTCTGTACGAGAATGGTACAAGCATTAAAAAATTTTAATGTCTATAAATTTTATAAAAAAAATCATAATTTGTCAATACTTGTCTTTGTTTAACAAAATTCTTAACTATTTGTTTCATTGTTTATTAACTGCTAAAGGGGCAGAAGCAAAACATTGTTCAGATTTTTTTTTTTTTTTTTTTGTAACTTTCTCTAAACTTATAGATCGAAGTCAGATCTTATGTAAAGTTAAAGAACAGTTCAGTAAAATGGCTAAATATTGAATGTGCTTTAAACTATATCTTAAAAAGCTTTATAATTTCAAAAACTCGAGATTTCATGTCATGAAGCAATTTATGTGTCTTAACGAATAAATAAAAAATCACAACTAATAAATGACGTGCAGTCTGTTTCAGGATTGTTTTTAGGGTCAATTACTTGGTATATAACATTCTACAACGTGCGTCGGCAAGTGACAAGAACTGCGGGAAACCGAGACAGAACATTCTGCAATGAGCAGACGAATCAAGGTTTTGGTCGAACGGTGTTTGGAAACGTGTGTCGTTTAGGAGATTAGACTGATAATCGTCAAGTTTTGCTACAAATTACGAATAACCGCCACAGAATCAAGGGCATTGCTGTTCCATGTATGCGAAATAGAAGTAGTGAGTGGCAGATAAAGGAAACCGTAAGTGATGAAAGATCTTCGGGTCAACCTGTAACACCGTCCATCTTACTTGTTAAATGTTCTGTGGCAGGTGTTCTTATGTTTGTAGTAAAATTTGATGATTATCAGTCGCTAAACTCCGAAACGACGCATGTTTCCAAATGTGCACAGCATAAACCTTTAACAAGTGTGACGACTGACAGCATCGAGCTGGTGAAACAGATGCTGTTAAACAGTCGCCCACTGTATTTACGAAGGATATCAAGGAATTGGGAATCAGCAAGAACACCATCATTTACCAAGTTTTAAGAAGCCTAATATCTGTTCATGTTTTGTACCATTCCACATTTTTGACTATGTGAACTTTCTGGTGTAAGGATAATAGAATATAAATGTCTCACAAATATGTCACATTACTTTATTAGTTAACGTTAAATCCCTAAATAGCTCGGGCATTAATTAATACAAACATCAAAGCATTTTAGGACACAGTTATCTCTCATCTTCATGACGTTTCAATATTATGCATCACTTCGGTGCCTAGATTCAGATTATTATGTTTAATACGACTCACTTATTCAGAGTTTAAAGGATAAATAATCCCATAAATGGTGTACTGGTGCATAGTATTTTTTTTTACTTATTTACCAATTTATTGGCATCGTATATGTTGCTATTTTATTGTATTAGACAGTTGCACAAGCGATATGTTATCCAAACATTGTAGTTTTGTTTGCGTGTTTGTGCAAATGTAATGATACATACTTTGCAGCTGGAAAAACAGCTATGTACGAACAAAGGTCTTTTTTGAATCTCATAAACATGTAGTATACAGTTGGTGACATAATCATGATGGGAATCAACGGTAACTTTTGTGCTTCGAAGTGTATAAAAGCAACTTCTTCGTTAAAACTCATCTAGTTCTTTCAATTTAGCTAATTGTTTTATTCAGATTATAAAAGTAACTATGTGCAACAACTCTCCCTTCCCCAGCAAAGAAAATAAATATAAGGTTTTAGGTTATTGAGGTTATAAAGAAATTTTGTGAAAAATTTTACCATCTTCCCATAAAATTTGTAAGGAATAAATTTTGAACTCTTAATGTTTAAAATAAAATTGTATGAAAGATTATGCTAACACTGAGGCACAAAATTTAAAAATGCCTCTATGTATCAACTTAACCAATTTTTAATTCCTTCAAACAACCAAGAGATGTGCTTATGTCGCTGGTGTAACTAACTATAGAATCAAGATATATCGATATAAAAAAGGCTTTAAAATTGAATGTTCAGCTAAAACTGTAAAAAGAACTGTATTTAAAGATAAAACAAAAGGTTTAAGTAATGCTTATTCAAGCCATCACGTCTCAGTCATGAAACCAGCTAATGATCGAAAGTGTATGCAAAATTCTTGAACTTAATGCTTCCTTGTTCTTTTTTGGACTAGGAAATACATTTGGTATGGAAACAAGGATTTTCTGTGACATAACCTTGTTCCTTTTCTTCGTGCTCTAAAGAATAAATCACTTTGTTGATAAAAGTCAAAGAGATGTCCAAGAATAGTAGAGAAGGAAGGAGTGAATCTATCACAAACCTACACGTTGTCATCGCATTACCATTAGATTCTCCACCTTTCTAACTGGGTCACTGAGCCCATCAAGTGGAAAGCTACCACACTCCGGCGTAATTAATGACCAGACCCGGCTAAATAGACTTCCAAAAAGTAACTGTTAATGGCGAAATAATTGTGGAAAGCTGCAGATTTTTCGTTCGTTTAATGGTACGAAAGTATCAAGTAATTTCGCGGAGTTTATTCCACAACCGAGAAGTTTAAGTTTTATAGAACTGAAATATTAACCTCCTCCACATCTATTGGTGTTTAAAAGATATACAAATTAGTTAGAAATTCTTATCATTGACTTTCATCTTGCAATTTTCTGTAAATAAAGTCTGATGCTAAATTTACTTTATGAAGCCCATTTTCCTGAGTCTATTAGTGTCTGTACAAAGTGTAGTTTAAATATTTCCACAATCATTATCTTGCTATTCAGATGCAACATTTCAATGGATAATTATTAAGATATTCCACTTGTTTGGTTTGCTTTCTTCCGTTGCTTTTATTTTTAGGTTCAGTTTATTCTTACTATTACTGTTTTTTTTTCTTCCAACCGCAACATGATGATAGTAGCATTTTTTTTTTTTTTAAACAGATTACTTAAACACTCTCTTCAGTATCATTTATTTTTTACCGGGGAACTTTCTACGTTCAGCGAAAGAAAACATTTTACGTGAACATAATGAATTTTTTCCCATAATTGCATCATTAGATGAACTTAGGCTTTTAAGTTTAAAACATTTATTAGAATACAACGTTTTCTTTAATATTCTTTCAAAAGCAATTATTTACAAATGATGAGCGAGTCTACCATCAGATGGTGCTAAACATTACGAACAAAATGTATACATATATATTTATAAAATTTGTTTTAGTAAAAGCTATGATGTTGTTTAAATAATAATTGAAGTGAACAATGATACTGTTACGTAAATTACGCACGAACACACACACACACATACAGAAAAAAACGTTCCCGTTAGTGTTACGCGCAGTCAATGTTAATATAATAATAAATAAAAACTATGAAATACATATACCTTTTTTTCTTATTTTTGAAAAATAATGTCAGGTTTCAAACGTGACTAGTGAAAATAATCTTAATTTTACACATCCTTAACTTTACGCATTTGATAAAAAAACAATTACTTTCCTTTTTCTTTTCTTCTTCTTCTTTTTTTTTTTTTTTTTTTTTTTTTTTTTTTGTACTCTTAGATTATACAAAATTTTTATTTGTTTATGTACCTTATTTTATTTTTACTAATATTCAATAAAACAGTTTCCATAATTTTAACGCAAACGTTTTGAGATTTCTGACTCAAACGTTCCGATAGTTTTAGATCACTAATATTCATTTGCTTTTTCTTTTTAAAACTTTTTATACTCAAGCTTTTTCAAATTTTCACGTTTTTTAATTTTTCTCAATACACAACTAGTTTATACGTACTTTGCTCGATGCTAATGTTTATGTTAATCAATTAACCATATAACTAAATGATGTTTTATGATAACCCATTTTTATTAAAATTACCTCATTAATTTATATTTTTCACTTTATAATACTTACTTTTCAACATTATGTTCCGTAAGTATAGCAAAAAGCATAAGAAAAGGAGCAATTCACTTAAAACTTTCTCCTTAAATATTTTTTTTTCTGTAAGATAAGAAATCTTTTCTAAAATTTAAGTGCTTTCTTTAGCGTGCTGAAAGTTTTTCGTATTTATAGGCTTTACTTTTAAGCAGTGCATTTAGTCTCCAGCTTTAAAAGTTTTGATGAAACGTAGGCTCATTTCCTGAACTTTTAAGATAGACATAAAAATTTTAACTACGTCAGAACTTCCTCGTTAGAGTGCACCTCCAAATTTACATGTCTTTCTTTTTCTTTTTTGCTTTTTTAGTTAGTACACAAAATGCTTCGTCCTTTTACCAACTCTTTTTTATTTGTTTTAGAAAAAACAAAATGTACTTACGTTACAAAATAGCTTCAACTACGTTTGTCATCTTCATCTCTGGATATGTTTCAGATTTTAACGTCCGTGCAGTGGTAATAGTGGACTCAAGTAAAGTTTTCTGAAAATGGTGTGAAATTTTAGGAAACAATGAGGTATTTCCATCCCCCTCCCCCCGCCCGTAAAAACTCTTTAAATTTGCATTAAAAAATCATTGAGAAAAATACTTTTAAAATTTTGTTTTAAGTATTAGAGTGTAGTAAGCCCAACATTTTTGGAAATTTCGAATCACAAATACCCATGCGTCCATGATATAATTTACTTACTATTAAGATTAGGAAAAAAAAAATGCATTTAATCTTTTTTCTGATTGATTGCGTTATGGAAGTTCCCTCAGTTATTGGTATTACGTACAATTCCAACAAGTATTTGGTTCTTTCCAAAAGTGGTTTCCAAGAAAGTCACCTAGTAAATGCCGGGTATTAAAGAGACATTTGGAATAAAAGTCCCCAATTAAATGATGTAAGCAGTCTATAGGTAGGAACATTTAAAAATGTCTAAAAGAAAGCAGTAAAAAATTATATTTATCGTTTCAAGGTTATCCTCGCCAGTATTTTTTGACGTAACTGAAAATCACCTATTTCGGGGAAGCAAAACAAATGAATTCCCATTTATTTGGGATGTTTTGCAACTAAGTTGGGCATAAAACTTTAAAACCTTCCCTTTTTTCTCCCAGGAGCAGGTATTAAAACGATCTGGAAAATGCGCATAAAACACGCATTCCGCAATTAATACATTTTTAAAAGCAATTTTAGTAGAGGGAACCAAGCACAGACGGATATACTACACCAAAATGACATACCACGATATAAACGAAAGTTGCAAGCACTCGACAGTATTGGTTTAGGCACTAGCATTTTCAGCAGTAATACAGTAAATAGCGTATTGCATGTATTTCATTTGATTCACAATATTGTGTTTAATACAAGGTTGGTAGGTACTTTTCATATTATTTTTAGTGTACTTCATATCTTGTAAGTCCATGCGATTCCGATCCATACAGAATGTTGCGACTGTTTGTAAAATATAACATTACCTGCTGAGGTAAAGGGACAGGGTATGTCATGTCGCTAAATATTAATTCGTATGCCTGGATTCCATTCAACTATTGTTATTCGAATTAAAATACAATTTAAAGTACCTAAATTAAAACGACAGCAGCGTTATTGTTGTTGCTGAAGTCAATACTATTATTTCTCAGCAACAATAGTTGGAACACATATAAGCTCAATATGTTCAGAGCTTATGGAACAAGCTATTAAGGAAATACTTGTGCTTCATAAACGTTAACAATATTTATATGCGATGCGTTCAAGGAAAAAAAAGATACGAGTAGGTAGTTCATTTTACCCGCGAGTACCTCAATAAGGAGCACGTTGGACAACTTGATTTCGATTTTTAAGGAAATGAGAGTTAAAAGTATTATTTTTTAGAATTAACTGATACTGGCAGTAAATTTTGCAAAATTAAATACATTAAAATTGCAAGCAGAAATATAAGAAAATTTCTGAAATATAACACAGAAAATTGACTATAAGGCTTGTGTTTGAAACTGCACATATCTGTTGACCATGTACACCACAAATTAAATTCTTACGTTTGAAAAGTTCATAAAGAACATGAAACAGTAAAAAAAATGAAAATGTATATGTATATATGTGTAATAATACCTTTATTCAACTTAAAGATACATTAAACGCTGAAATAAGTAAAAACTAAAAAACGGAATTTTCGATTAAAAGCTTTACCGAAATCCACATCAATTAATCAATAATCAAGATTGAAAATAAACCAAAGCTTTATTCCATCCTTAAATGCACTGTATCTTTTTTTTTTAAAATAGATTTTCCTTAAGCGCTACTGGTTTATTATTCATTACAAACAAAGTCTAGTTCAACTAATAAACAAAGATTTTTCTTCGGAGAAAGACTAACTGCAAGCTATTAAGAAGGATTAAAATTTTAAATTTTAAAAAATAGTAATAAATTGTAGCAAAACATTTAATTGCTTTTTATCACTTTTTGAACTTTTTTTTACCTATTTCTACACTTCATTTTATTTGTAAAAACGTTAGAGAAAACGCAAATTTCCCTAAGTAGAATCAAACTTATTAAATTTTCTTCATAACAAGATTATGAAGCTATTTTTTTTTCAACGGAAAGCTAGGAAATGTTTTCTTCTTTTATAAAGAAGAAAAGTCGTCCAAAGACTTCTTCAGAGTAATGGCTTTCATTTTATACTCTTAGATATACAGATATTTTCTTTTCAAAATTGCTGTTTCCTCGCTTTGTGCCTTTAAGCGCTTTGAAACAACTTCGATAGTATTTTTTGAAAACACATCTACGGCCAATATGCCGCAGTATAAACACATGCTCGGTTTTTCTTTTCCCCTGTAAATATTTTTTAAGTATTCTATCTTAAATGGGAAAAAAAGTCGTTAGCGTCTTTCAAATTTTTTAGTTTTTAAACGGAAGTCATTTTCTCAAGAGAATTCAAGAAATTATTTCGCTTTTCATGTTATCAAGGAATTATTTCTGCTACCCAGCAATAATAAAAAACCGATGTTTTTTTTTTCGAAACATTGAAAAAAAGAAAAACAATTTATTAATGAAATATGAACTTGTCTTTTATCTCTTCAAAACAGATTTAGTGACTTCTGCGAATGTGATTTTCATTTACAACACACTTTTTGCACAAATTAAAAAAAATTAGAGTTTTTTTTTATCATTAGAAACGAGATCACAATATTAATTAGCAATATCTGTACGGAGACTTTATTAATTTTTCATTTTTAATAATCGTATTCTAGTTGTTGTCATTAAACTGTGTTTGGGACATATGTATGTGAGATAAATATATTCACTTGTAAAATGAAACAGTATTGCTGTATTTTTTTCAATTGCTGACCATTAAAATTCATTTAGTTTTTTTAAGAACCATGATTAAGATAGTGCACCTTCTAGAAAACTATATTACGTTTACAATCACTTCCCCTTTAAGATTTTCATCATGTGGTTACTCGTAGTTGATTATTTTATACCTGTAAAATTTGAAAATAATCATCGAAGTTTAAATGTAAAAATTTTTAATAAAGAACATTATCGAAAATACCATTCTGATTTGAACAGTTTTCAGTTAAATTTTGAACAGTTCAAATCACATAACATTAGCACCTACGGGGAAAGAGAAATTCAATATAGATTACGAAATTAAAGGTGTATTTGCTTCAAACAAATTTTGTTGGAAATAGCTCTTGACGACTAACTCCCGTTTAAAATCGCATTTAAAGATACAATTGGACGTACGTTTTAAAGCACTCTTGCCCAATGAATATTTAAATTGAGTTACTTTTAATTTTCGAAACTTGAATTCAGTGTCGCTTGCAAGCTCTTGATTTAAATATTTTGAATACACAAAACTTAAAAGAATATTTTTTTAAAGGTTTTAGGGTGCCAACTCTCTTTAATCACTGTTTAGACATTTTTTTATGGCTGAAATACAATATGGCTTATACAGGGTTCAGCTAGGGCGTGGTACTGTGCGATTTCCGCATTAGTTTCCAAAATCCCCCCTAACAAAAAGTATGCAGATACCCCAAAAGACCCTCCTTAAATTTTAGTCAAGGATGAAGTCTCATCTTGGACATTTCCCAAGTGTGAACCATGATACGTGCCTAACAATTGGCATTCTCCAGTGAATAACAATAAAATTCTTTTATTAAAAATACAGGGGTGTGTTGAAATTATTTTTATTTATGCATATGTTTGTGCGAAATTGTATACATAGTTTTAAGCACATACCTTTTATATTGCTTAATTTCCAAACAGTTAATTTTACACAGCCTCATTGCAGAAATACAATTGCGCGAATTTTCTGCATTATTTTACGCAGAATCAGAAAGATAAGGGTGATGAAATAGCTGCAGTACATTTCATTTAAGATACAAAAGGAAATATTGTGGCTATCACTAATAATAGCTATCCTCTTTCATGCAAGAAAACCTGAACTTGCTTTAAAAAGTAGTTCGAATAGATATAAAAAGTAATGTCCTTCAAATAAAACAATAAAAAGACTTAAGGATTTATGCTAAGAAACTGTTGTTAATATAACTAACAGAAGATACAAAAATACCACCAGTTATATTGTAACAAATGCAGTTGAGGTAAATTAACTAGGGCACCTATTAAAAATTTTAAAATTTAAGTTTCTTACAAACCAATTTTAGTTCCTCAGTATTTATTTTATTATTATTATTATTTTATTTTGTTATTATTATTACTATTATTATTTCTGCAATTACAGAGCTGATTTTGCCGTACATACACTTCATGTTCTTTTTTTTATTTATCTAATATACTATTTGCTTGACATAGAAAAATAAAGATAGCTTTTATTGTTAGGTTTTTTGTAGTCGTATGCTTCACTATTTTGCTAAAGACCACCCGCTTCTCCTTGATGCTCGCTAATATATTATTGAATTCATTTTCCTTTATCTCTATACGTCTTTTACGTGCGGCTGTTTATTTCACAAGAGCCCCCAGCCTGTTTAACTACAGACAATACCTTATTTTGCTCATATATTTTCACTTCTTCTCCAAACATACTGCATTCATTTCAAAGTGCTTTTCGTATTCTTACTCTTTTTTTACGACTATTTTTTGAAAAGTGCAAAGAGAAGCTAAAGGTGAAGGAGGTTACTCTGGGTTTTTGTTCATTCTTTAAATTAAGCACTAAATACTAAGATTTTTCACGGTTGATGTATTCTTTTTTATCAAATTTTGCTTGCGAATGTATGATTTATATTCTCATGCTTAGACAGAAGGAATGAAATACATATATATTTTTTTTAAATGAGAGCAAAACTGGACTTTTCAATTCGGCAATTTGTACCACATTTTGCATTCAATTTAAATAAAAATATTAATATTTGTAACCAGCTTTTATGAAAAGAAACGGTACAACGCTAAATAATTTTTTTCTGTAGCTCAAAAATTAGAGTTAAGATGTAAGATAAAACTTTAAATATTTTGTTCAATATTATTTAGTTTTAATTTAAAACATTGAACATTTTTTATCTCATTAAACTTTATATGCTGTCTAATTGTATCCTATACTTGGAGCACAGTGAGAGAAAAATTTTCATTTACATTTTTTAAGATTATTTCAAAAATATTGTTAAAAAAAAGTAATAAGTGGTAATGAGCATGAAACGAATACTTGGCAGGCTAGAGCTGTATTGTGAATAACATGTCGAAACAAGTGTCTTAAAACTGTTGAATACTTTTTTTGTGTGTATATTTCCCGAAAATATTTGAATTTAGCTAGCACGACCATTGCTAGGTTTAAGTATGCTCATAACTAAGCGAGTGCAACCATAACTTGTCAAACCAGTAAATTCCAATTTATGTCAAAAGAAGTATGGATTGGAGTTAAAAATTAATGAAAATTTCAGTTATAATAATGCAACTTCAAAGTTCTAAGAGAGTGAGAAGTATGTTTCTCCATGAACTAGAACTACAACATCATAGTTTAACATCGATTCAACTTCCAACAATCCAAAAAAACATTAACCGAACCCATAACTGGGCCTTTACTCTAATGAAAATTGATGTGCCTCAGATGACTTTTAACTCATTTTATATTTCAAATCCGCTATAATAATTTGCTTTTGGTGTCAAAGTCTGCAAATTTTTTGAATTTAATGCTTTTTGTTTCACAGTGCCAGCCGGTTTCCTCTATTATTAGTAGTAGTAGTAGTATTAATTCTACTTATTCAGTTTATTTAATACTTAGTCTTATTTAAGATTTTTTTTTTTTTGAAATTATCTTTTATTTTACTTGATTCTATATTTTTGAATATTTATAATAATTCTACATTATTTTCTAATCAGTGGTGTTTATATGGAAGAATAAAAATAATACTGGTGCGATAGTTCGCGTAGTCGAAAAAAAAATATTTCTTAGTTCTGAATTAGAATTTTACAATTAAAATTTTTGAACAAAGTAATCTTAGTTATCCATTTATATTTTTAAAAAAATTTGCAATCTTCAAAATATTTTTTTTTTCACTTTAAAAGAAAACTACCGCAAACACTTGGAGATCCCAACATGACCTTCTCCTGAAATGCGTTGCAGTGATTGCACTTGAGCGACAAGTCCTTCAAAACTTTAATCACCTTAATCAGTAAGTTACCGTCCCTAAACCAGAACTGAGGCAGAATCACATGCTATATACTAACAGCCCGGATGTCCCACCTAGTGACTGCACTTTCGTCCTTTTTTTTTTCTTTTGGACTCATCAGTCTGAATGTCTAAAGCTGGGAACTGAATTTTTAATGGAATAGACAAAAATCCATCAGGATGCATAAGTCATCTCATTGAAGCTGAGAGTGCCAACAAACTGGTACACTGTTAAAATAAATATTGAACTTTTACCGTAAAATCCTACTTTACTGTAAAATTTTACTGTAGAATAAACGAGAGTTAAAAAAAAAACGCAAAATGCGAACAGCAAGTCCGAACTCGGGACCTTCGAAATGACAGGCGGCTTTGCGGATCACCATACCAGTCATGGCACATCGAGTGAGATGGAAAACTATGTTATCTGCTTTGCACTGTAAGTCACGTGGTGTAAATTGCAATTGGCACTGCAATTTTTTTTTTCAGTACAATTGACTATTTTTTTTCTGTATTGAAACACTCCATTTTACAATAATATTTACCATAAAAGTTTCCTTATTTTTTAACAGTGTTGCTATAGTCAATTTACGTCACCAGCGACAAAACCAGCTATAACACCAAGTTCTTCAAAACTTTAACCACCTTGTCAATCAATTAAAAATCATTCAAACAGTTTGTAGAAATTGTTTTTCCATCAAACATACCTGTAAAATTTGCTACTTAATACTATATCCGTCTAATAATATTTTTTGAGATTATCACATATTAAAAGAATTAGCTCAAAAAATTTGTGTAACAGTTTTTCTCCCCTATAGTTTGTAATAACAGTGATATAAAGGCAGCATAAACCAAGTTTTTTAAAAAAACTTGCCGTATGAAACATGTTAATAAATATTATTGTGATGTTAAGAAGGAAAAACAAAATATTAGAAATGCAAAAACATATTGAATGATGAGAGCTAAAATCCTTTAATAAATATTTCTGCTACCGAAAATTGTCTCTTGGTTGTGTTTGCACAGAGAAAAAAAGCTTTGAAGTTCTTTTGAAGCCTGTAAAAGAAGAAAATGTTTTTTCAAAGAACAACGCAAAAGGACAACCAAATTTAAAAGAAAAATAGTAGGGTAAGAAAGAAACGAAATTAGAACATGTATTCTACAGAGCTTCAATGTTGTATTTCCGATTCAATCAGTTGCAAAAGCTTCGCTGTTAGGGATAAATGTTCTTTGAGAAGAAATAAGCATGCGTGTTTTTATTTTATTTTTCTCTTCAGATAAAATGTAACGATACACGGTATGATAGGAAATACCTGAAACATGATACTCCAGTTATAATTAAACTAGCTTTCGTATATTAAAATTAAAATATTAAAAATTACGCCATAAAAGTATAAAAATCATCATCTATACATAACAAAAAGAAATAAGAGGAGTCATCTAACCTTTATATTGAGGTGTTGCATAAGAAAAGTAATTATGAGTAGCTGAAGATTGCTGAAAAATAGTTAATTTAAAATGTAACGTCGATTTAACATGTTTACCCAGAAGGCAAAATGTCCCGTTGGCACATTTAACTCTTATTTCTGAATGATGAAAGATTTTTTAGACAAAATGGAAGATTTAGCGATTACTGACAACGATTCACTCACCTAAAAAGCAGGAATCATAATATTACAAAAGTATTTCTTGAATACTCAGTCATTATACACCAGTAAACGCAGTATGAATGCAACGACCCACATGCATACCATTTGTCGATTTGTAATGTTCTTTATGTGTATGTTTAGAAAAGTAATCGAAAAAAATTCCTAAAAAACTTATAATATAGGGAAACTATCTTATCAAATAATAAAAGGTGTCTAAAGATAACTTTTTTTTCTAAGTACCCGAATATATTAGCGACATTCAAATATCTAGGGCAAATTCCCTAGTTTCTGCTACTTTTACCCTCTGCTTTTGCTATCCTCGTAGTTTTTAAGATGGGGATAAATCGACTTTCACAGTATAATATCGTTTTCAGGATGAAAAAAAAAAACTTTTTGTGTCTCTTAAGAGTTCTATGCTTGCTTACAACTTAAGTTGACTCTAACGTCACAAGTTAACTGATAAAACGCTTCACTTACTAGCGAATAAGAGAAAATCGCCACTTGTCTATGAGCTGCTATTGGCTGACGCGTTTGATTCAAATGGATAAAATGCTCCGCCGGTAAAACTGAAAATATTTCACGATTGACAGAAATCATGACAAAAAAAGGTTGCGTATGTGTGGGTTTAACTAACTAATCCGATTTCTGAAGCGAAGATCGTAGTTTCACCCGAATATCGGACAAGGCGCTAGGAACTATTTCTTTCGCTTGGCCGTAGCTCATTTCTCCATTGCCAAGTAAGCTTGCATTCCAGTATAGCAATAATTTTTATCAAACATTTGATGAAAAATATGATAAATAAACTACAATTGGAGCAGAGAGAAGCAAAGGTGATGTAAGGGGACATTTTCAAGTTTGAAGTAAAACGCGTTTAAAGATGACGTCCTAGGTTGGTTTTCATTGATTTTTTTTTTCTAAATCATGCTGTACATCAGTAATTAACAAGGCTACTAGTACTATCTTTTGCCCCAAGACAGAGGAGATGTTCCCCTACTATTTGTATTGATTATCTCCAAAATTTTAATTTCACCACTTACATCCCGTTGCTTCTCACTGCCTCAGTTGTATTTTTTCTTTATGTAACTCAGAGATTTTGAACTCACTGAAACGGAAGCTAAAAGCAATTAGTTAATATAGATAAAATAAAAACTTTGGATACGTATTCAGTCTCGCCTTGAGAGCGAGATGTTTTCAATCATGCAACAATGACAAATAAGGGTTTCGATTCTCATTTTATTTGATTGCACTGCACTTTTCAATATTTTTTCCTGCGAGAATCCCATCAAAACGAATACCAATACAATGAAATATCCATTTCAACGTAATAAGTTTTCAAACTCAGTTTAACTGCCATTACATTGCTTGATTTCCATTACAACAAAAATTTCACTACAGCGATTAAAATGTGCGGTCTTTTTATGGGATTTCAGAGTATTTTACTACAATCTGGACGTTTAGTTAACGCTAGAAGAAGTTTTTTCTCAATAATACTTCTTAAGCTCTGGATCAGATACAATTTTAGTTGGCACTAGAAGAAGACATCAAGAAATTGTTCAAAACTAATCACACTACTACTAGATGTATGTAACGTCATTCAAGTTTCTCAATAAAATATAGGGTGACACTAATCAGAAAAATAAAACTGAATGGGAACGGATCAGCAAAATTATGAAAATAAGATTAAAACTGCATCCATAGGAAATGAAAATTATGTACGCACGTCAGAAAGTTGATCTAAGGCCCTATTCTGGTAGAGTTTTTATCTACTAAATGTAAGAGGTCATGGATGAGAAATAGCATTTAAGTATACTACCCAAATTCTTATTGACTTCTTAAATATGATATTCATCTACAGTTGAGCCTGCCCTAAAAATAACTAACTTGTAACGAAAAATCTTCTGATAAGTCGGATCATAGCCCCACTAAATTTCGCTTACGCTTATTAAGGGTCAACGCCATCTAGTGGGGCTATGGTCGAATATTCCATTATCCGGGTATAAGAAGGACAAATTAAAACGGTTTTGGACATCGAAAACGTATTTACATTTTGCAGGATTTTCTATTAACCGATAATCTATCAAGCACACTCGAGTTTTTATTTTTATTTATTTATTTATTTATTTATTTATTTTTTAACGAACATGTATTTCTTAGGCAACGTTTTGTACTATCGTGAATTCAGATATTTAGTTAGTACCTATCACGAGTATCAAAGTATATTGTGTGACTTAATTGCGCATTAAACTTCAGCAGTTTTTCTCCTACTGTAATTTAATACCTAAAACGGATTTGTAACTAAACTCAATTAGTAACCGATATCCAATTATGCGACAACGGACAAAACCGTTTGCAAGAAAAAGTACGTATTGTAATAAAGTTACGGTAACTAAGTTACGCATGACTCAAATTTACATTCAAAGTAAAATGTACAATGTTTTACAATAACAGGTAGGTTTTGCTTTATATTAAAAAACTTTTTTTTTCGGTCATTTGGAATAATAGTTTTAACAAACGAAAAAAAAAAAAATTTAAGGTATATTGCGACGCAACCAAATGGTAACTAGTAGCCTAAAATAAGAACTTTTGCAGAGTACGCAAGGTTTTCTGAGTGTACTTATCATTGTTAATGAGTTGTGAGACAAGATATCTTAAACAAATCGTTGAGTTGTTGCAGTACATTTAAAATAGGTTGCTTGAAATTCATCGGCATAAGATTGATGCGCAGATATGCCTAAAAATTACCACTTTTCTAGACTTACACAATAAAAGAGAAGTTTTGCAAGCATTAAATATTTTATATCTGGTTCATACCAAAAATATACTGTTTCGCGGTAAATATTTTCGTCATTTTTAACTATGTTTTTTTTTTTTTTTTTTTTAAAGAAATTTCGGCTAGCTAGCGTCATTTAAAACCTGTTTTTCTCAGCAAAATTGCAATTCTATTTCAATGTAAGATAAATTTATCTTCTGCACTCGTATGAGGAAATTTTAACTCTGCTCCTTTCCCTTTCCATTTTTTTTCGAAATAATGTTTCATAACACTCCATTGTTCTTCTGTTCCTTTTCATTGGTTCCCAGCTGTTGGAAGCTATTCTTTTCCTTACGGAGCTTTTCTTTCATATCGCTTTTGAGAATTGTTATTTCGCTTTACTTTTCGCTCTTATAGTTACTTATATACATTTCGCACTTTTATAAAATGTTTTTTTAATATACATGGCCAAACCAAGATCATGAGATAAAAATAGTCAATGATATTTACGTATTTCAAAATTTTGTTATTTATTTATGCTTGTGCAGGCAGCGCAAACAAATTTTTGTGTACATCATTAATTATACACAGGAGGTTGCTTCAAAAGTAAAACAAAGTGTTCGAATAGTCACGAACGTTTCTAATAGAAATTGAATAATATTTTTTGGCTGCGATACCAATAATAAAATTTCAATACCAAAGAGTAAATACATGGTAGCGCTCCAAAATCCCTATTAGGAAAACAGCGAATGAGTCGACACTCATAGCTATATCAGCTATGTTGATCTGATTTCTGAAACTACTAAAGCTTATATAGGCTTGTATGAATGTATGTGTGTCTCAGTACATATATCGGGCCTGGAATTGTTCAAAAAAGGACTGGGAAACAAAATGTTTAAAATCACCGGTTTAGAAGATAATTCTGAGAAATTTACCTTTTTCTTGCCTTATTTAAATCAATTTTTCAATTTGCTGTTCGACACGTTAATAAAAAATTTTATGTTTTGAGAAATGACCATGTCCTATTTAAGAAAAATGAACAACTTCATAAACTAAAATTAAATAACACATGATGAAAATTTTGATGAAAAACGTGTAATTATTGGATAAGTAAGAAGTTCATTCTGTTGCAGATATAAAAGAAATATTTCAACATTATACATATATTTCATGAAAACTATTTAACCCTATAAAAGAGAGGCTAATGGGGGCCACAGACTGGAATACTTGGAATTTTCAGGGCTTTTAATTAAAAATTCTAATTTTAGCTTTAATAACGCAATTCTGGGCCATATTTTTAATGACACTCCATTGTTCTTCTGTTCCTTTTCATTGGTTCCCAGCTGTTGGAAGCTATTCTTTTCCTTACGGAGCTTTTCTTTCATATCGCTTTTGAGAATTGTTATTTCGCTTTACTTTTCGCTCTTATAGTTACTTATATACACTTCGCACTTTTATAAAATGTTTTTTTAAATATACATGGCCAAACCAAGATCATGAGATAAAAAATAGTCAATGATATTTACGTATTTCAAAATTTTGTTATTTATTTTTGCTTGTGCAGGCAGCGCAAACAAATTTTTGTGTACATCATTAATTATACACAGGAGGTTGCTTCAAAAGTAAAACAAAGTGTTCGAATAGTCACGAACGTTTCTAATAGAAATTGAATAATATTTTTTGGCTGCGATACCAATAATAAAATTTCAATACCAAAGAGCAAATACATGGTAGCGCTCCAAAATCCCTATTAGGAAAACAGCGAATGAGTCGACACTCATTGGCAGCTGAAAAAGAAAAGTGACCCTCTTTAAAAGTTCAGTGAGTAAGTATGTAAAGGAGAACTGCAATTAAAACTGACGTGGAAAGGTAAAGGGTAGTATTTGCTAAATTTTCACTTTTCATTTTTTGAAATTTCGTCCTTAACTGTACGTTAACTTTACTGTACCAGCTTGCTTATTTGGCTTCCGCTAGGAAAAAAAAAGGGCGAAAACGAAGTCTCATACCAACATTTCCCTATTGTATGTATTGATTCCAAAACGTGTTTCATTAAATATCTCTAAAACTTATTTCTGCAGATACTGCCATTTACCTGATCATGGTAGAATGTGGAATATCATTTACACTTCAATATACAAGGCACGGAATATACAACTCCTTTTTTTTTTTTTGAGAGAACGCAGTGTGAATTGTTGTGAGGATAGGGCATAAACTAGTCGACCCGTGCGGAACTCCGCACTGTACTTCGAATCGTTTCATAAGGCATTTCGCTCTTTAAAAATTTCAAAAAAAAAAGAATATTATGAAGAAAAACCGAAAAAAGTAAACGGAAAAAAGTAAGCGCACAAGAGAAGGCATGTAATTTGAAGACATCAGTAACAAAACCACGTTAAATACAACGTTGTGATAATTTGATCATCGCTCCCCTTTTGGTTGTACGTATTTTCAATCAAAGATAAATATCATTAAAAGTGTGGCTGAGAGATACGTGAAAAATCAGTAATTTTGCATGTGAAAAAACAGGTTGTGGCAAATACAGTCCTGCTCATGTGAGCATCTGACGAAAAAAAAAGAAACATTAAAGAGATATTTAGTGGCACGGATTCGAACTGGCGCCATTCTGATTAAGAGTACAATGCTCCAACAAACCTAGCAACTGTGCCTTCCTTTTCGAATGCTATTCTTTGAAAGAATGCGTAATAAAACACAATAAAAAAGTTTTTCGCCGAAAAAAATATAATAAGATCATGCGTCGATGTTTTGTCATTAGCCAGCATGATACAATTTAAAATTATTCGTGAAACATTTAATTTGATTAAAGAATGAGGAAGATCTCGCTTAGCGACTGAAACAAACATTCTAGAGAAGTAATAAATTCGGTTGAAAAAATAAGTGTTTTTATTTTTGAATATTCAACAATTTCCCATAGCAGGCTGCTTTAACCGTTACGGCTTAAAAGCCCGCACTTGTTTTTCTTTTAATCGAACACTTAAAATTCAAAACCAAAACCAGTTGAACTGAGTCCGTTTTTTAAGTGTAATTTTTCGAACGTAGACAAAATGTTTTTTTTTTT
The DNA here is from genome assembly GCF_026930045.1 of Uloborus diversus. NCBI lineage: Eukaryota > Metazoa > Arthropoda > Arachnida > Araneae > Uloboridae > Uloborus > Uloborus diversus. Next base: position 90,269,628 of record NC_072735.1, read on the forward strand.
TTTTTTCAGCCGAAAGCAGAGGAGTAGAAAATGATTTCTTACTAATGAAGTTGATAATAATTTTAATGTTTTACATCGTATTCGAATAACTAATTAAAGATTTACAGGTTGAAACTCGTAGTTTGAATTTGGCGTAGTATTTTTTCATTTGTACAAAAGTTCGAACACTGCTATTAGAAAAATCTACATTTCAGCATACAATGAAAATGTTTTTCTGCACAAAAAGAATTCCCTTGAGGTATATCTAATACTTTTTTTATGCTTACATTATGCTCAGTGGTCTGGACGGAGTCAAAGCTTTAAAAAAAAAGGAAGAACACCCTTCGATTAGCAGTCAACTTATCTGAATGATAACTGCAGCCTGCATAAAGGAGTCGAAACACCAAATAGCATTCCCACTGCATTTATTTTATTACGTGTGTTATCTGTTGTATGTTATGAGTGCATGTAATGCGTAATAATACTGTAAATTTGCTATTATGTCGGACAACCCCAACTGGCCCGAAGTTCAGACAGTTTATAGCCGAACGCACTACCGAAAAAAAAACCCCCACAGGTAATTTTAAATTCTTTTTCTTGCCGAGAAGTGTTTTTATTTTTAAATTTTTTTTTTACAATTTGTTATCGCAGACTGTTTGAACCGTTATAACTTAGATGCCAGCACGTCTTCTTCATTTAACAGCACGGTTAAAATGCAAAATAATTTGAACTAAGTTCTTTTTTAAGCGTAGCTTTTCAAATGTAGTAAAAATGTGATACGCTATTTGTTTTCTGCAAAATGAAGAAAAATATATATATTAGCCTTTAAATTGAGGTAGTATTTTTTTTATTTGTACAAAGAGTCAGAAACTCATTAGAAGAATCTATATTTCAACATACGATTTATTATATTTTACTGCACAAAAAACAATTCCAATGTAGTTTGAAATCTTAAATCTGATACTTATATTTTCGCTTACATTATACTTTAATTTTATTCCCGGAGCCAAAGCTTCAAAAAAAAAAAAAAACTTACAATTGAGTATCAATTTAGCTCCGTGTCGCATTAAGTTTTCATAACAGCTAGGAGCGTTTCTACCTCATGTATTCCCTCATATTTGCTATTCATTGTTTATGTGATGCGCGATATTTTTCTAATTTTTTGATGCAGATTGTCCGGACGTGGGCCCGAACACGCATTCCCCTGGTTACCAGTCGAACGCTCTGCCGATCAAGCTATTCAGCTCTGTCGGTAACACTGTAATTTAAAGTTATAAATTTAACCGAAAACCTCATTCTGGTTTTTTAAAACAGGTTTTTGTTTGCCCGAAAAAACAGTTTTTAGACCGTGGGTCTATTTTTCGTCAGTAGCCTGTACGATAAGCTTTAAAATAAGGTGTAAATCAAAGAAATCGATCAAGAATTGAGGAAAATATCGCGTAGAAACCAAAAACAGGCTACAGAAATAATATATAAGGATAAATGGATAGCAGTAAACGCGCCATTTAGAGTATTACAGTAGTAGCATTGTGTATTGAACATCATCGTCATGTTATTACATTCACAATGGTCTTTTTAACACGCTTTTACTAGCTTCACCTGTAAGTGGGTATGTATCTAAGTAACGGAATCTTACAACTTAATTTTAACCCACTTCCAGAAATCTGATTATTTTAAAATTTGGTGTGCGACATCAGACCCGATGACAATGCAATATTCTCTAACCCAATTAATAGTTTATTGATTATTAGTTTATTCAAATTTTAATCAAACGTTTTGCATAAATTATCTAGTACGAGTTCGAAAAAACGCATGCATAAACTAGAATTAAATATCGGTAAACCCATAATTTTTCTGCATCAGTGAAATTTGTTCCATTGGTCCAAGTTAATGACTGATTGGTTAGTTATTTTTCCAGTTATGGAAATGGAAAATAAAACAAAAAGACTATGTTGTACCAAAGATCCTATGCACTGCTTTAGCTGGGTCAAGGTAAATGTTCGAATAAAAATCATCTTGTGGAGGGTCACTAATCTGTTGTAACACTGCTAAAATGGTGAAAAGGAGAAAATATGTTCGTGGGAAGTATTGCATCAGGGGCAGTTTCTGTGGTGTAGGTACTCAGAAGTTCCATCTTTTTGAATTTTCATCCTTTGCAGGTGGCGTGTTCTGAGTCTGGTAAGGGTGTTCGCCAGGGTCATGTTCGTGTACATTTCACATGTTTAATGTTTACGTTTTACTTTCTTGTCTTTTAATCTGGACCTTGACACTGCATTAACATTATTAAGGTTTATCACACAAGGCAATCATAATTGTAAAGCTTTCTTAAGCGCCAAGGCAATCATAATTGTAAAGCTTTCTTAAGCGCCAAGGCATCTGTAACCCCGTTTTCATCAATGTACAGGTACCTACTGCATGATTATTATTTTTCATTTTAGCTTAGGATATTATGAGCGCATGTGATCAACATAAGTCTCGAGTCTCCTTTTTGAATTACGTGGAATTCGCTGAAGATGACAAATCCCGTTTTGCTTTCTCTGTGTCTTCGAAATTAATATGCAAGTCTTTTTGAATAGCTAGAAGCTCGCAGGTGAGCCCCACCATGAGTATCAACACATGAGTCTGATGCATGCCCCAAACGTGCAACGAGACTGTCACTATGTTGGGGGTTATTGCTGGAGTAATAAATTTTCGTATACGGTGGCAACCTATAGCATCACCTCAGCTCTGGGTGCCATATGCAACCGAAAAGTAAGGGCAATTTTATTGCTTTCACAGTGGGGCTCTACAATGGTACACGATTATCATCATGGTCTAACTTGAATCTGGATTCGTCGCTTAAGACGATCTGAATCCATTTGGATGCGGTCAACCCAGTGGAATCGATAATACTCCAAATGAAGACGACAGTGTGAAAGCCCTGATCCTGCATTGATTTTTATAGGACACCGCATCTGGAGCTGGTAACCTGGCACATGATATATGCCCCCCTCCCTCCAATATAATCAACAACAACATGACAGCCTAATGGTTTGTTTCTGCCATGCTTCAGTCACATGTGTTGGGATTCATGGCAGGGCTCCTACGAGATTTTTTTTAACAGCAATGGTATCAGAGGACCTATTCTTCCACTTTATCCCTTTCTCTGGTCTGCTTGATTATATCATTTGTCACAGATCGAGAGCATCTAGGATCGTTTGAGACGGTAAGTTGGACTGCCTACGAGTTTAATTGAATTAGTGGTTCAGTTACAGTAAATTTAGTACGAGATGACGTAGGACATCGTACGAGACTGCTATGTCTCAATACTCATCTAGATCGCCTCAAATATTCCCGCTAGAGGTGGCAGAACTGGGTACCGAAACTTTCATTCATTTGGATTTTTTGCAGTAATAAATTATCATTTTGCTTTCTTTTTGGAATCAGTTTCTTATCTATGTTGTCCTTATGAATGCAAAATTTATTTCATTCTGACAACTACATCAAAGTGCGTCGATTTTTTTTTTTTTTTTTTTTTTTTTTTTTTTTTTTTTTTTTTTTTGTAGAGTGTGATTAAATTTGATAAAGAGTTTAATCGTCTCTCTCTCTTTTTCCAAAGGTACACCGAAAATATAACAATAAAATAAGTTTTTTTACTAGTTGTTGCCCACTTGAAAAGAATGGCGATAGTATTTGACATCCACAGCCTGAAGAAAACATATTTTCAACTGTACAGCTGTCCCAAGATCAAAAATGTTATCTTTCAACTAATCATTTTCTATTTATATTTTTATTCATCAGATGGTAAATGAGCAAATAATTTTAAAAATGCGTTTTTCATTTTCGTATATTTCGTCGCTTAAAAGACGAATGGACGTATTTAAGAAAAATCGTAAAATGAGTTATGACCACCACAGAAAAGTCCAAAGTCGATTTTATAATATGACCAAAGGGCGTATCTATACAATTAATAGTAAAAAAGTTACAGTCCCTGACACTGGTGGCGGTTTCCATGCGATAAATTGGAAATCTTTAAAATGGTTATCTGCAAGATGCTTAAAAGTGAGATACGCCCATTCCTACTCTAAGCGACAAATTGTTACTCACTTCCATGTTAATATTCACTGCAAAGTATAGCAACGTAAGTACAAAATAAGTTCTCTCACAGACCAATAACGCTTCATGAACTTCTTACTTAATTTTAAAATCACTCCCTAAGAGGAACAAAAAAAGAAAAAAAAAGGAAAATAAACTCCTTTTAATGAAGCGTACTGTAGAGCCGTTGGTAAATACCACTCCAAATGGGTTTACTCGTACCTTTCTTAAGGAATAAAACGCTCCATTTTTTTACCGGTAGCAACTCCCAGTCTGAATCTAAATAAAATAACTAAATTCTAAACGGACCATTTAGCTCGGATTACCCGATTGCGAATCGTATCTATTTTTCTTGAGTGAAGTCCAAGAACACAGAAGGCGTTGTAAAAAAAAATTTCTTGGTGCTACAGCTTTCGGTGAATGAAAAAAAAAAACTGTAACCATTATATTTACATTCGTAGTAGCACATGATAATTTTGAACGATATATATATATATATATATATATATATATATATATATATATATATATATATATATATATATATATATATATATATATATATATATATATATATATATATATATATATATATAATTTTTTTTCCGGTCAACAGGAACCCGCCAAATACGAAGAATAAAACATGTGACAACAAGGGAAATTGCAAGGGTCGAAAATGTTTTCGCCAGTTTTCTCGAAATGGGCTTTTTTGAAGTATACTATTTTAAGTATATGTTTGAAAATTGGCACAATTGATTTATAGTACCCACATGCTTCCAGTGAGCCCAAAAGTTTTAGAAATTTTGTTGAATTATTTTTGAAGGAACTCATTTTAAGGTTGAAAATTTCGAACATTTTTGAATTTCCACCTCTGATTTTTTTTTCTTTAAATTCAATTGGTAAAAATGAAATAAAATGAGGGTATCAACATGAGTTGCTCTATTTTGCAGATAAATATCAAATTTCAAGGACAAATTTTATGTCATTTATGAAAAAACTAGTTCTTGAAAAACTAGATCTTAGTTGAGGCAATGTTTAAAAATATTTTTCAACAAGTGAAAATTTTAATTAACACTAACATGTTCCTAATAGTAGCCAAAAACACTGGAAAATTTTCACTTTTGAATAATTATTTTTTGAGGAGATAGACAGGTTTAAAAAGTAACCGTTATTCCTGAATTTGTCGAGTCGAGAACGTCTTGGTCCCCTTAATTTCTTGACTACTCAATGCATATCCTCTTTGTGAAAAAAAAAAACCCCTTAAAAGAGTGAAAACTGCTTTTCAATTGAAAGGAATTATTATTAATAATATAAAAATATTCTACAATAACCTTTTCTTCTTTTTCTTAAATTAAAACCTATAAATCATTTACATAAAACAAAATTTATAAAATTCCTTTTTAAATAAAAAAAAATCAAACCATAAGCGTCTATTTTATTATTAAGTTAAAGTGAAGTTGCAAATGCGGGTTGAATATGTTTATGTAACCTGTATCTGAATTAGCAATTTCATTTATAACACGATTCAGGACCGAGTCTTTTACACTCCATTATTCAATTCATTATTTTTATAAGAATATTTTCTCCATTATACATTTTTTGCAGTGTTACTTTTATAAAACTACCTTTTTTCGCCTTTAAGCACTTTGGAGAACTTCAAAGTTGTTCTTTTCCTTAAACACCTCTAGAAACAAAGATGTTACGGACGAAATTTTAACTGCATTCTCTTTTATTTTTCGAGTGTTTCCATATTTTTGATTTTAAACTTAAGGAACTTTTGATGAGCGTTGTAAAAGATAAGCGGTAAATCTGAAAAAAAGGATACTTTATTAAAGATGTTTTGTTTGCTTAGGCAGCAGAAAGGAAACTAAAATTTATCTCTAAAAAGTCTTTTACAATGCTTTTAGTGTCTTAATTTAAAATCAAGCTTCTTTTTTGCTATATTGCATCCGATTTTGTGAATCTTGCATAATTGAAACAAGGTTTTTTTGGGACATTAAAATTCAACAGTTTTCCGTTTTTCATGGCCACTAGATGCTACTTGCAGCAAAAATAACTTTCAATATTGTTTAGTGTTAGTTTTTAGTTGTTAAAAAAAAAAAGAATAATATGTGCATTAGTGTCTTAGCATGGCCCCACTAGATGGCGCTGACGCTTTACGGGCCTAGACAATTTATGACTTTTCTGTGTTTAACAGATGCAACTATAATCTGCTCCTTGAAATTCTCAAAATATGCGAAACTTCATGTGTCGCACATTTTGATTGCAAGAGGCGCTGAACCCAATCACGTGTATCCATCAAACAATGACAACGTTTCAAAGTTTGTTTATTTTTGACTGGACGTCGCCCATTTTGACCGCAAGAGGCGCTGAACCCAATCCTGTATATCTACCAATCAATGACTACGTCAATGGGAAACATTGATTGCCTATAGCGCCCTCTTCGTTGCCATGATTTTCAGCGATTGTCACGGCCTTTACGAAATTAGTGCGGCCATGGTCTAAGCTTCCAGATTAGATGTATTATATAGCAAAGTAAAAAGAAAAAAAATCCATCAGTCATTACCCTCAATACTCATAATGAGTATATTTTAGCATTATTGTACACTTTTAGTTTAATAATACTTTATTCCAGTAAACTTTGGTTCAAAATAAAACTTTTAACAAAGGTTTGCACGTTTTATATCTTGTTAGGTGAAATCGGCTAAAACGTCATTTCCATTCATGTTTTTACCATCCAGCAAAAGTTACAAGCATATGAACATCAAGGATAGACTGAGGATAAAATGATACTAAGTGCAAAATATCTAATATTTTGTATGCAGGATTTGTTTGGAAGTTAATTTTTTAAACTATGAATGGTTTTTTTCCCCGTAAGTTTAATCAAAACTATTTAAAAAATTAGTTGATGTGTATTTTTAAAAATGTTCCATACTTATTCATTTTTAGTGTATTTTTTTTAATTTTCGATAATAAATTTAGTGAAGTGCTAATTAATTAATTGACTCATTGACAAAAATCAAGAGAAACTGAGAAAATATTGCATTCTTGAAAGTTGTCAAATTTACAAACTAAATCCTCAATATCTTTAAGATGTATGAAGATGTTTTGTGAACTTTTTCAATTTAACAAAAATATATACTCGTATCTTGCCTTTCCAAAATACTAATTCCAAACTACAAACAAGTGATACTTTTTTAGAGAATTTCCCCGTCCAGGACGCATTTTACATAAAAGGCGTTCTTAGCTGATCTTTGCCTTTTTTATAGAAGCTAGCAAACTTTCATTATACCACACGAAAAAAAAAAACGCATTTTCTGAAAATTAAACTAATTTCTAGTGCAAAAAATACTCAAGTCCTAAAATAAATCTTTGAAATTTTTGCTTCGTTCATTTATACACATATTTATCAAGTTTAGAAGTCTATATATGCATTTTAAATGATAATAAATTTTCAACTTATTGTTTTCAGGTTCTTAGAATCATACCGGTAAAATGGTAAAATGATAATTAACTCCATTTCAATGACCGCAAACACAATTTGATATTAATATGTCAATAATTAGTTTCATTTCCACAAAAATAATTTTTGAGTTTTATTCGACAAAATACAAGTACAGTGAATTGAAAAATATAAAAAATGCAGAAAAAATTGTGTAGAAAAGCAATTTTTAAACGTAAAAAAATAGACACAAAGTTTAATCAAAACGTGGAGAAAAAACTGAAGAAATACAAAGGTAATCAGTTTTCCAAGAAATATGAAAGAAATTGAAACTAACCTTATTCATTGTATTTTAATCAGAGTAAAAGTTTAAAAATGTCAAGTGATGAAAATTAGAAGCTGCCTGGTGTTAAAAAATTCCTTCCTTATTCTTTGACAAATATATTTTTTTAAAATTCTTCTTTTTTATGTTATGTAAGTCAAATAACAAGTTTCAAATTTCAATTTCATAAAAAATAATATCTCTCGCATCTTCTTCAAGTTCAAATTATAAATATTATTAATTTTGTCACTGCATTTTACAAAAAGCTGCGTTTCTTACGTTTAATGCTGAAAGAGCAGTTGTACTTTTTTTTTTTTTTTTTTCATTTGATTTGCTTTCAGCAGAAAAATGTTCCTCTGAGCGACTATTGCCTTTTTCTTAAATTGAAGAGAAAAAAATTATTTTCATCTTCATATTTTGCTTTGAAACACAATCAAAGAAGTTGAAACCGATAGTGATGTTATTCAAATATTTTTTTTAATATCAATGACAGCATAATATTCACTTCTCTACTCATGTTCAATGATACTTTTTAGAAAAAGTTTTAAAAATTGAAATATTTAATTAAACTGCTTCTTACTAACATATCGTTTGTTATGTTTTTTTAACAAAAAAGTACAATTTTTAACTTTTTTCTTAAGGATAGTAGACAAAATTAGATGAAACCCATTTCTGAACTGTAACTACTTCTTTTAATAAATTTCACTTTTGACTTTTATAAACTTCAATTTGGCTGTTTTATATACAAGAAACTTTTGATAGAGACAGTAAACTAGTGATTATCCGCGAGCAGATTGTTTGCTTGGATCCTGATTATCCGTAAGCAACACCAAGGGTAAAGGGGACTCCTAAACGTATTTAGGAGATAGTTACAAAATTTACGTTCACACTGTTTAGAATGATGGCTAAGAATCGGAAGAGATTTAAATTACAAATGTGACGAAAAGAAAAGTGGACTGAAGAGTAAAGAAAAGGTAATTTTTTCAGCAAGAAATAAACTAATTTGTTTTGATTTTTTATTTTATAGTTCTATGCGAGTCAATTTATAGTATAAACTAACGTACCTTCAACTTTAACTATGTCGTAAGCTCAAATTTTAAATTACTTTTAAATGCTTTAGGACGATTCTTTAGAAACTGCAACGTGCGTAAAGCTAAGTTCTTTTTATTTTTTCCAGCTAACCAAAGCCTTCAAAGAATATTGCTGTTGGGGGACAATACATGCTTTAATGTACTATCAAAGCATAACAGTTAATCCCATATGAATAGTTACTTGAATAAAATAAAAAATCTTAGCGTTACTCATGGGACATTTTTTCGAGACTCGCTCTTTAGTACATTAAATAAAAATACTTTTATCCCATTTTATGCACCACATTAGCTCCCAACCGGTGGTTCACAAAGATACTGATGGAATTTTAATTACTGAAGTGAGACTACGTATTCACTGATAAAATTCCAGTTATTAGTTTAAAAAAAAAGAAAAGAAAGAAAGAAAGCTTCTGCTGCGGAACAACTTCCACTTTGTGTTTCTAATTTATAAGCTAAATTTTTTTGGAATGCTTCCACCGAAGACCTTAAGATAAAATCATACGAGTTCGTACAACATGAATATCCCCTAAACATCTTTTCTCTCGTTGAATTTTTCGCCCAAAATCTTATATTTCAAAACAGCACTTCAGAAGTGGTATTAATAGCAATAATTACTTATAGGGAGACATTATCTTCGGAAAAACTTGCAGCAATAATAAAAAAAATGGACAAAAAAGTATGAGACACAGCCTAAGAGAAAATAAATGACAAAATGACTTTCTCGTCGCGTAATTTATTGCCCTAACAATAATCAATTAAATGTGTTAGAAGAAACTCTTATCTTGACTTAGGCTTTCTTTAATCCGGAAATAGGAGTAATACCGAAGGAAAAAATCCAGAAATAATGTATAATATTTTGAGAAATGTTGTGACACTGAGTTATTACTTTGAGTAACGTATTAGAAAAGCATTGAATCGAAATAAAATATTTAGTTCATAAATCTTTGATTTTTATTGATGCTGTTTAATATACAAGGCGGTAATAAAACCTTGCACTGATAAAGAAAATTAATTTAAAAAAAAAATATTTAAAATGTATGCAACATTCCTTTGTTTATTTTAATCCTTATATCATCAAGTTTTTTCCCCCATTGGTACAATACTAACTAAATGCATATAGGTTGCGTCAACACTGAAAACTGAAAATGTTGACAATAAAAGAAATCCCACCCCTCGAACCGTAAGTTATAATGTATTGTCAATTCAAATGAGAGAATTTATTTTCAGACAGGGACTGATTTGATCAAACCTTTACCCCAGAAGTTAAATGGTGGCCACGCTTGTGCATGGCAAAAAGTTGGAAGTCGTCAAAATCTTCTCACGGCTGCAAATGGTTCACACATGGAACTGTATTTACGTTGTAAAATAATAATTTTCAGATAAGAACATTAACGTTTTTTTGTGCGTCAAGTGCACATATTTAAGTGCCCTTCGACTGGAGGATCCATTACTTGTACATCTAGGATTTAGAATGCTTACAATGAATTTATGCAGATGATGCATAATATTTATTTATTAACTAGAAAACGTCCGTCCAAGGTATGACGGGTGAAAATTGCTTCTACTTTTCTACATTTGAACGAAGCAATTGCCTGTTTGATGATATTTTAAAAGTTGAAATTTTAACCCTAACACCAGTGGATTAACACTAAACTCCAGTAGATGGCGTTAATTGTTTTCGTTTATTCATTCCTCAGAAATGACACAGTCTTACCAGTAAACAGTTAAGTTACCGGATCGAGCTCAGCCTTGTCACAATAAAGCCTTTCCCTGCATGTTAAACATTACCAGCGCGCATTATGAAATTGCCATGCCGTGGCGCGAGTTTCATTGTTGAAACACGTGGGTTACTCAATCATCGGCTATTATTTATATGAGAATTTGTTTGAGTTCAAAGAATACTTTGATGATTTTTTACAATTATAATGATGTATAAGGTTTCGAAAGTTTCAGAATAGTTCATCTTAACATATTTCTTGAAAATAGTTATTGTAACTGACCTAATGTTCTTAAGTAGCCCATTAATGGTACGTCTATTTACTACTATGAACTTTTCAAGATAACATATCTTTTGTGGAACATTCGACACGTATGAAAGCAAAGACTAATCGACCTCTGCTTCGATCAACTAAACTGAATAGAACGAAAACAGCTAGTTCTCAGTCACCCGAGAATAAATCAATGCGCATGACTCTTTTCTCTGAGGGAGAAACCATAATTCCCTTTTAAAAGACGAAAAAGTAAAGATTTCTTTATTATTATTATTTCTTTTGAGAATTTAAAAACAACATTCCCCAAAGAAACTAGAAAGGATGTTGGAATAACAATTTGTTTGCCTCAAATGTCAGACGCCCACTTTGTTCAAAAGCCACGACGAATGGGAAAATGCTTTCAAAGAAAATACTTTGTTAGAAAAAAAGAAATCTTTTTAAGTCGGTCTTTGGAGATATGGAAATGTATAGATATGGAGTAGAAATAGCTAACATTCGAAATAATGCTCTATTCCTTACATTTCAAGATGAATTTCTCGCGAATTTTATGCATAAGAAAAAGTTTTCTACTCATAGTTTCCATAAAAAAAAAAAAAAAACTAACTTGTGTTTTAGGTTTTCCCTGTTGTACGTGCATAGTACGATGAAGAAAAATCTTCCAGACGATATTTTGAAAAACAATAGATTTAAATTATGTATTTAATGTAAAGAACATGAGAGGTTTGAGTTGTCCTTTGGAAGAAGATAGCTAATTTAAAGCCAAGAAAAGGGACCGAAGGAAGCTAAAAGAGGACCAAGAATATCAAAGCATGTTTGTTTTTTCCCATGAGCCATCTGTTTCACAGTGACGTAGCTAGGGAGAGGCGGAGGGGGCGGTCCGCCCCGGCGGCACTTTCACACTTTTTATGTGAAACAATTTAACGCGTTTTCCCAATAAGGAAATCATGCTTCAAATATATTATTGTGGGCAAAAAAGAAAAAAAAGTCTTTGCATTGTAAGGTTTTAGTACGACTATGATAATAAAATTACTCTAATACAAAACATGTTTTTCTTGTGGACATCACAGCACTATTGTTTGTTTTTTCTCTTCCTTCGTCTGAAGCTACAGACTGAGAGAGGTGGTAGTGTAAAGTGAAAGGACTATGTGTTTTTTTTTTTTGCTATTAAGGTTAACTATTACAGAGAAAACAGTAAATTTCATAACCTATCGTTATATGATGAAGCTACCACTTGATTTTAAATAAGTTCCTAGGAACCCACCGTATCTAAAAAAAAAAATTTTTAGAGGAAAGTGACAACAAGGGTGAAAGAAGAAAGGTCTCAAATGGTGGGCGATTTCTTGCTCATTTTCAGAATAGCAATATGTGTTTCAACAATTGCTTTGATTGGTCATTGGCTACAAAATTTTCACTGAGACAGAATGAATTTTATGTTCATTTCATAAAAAAAATATTCACAACTCGAATAATAGTTAGTTGAACTACTGTATTATATCAACTAATTCCCTTATACAATGAGTTTCACATTTATTCATTCATTTTAAGGAAAGCTTTCCAATTAGTAAAATGATCTCTAGGCAAAGCCTTTCACATTTCGACCTCTATTAGTGAAAAAGAGAATCATCCGAATTTGGTAATACAGCAGCACCAGATCTAAGGAAGGTGAGGGGGTGAGTCTTGCTCATACCCTGAGTGGCAACTTCTGATTTTGTCAACATTAGGTGCGTCGCTTAAGCACGGATCCAAAAGAGAGTTATATCTCCCTTTGAGAAACCAAATTAACCATGAATTTGCTTTTCTAAAACTTTAAATTAGTAACATTTCCCCGGCCTTAACTATTTTTCCTATTGTCACAAAGCTTAAAATGCATTTTCAGGGCTTTAAAATTTTCGGAGGGGAGTCACTTACCATCCCTTCTTTCCTGAATTTGGCCAAACATAGCCTAAAACAGCATTTGGGGGAGGGAGCTCGTTTTCACCCGTCTCCCCTTTTCGCTGTCTAAAGTGTGTCAAAGATAGCTTTAAAATGTGTTTTGAGGACCGGAGATTTTTGACGCACCGAAGACGGATTAAAATTGTGTTGTCAAACCCTCAATAAATATCACATTTTTCAGAAAGAGCAACCGAATCTTCCTATACCTTAACGTCACCAAACGACCCAAAAGTGTAGTTCTAGGCCTTGAGTTTCAAAATATTTCCAAGCGATAACGCCCACCCCATCCCTTCACATCTCATCTTTTAGCCTAATATTGATTATTGAGTTTTTTAACTTAAATACCAAAAAAATCCCGATTTCGGTCAAGCCCTCACCCTTCCTGCATAATGATTTAAGACAGTATAAAGTGTGTAGTTAGGACATCAACTTCGAACTTTAAAATCCCCATCTCATCCAATATCTCCAGAAATAGCTTAAAGTTGGGTTTTTGAACCTTAAACTTCAGAAAACTTCTAAGGTAGGGACCTAAGATGTGCACGAATCACCTTACGTCATCACAGTTGGCTCGAAATTTCGTTTTTAGAAATTTCTGAGGGAAGACGGCGCAAATCCTTTTTTTTTTTTCTCAGTGGTGAAGAGCTTAAAATAGGCTAGTTTTTTTTTTCGAAAGAGATTTCGGCTGGGAAACCCTCCTCCGAACTCTCTATCATTACGTTATCCGTCAAAGTCGCGTTTTGAGGACGTCATTTTCAAAACGTTTCAAGAAAAGACGGAAAAACCAAATCTTTGGGAAAACCATCTGACTTCCCAACACCTTTGGAAACATTTGGAAACTTATGCCGTCAAAGATAGTCTACAATTGCGTTTTTGAAACTTCATTGCAGAAAAATTTCCAGAGAGCTCCTGAACGTCCCCTATACTCTTTAACGTCATTAAAGATAGACTAAAATTGATTTCAAGTTTGAAAATATTTCGGGAGGAAAATCCAGTCTTTGTTGGAGTTAGGGGAGACCCTTACACCACTAGATACAGCTTACATTTACATGTTTTTCAGTTTTGTTGAAAAGCTTTAAAGACAGCGCCCCTGAACCTTTCCCAGTATCTTCATGTATCCAAAGATAGCCTAAAATTGCTTTTTCAACACTTCAATTTAGGAAAATTTTCTTGAGAAGTCCGATCCCCGAACGTCACCAAAGAATTCATAAAACTAATTTTAATTTTGAAAACAAAAAATAAACCTGGAGGAGCTCCAAGCATCTTTTCTTTTAGAAAGCGTTACTAAAAATTGCTTACAATTCCGAATTTGACTTAACTTTTGGAATGTTTTGGTGGGGCTCTGAATTCCTTTTTTTTTCTTCTGCTAGAAAAATAAGAAGGAAAAAAAAAGTTTCCTTACTTGTTTATTAAAATACTTTTGACTCTTTAATGTGTCAACTATTTCCCATCAAAAAGGGCAGCAAATCGAGGAACCGCCCTGGGCGGCAGTTAGTGTAGCTACGCCACTGCTGTTTCAGAATAGTGGTTTCAAATTTTAAATACGATACCAAAATGTTTAGTTTTCTCAGTCAAAAAATGTGTCATCTGAATGAGGTGGTCAGTTTTGTCTTGAATTTGCAGCATTTTCAATGTCTTAAAATTTGTTAATTCGAAATGTTTTCAATTAAATTTACTTTTAAAGTAAAATGGAACTAAATTTAAACTTTTTTTCCTTTTTTTGTGCCTATAGTCTCTCTTTTTTTTTTGAGCTTGAATTATTGCCTTGCTATTATCAAAATGATCTTATTATACAGTTTCTTAGAAGCTTTACAATTTTTTCTGGCCATTGTTATCTATCAAACTTTTTTCTACTCCTTAACATTTTTTTCTCAGCTTGAGGTAAAGTTTTATTTATGTTTTTTTCTTTATTTATTTTTCATTTGCGTAAAGCATTACAAATACAGAGTGTCCCAAGACTATAGTGGAATGAATTATTGACATAATGAAAAGTTTCAAAGATTAAAATTAAGTGAACAAATGCAGGAACCACAAACGGGGAATAACTGGTTCCTCAATTATTTCTCGAAAGTGTTAAAACTTTTATTCTTTGTTGTCCAGGCTCAGCTGATAACGCTGAAAAGAATCCAAAACGTTTCTATTATCTTAGACTAGTATCTGAACCTATTATTTCCTAAGGGCTGCTGTAATCTCACTGATTGTTCTTGGTTTTGGGCCTTCAACTTTGCGTTTGACATAACCCCCTCCTCTCCCCTTCAAAAACCCCATTGGGCTCGAGTCCAAAGGCAGTAGGGAGCCGAGCAGATCGGTCTAATACTTAGTCAGGCATGCAAGTTCACGTAAATTAAGTTTATATCATGATGTGTCAAGGAAAATGTCGAATGCCCCTCCCCCTCCTTCACATTACTTGACCACTTATTTATTTTTATGTTGACCCCCAGTTTCTGCTTTGCGGATGAAGGAGCATGTTCTCACGGGTTTATTTCAACTACCCAGGCAGCCCTAGGTTAAAACTGAAAAGAATATTTCAGTTCCAAAACAAAAACAATATACATTATTTTAAAATAAAATTTGTTAATATTTTACTTGACAATAACTTGCAAAATTAAAGCTGCTGGTTTAGTAATTTTCTACGCAAACACTAGAGATTTTATTTAATGCATAACTTCTTAATGTTGGAGTTGAAATTAAATTTCATAACAAATTTGCGAAATTAAAGCTTTTAAATACGCTTGAAGCTATTCAATTCAACGATTATTTTCGCATTTTCATTTTATTTCTACTTAATTGCGATAAATAATGAATAGTGTTGCTGGTGCAACCAACACTTCTACTACTTTCTTCTATATCCCCTCAAAATCAATACAGGTTCAATAATAATCTATTATACATTTCACGATTAAATTATATTATTAATCAGCCTGAATACATTAACTAATACTGCTAACAGAACATTTTGGTCCGAATCCGAACATCTATATCACCAACTATTATTAATGGGCCTTACAAGAATGTCTCGTTCAAACTTCAATAGTTTGAAGAGAATGTTAAGAAAGGAACATTACTTCTTGTACCACAGACTACGCGGAATATTTTCGCAATAATTTCGTCATTAACAGCTACTTTTCTGAAGCAGAATTTCCAAGAACTAGTCATTAGTTACAGCGTCGGAAGGAGAAGAGGGATTCCACGTACTCGATAGGTTCGTTTTGACCTAGTTAGTGTAGTGGAGAATCTGATGGGAATAGTGAAGACAGCGTGTAGGTTTGTGACGGATCTACTCCTTCCTTTCTCTGCGTCTTGTTGGATTTCCTCCCGTCTTTGGTTAACGTAGTAATTAATTTCTGGAAGAAAATGACCAGTAACGTAAATAAATAAATGTTAGATCTAAATATTTCCGCAGCTGTTAATTTTATTAAGTAATTATTGTATAAAACAAGTCATAGTTATTTTCTTTTAAACCTTAACTTTTGATGAATTTCATTATTTTTCACCATTCACTTCTACTGAGCATTTTTTCTGACAATAAATCGCCTTTAAAATCCCATGGACTTTTTTTTTTCGCAGAGTTATGTCCCACTGCGCAGTAAGTTTCCCAAATTTAGTAGAAATCAGAATGTAGTAAGCCATCATTTTAAATAAAAGCACATTTATTAAATTGAATGCTTTATAAAATACAAATACTTTTAGAGGAAGTACTTTCATCAGAAGTAAAATATGGTAAAATGATAGTTATATGAAAGTCTGCATTTGAAAGAAGATTGTGTTTCATAGTTAAATAGGAAATCATTCTTTTAATGTATTTTTACTTTAAATATTTTTAATTTATTAGTTTTTGTTGATTTTTTTTTTTTTTTTTTTTTGCAAGACTTTAGTTACATTAATTTTATCATTGATTTGCTGTTCGTGCAGAATTCTTGTACTTTTTATCAGGGCTGCGGAGTCGCAGTTGATGAATCGAAGTCAGACTAATTTTGGGATAAAAGAGTCGGATTTGGAGTCGGAAGTATAATGTTTAAAAGTTCAAGAATCGGGGTAAGAGTCGGAGTAGGTTATTTTTCCCCAAAGTCAGCAACTCCGCCATTCCTTAACGTGTCGGAGTCGAACTGATTTTTGGAAAAAGGAGTCGGAGTCGAGATTCGAAGGTTTAAAATTTCAAAAGTCGCAGTCGGTCATTTTCCCTTAAAGTTTGCAGCTCCGTCAAACCTTGAGATGTCGGAGTCCGACTGATTTTGGGGTAAAGGAGTCGGAGTAGGGGTTAAAGGCTCTAAATTTCCTGGAGTCGGAGTCAGTAGTTTTTTCTCTGACTCCGTAGTTCTGCTTTTTATATATATATAACTCTTTTGCTTATTAAATCCCGACAGTAATTTATAGAATCTCTAAGTTTCTCCATTTGAAAAACCATAACTTTTAATGTTTAAGACATATTTTTCTCCCTTTCCAGGTGTTGGTTTGACACATTGCATAACAAAGTCAAAGAGCCATATATATATATATATATATATATATATATATATATATATATATATATATATATATATATATATATATATATATATATATATATATTTCTTATCATTCCGTATTTGTGTACAACAGTTATTAATATAAGTTTCTTACATATTCTTATCTAAAAGAAGAAACGACACTGTTCTTAGATTAATCTCTGAGAGTAACTTTTTTTGAAGGCTTTCTCAAATGCATGACTACACTTTCAACGGACCAATGAATGCTTCTGAGCAACCTTCGCAGAAAAAGACCTTTACTAATCCTCTTAAAGACGTTCGAGTCCCATTCACTTTTTGATATTTCCTTTGGGACTTTCTGAAGAAACAAAACTTATCTCTCTGGAACCGTATATTTACAAGAAAATTACGGTTATGCGTAATTACGCAAAAAAACCTTACTTCATTTAGCTAGAAAAAGATTGATTAGGACAACTGATTTGTTATGACATATACAACAACTTAAGAAATTATGATAGATTGTACTTGATAAAATATATCTTATTAGTGAAACGGAAGAGGATGCATTACAAACTACAATATATTCCTCAAAAAACAGAATTATACTGGCTTAAAATGTTACGTTCATGGCTACCAATAATCTTTTTTTGTTATATATATATATATATATATATATATATATATATATTTGATGATATTTTGTTGAAGACTAGGGAAAGTAAAAATATTTGTTATAATAATAAGACATGTGAGCAGTTAGTATAATTAAAAATATTTTTTAATTTTAATAAAAATTAGTACATTTTGTTAAATTAGAGCATTTTTCTTTTTCAACGGCAAATCCGAATGACTGAAAATTATCTACATACTTTTTCATCTATCATTTTTTAATCTACAAAAACGTTTGTAAAAAAATCATGCGAGCATTCTTATTATTGTTAGAGATGAAGATTTTTGCTAATTTTTGTAACATTTAAACCGGCATAGAACTAAGAACGCTGGGTAAAATTACACTTAAAAATAAGAAGCTGAGTTAAATGTTTTTTAGGGACCCAGAGTAAAGATGTGAGTCGCCTTAAAGAAAAGGAATTTTTTTGAAGAAAAATTGTTTTCAGTTTTCCAACAAAGTGTTTGTTTCCATTCAAAAAAACAAAATAGAAATTTTTAGAAGTAACTAAAGTACGCAGAAATAATGCTGAACAAAAAAAGAGAACAACATTCTTGACATATATATATATTTTTTAGTATTCACCGTGAAAACAGTAATTTTGCTAATAGAGCTGTAACATAACTTAATTTCACTGTGTATCAAAACATTACTTGCTACTTTTCTCCTAGAATTGTAAATGTTTACACAGGAAAGAAATTGAATCAATTCTAATTAGTGGAAATGTGTACATTGAATACAGGCATCTTTAATGTGTGTATGTGTGTGTGTGAATACATGTTACAAACTTAAAAATATTATAAAAAAGGGAAGAAGGAGAAAAAAAAGTTTCAGCACTTTGGGTTTGAAATCTTCACCAATTTAAAATAAAGAAAAAATAATAAGCCTGCAAATTTCCACCAAAAATGTTCTTAAATAATTCACAAAATTCATATCCTGCCAAACATTATTGGTTGGTTTCATATTTTATTTAAGTCTTTTGGATAATATTTGGTGTTTTGAACAAGGAATGTTACTGTCAGTTATACAACCGAAAGGCTATTTTTAACTAAAAGTTCTACGGATATCTTTGTTAAGAACAAAATAAAAATATAGATTGAAAACCATTTTAACCATTTAATGCTTTGTAAGAAAATATAACTAGTGCTTTTATTTGTAAGAAATCAATTTTCCCATTTTTTCTATTTTGTCCAGTAAGAACCTGGGAAAAAAAGTTATTTTCTTTTCCCACTGCCTCAAAATTTCCTAGAATTTTACATTTCTACTTCTAAGTGCAGAGAAAAAAGCTCAAAACCGTTTTCTTTGAAATTGCTTAATCAGAAATTAGTAAACATTATACTGTAGCGGGTTTGATGCAATAGTTTCACTAGTTTGTATTCTTAAATGCAAACTCGTTGATTTATTATTAAAGAAAACAACATTTAAAAGTATTTTACGAAAACAATGGCATTAGAAAATGGGAATGAATATCGATCATTAAAAGCATATATCTCTTTCATGTAATGTATTCTCCGTTATTTATATGTCGCTTTCACAATCGCACTTTTATTAAACACCGAAAAAAATATCGCTATATGTGTAGTAAGAAAAATAAATGAAATACATTTTAATTTTCAAAACCGTTTGCGAAATGAAATATAGTTCTTTAACTTGAGCCATTCATTTTGATTATAACCTTTACAATAAGTTGCTCAAAAATAATTATATTATTATCAAAACAAAATATCCTTAATGGATATAAGTGGAAATGAATTGGTAATTGTCTTATGTGAAACGGTCTTTATGTTTCAAATGGCTAAAAAATAAGACTTTTTTAAAAAATAAGATGATGCTTCAGTAATTCATCTATTTTAAGTTCAGGCTTCTGCTAAAACTCAAAAAAAAATATATTCCTCTTTTCAATTTATAATAAGTGCTGCGAATTTGTTTGCCACTGTCTTAAATAAATGATTTATTTTAAGCTTAGACAGTGCTGCAAAAAGTTAACAAGTTTTCTGAAGCAAAAAGAAACTAAAGGAAAAGAAACATTTTGCGTATTCTAAAACGCTTGATAAATTGACTTTCATTTTTTATTTCTTTTGCTGTTGAGTTTAAGACGATATGCTTCTTGATTACAATAAATGCGATATCATTGATTTTAGAAGTAGACGATTTGTTAAAATTAGCAAACTTTCAGAAAAATATATCTGTCATCTTTTAGGAATTGGTTTGGTGTAGAGTTGTTAAATTAATTTGTACAAAAGCAAAAAGGATTGAAATTATTTTGGTCGTAATGACAAATGGTAAACCGACAGTGAATGGACAGCAAGTATTTTTTTAAACAGTAAGACTTTAAATGTTTTTTTCTTATATGAATTGGCATCAGTTAATTTCATCTACACAATTCTAAAAAAGAAGGGACAAGAAAATATTTCGTTTGTTCACTGATAATGTGCATGCTCATTTTACATTTACCGCTCAATGCTTTTTGGCTGCTTGATGTTTTGAATTGTTTATATTTCAAACCCAAATCACCGGCTTTGTGAGAATTTTCATGTGATACATCCCAATCAACCATCGAAATTTTGTTTATCAATCTGTAAAATGATAAAGCAAAATGTTATGTTTATTTTTTCAAACGTTGAACGATTGCAAATAAGAAGAGTTATTAATGTAATTACTTGTAGAAAAGTTAGTGTGTAGATTCAATATTTACAATTGCAAAAATTGCTGGTTTTCTCTTAGAATAAAAAAACAGAGGGCTTTAAATGACACACTATGGCAGCCATGACAGTTTGTTTACAACTTCAAGTCTTGAACAGTGCATAGCAGCACTTGTTAGGCACTGCACAAAATCATTACTAACTACAAGCACCAAATTGACACAATACTTTTACTAGCCAAAAGGTTCACGCGTCTCAATTGCACCCCAGGATTCACAAAGCAACCTCAGCTAATAGTAACCTACTCTCCCTCCACTATAGGCGAGCCCATTTTTACGAAAAAATAGAAATTTTGCCAGAACAACAAAAGCCAAACTATAGATTAAAAAAAAAACTTTCTGGAGAACTGCAATGAAAATTAAAATTCTTTTTTGAGATGATGATCAATATTAACAGCCGCTTATATAACAGCAGTTTACTTTAAATGAATTTTTGTTAAAATTTTAGCACTCATAATAAACTTAATGCTTTTCTTCTTCTTTTTTTTTTCTTTTTTTTTCACCCATACCAAACAAAGAACCGAAAAACATTCTATGATTAAGTTTATCGCTTAATACAGAGTCGCATAAAATGTTCAGCCTCTTCGGAAGCTTTTAGTCATTTCTCAGAGATCGATGCGAACTTTTACTAGCTTAAATATTATAAATAAACTCAAACAAATAGCGTCTTGCATGTAAAGTAGCACTTTTAAATCATCCGGAAATGTTTAATGAGTATCTAAGGCAAAGTGGTTAAGTATTATATCATCGTAAATCTTCCTAATTGAAGATAAGGTTTACGGTTCAAGTTGTTAAAGGTGCTGTATATTTTCATGAAGCAGTAATAGTAACCCAAATTTAAAAATAGCTCATTTAGATCCTAAACTCAATACTGTAAATGCATCGTATGAATAATGTAGAAATAACATGCCTCGTAAGGTTTTTTTTTTTTTCTTTAATCTTTGTGAAATCTTTTTCAGATCTTTGTTAAATCTATTTCCAAGTTTTTATGCATGTATCGCAGTTTTAGCGGCGCATTTTGACAGTAACATTTTTTTGTTATAAGCGCTTTATTCTTTGATGTCTCTTACATAAAAACTGATTCTAAATGTTTTTCCACTTTCTACGTGATTCAAGGATTTGTTTCGCGTTTCCTCAAATAGTTATTAATAAAATTGTTTCTCAGTTTTGAAGACTAATGCGCCTCGTACTAAAGTGTGCCTCACATGACTTTCTGTTACTCCAATTTAATGTCATTTTCCCATTATTGGCAATTTTAATGAGGTTCAATAGTTTACTCTCTAAATATCACCAACAGTGGCCAAATTAAAAACCAGATTTTTAAAAAAATCGCCAAATTTGTAGCCAAGTTGGCGATAAAACTTGGCGATCAAAAGACTGGCGATATATCGCCAAGTGTCCGCTAAATTGTAATACACTTGAGTTTACATCGAAATTAACAATGATCCCCCCCCCCAAAAAAAAAGGGGCAAAAGACTCCGTTAGAAGCACCCGAATGCAACCAAAAGAGGAGGTTCACAACTAGATCCCACTAGGAGTCCACGTCCCAAATTTCAACTTTCTAGGACATAGCGTTCTTGAGTTATGCGACATACATATGCACATACGCACATACATACGCGCATACATACGTACGTACATACAGATGTCACAAGAAAACTCGTTGTAACTAATTTGGTAGGGTGGTCTTTAAAAATGAACTTTTGAAATTTGAACGGGCCACCCTCCCAATTTTGTTTACGGCCTAAAATAAGACTTCCACAAAAATTTCAGACAAAAAAAATGTCTTTTAGGGGTCGCTACCGAGCTTCAAAGTAGTGAAAATTCAGCATTTTTTCCCAAAATTCAAATGAACTTTACTGTAAACTAAAAAATGCATTCACAACCCCCCCCCCCCCGTGGCTGCAATAAACTCTGTAGAGCCCCTCACCAGTGGCCAGCAGTATATATTTGAAACTTCAATAAGTCTTGGCGCTAGATTTTTTTCCCTTCATTTCTTGGGCTGTTGGGTTCTTTAAGGGCGTATCCCCCCCCCCCACACACGCACTGAGGGTTCTTTGGGTACGCAGATCCGGGCCTGCCTCCTTCGTACAGGGTTGAAGGGAGTCAATTTCAAGTTTAATGTTTTGATATGAGATTTTACGATCATATGTTCAGACATGTGACTTGTTTAAAAGTTACAGTTGTTCTTTAAATGCAGACCAAAGTTTATCATTCAACCTACCCCCTTGCAAAAGAGAAGGAGGTAGGGAGGCCGTTTTAAATAATGATGTTGCTGTGAATCTTGATGCAGCAAAGTTGAGTGATAGAAAAGCAGCTGTTGCCTTGACAACAACGCTTAAAAGCGTAGGTTGTGATCCATCGGAATAGAATTTAAACAAATCCTCTATTTGGCGTTTCAAT
Organism: Uloborus diversus; assembly: GCF_026930045.1. Classification (NCBI taxonomy): domain Eukaryota; kingdom Metazoa; phylum Arthropoda; class Arachnida; order Araneae; family Uloboridae; genus Uloborus; species Uloborus diversus. Next base: position 90,292,693 of record NC_072735.1, read on the forward strand.
AAAATGAAAAGCAGAAAAAAAACACTGCCCAATGTTTAAAAAGTAAATTCTCAGTTGATGTTCCTTTAACCGCTCACTTTGAGGGAAAACTTTTAGAAGACATTGTAGGCAGTGAAACTGTTTACCGAATACCAATCATTGTTTCAGGAAAAGCTATTGAGCAATTTCTGTACCAAATTTCCAAGCTGGATCTGAAGAAGCAATAGCTTCGGTTGTTTGCAAAACCCTAGAATCTTGAGAAATCAGTGACCAAGTCACAAATGCCTGTGTTTTGATATAACTTTCACAAACACAGGTCCGCGAAAAGAGCCTAATTGAGAAAAAACTGAACAGACATTTACTCTGGATGACTTGTCGCTATGCTATCATGTCCTTGAAATAATGCTTGAAGCTACTGTGGTTAAATCTATTGGTTCATCAATTGTGGCTGAAATACTGATATTCAAAAGGTCTAAACATTTTTGGAGCTCTATCAAACCTCGAGACGACTACAAAGAACTTTTACATTTGATCATCATATTTCTTGTAGAAACTCCCAAAAGTAGAATACGCTTCCGAGCTCCAAAGGAGTTACATCGTGCTCGATGGATAGCAACGGGAATTTAAGATCTTAAAATTTGTTTATTTAGAGATCAATTTGAACTTTCCGAACAAGAAAAAGCTGGTATTCGTGACATATGCTCGTTTGTAGTAATATGCTATGCAAAGTGTTGGTTTCCAGCAGCAACTACTTATTTTGCCCCAAAAAATAAATTTACAACTTTTAAAAAGCCTAAAAAAAGTTAGAAAGAACTAATTATGAGGTTGCAAAGTGTGCAATGAACAAGTTTGTCCGCCATTTGTGGTCAGAGGAGTTCGTCGCTGTTGCGGTTTTTTTTTTTTTTTTTTTTTTTTTTTTTTTTTTTTTTGACGATTGTGTTCCTCAAGAATTGAAAGGGAAGATGGTGCGCACTTTAAAAAGAAAAGGAGATCACAACCCCTTAAAGAGAGCTCGAATAGATCCAGATGCAGTCCTTAAAAAGGGTTTGAATGATTTTGCATCGAGCAACAAAAAGATATGACAGAATGGAAAGATGAATCCTACAAGCAAAGTAAAGAAATTGTTAGTTCATTAAAAGTTGTAAATATAATGTATCGGAACGTGGAGTTGCAATAATGGAAGAATATAATAAACTTCTTACAAAAGACGAAGAACAAAAGCAGTACTTGTTTATGTTAGTGAAACAGTTCAGAAGCAAATATCTGGACTCTAAAAAAGCACATTATTGTCTTAAAAGGCAATATACTCAGATTTGGTTTTTTATTTATGTTAATTGAAAGAGTTTCTTAAAATCTTAATAGATGTGTTTAATTATAAATTGTAAGAAATGTTTAATAAATATTGTTGTTTTTACTGAAAATGTGAAATTTCGAAATTTTTTCTAAAAATTCAAAAGTTTCAGCTGCGGTAGCGACCCCTAAAATTTGTCTTAAAAATCTCAAAAAATTACAATAATTATTTTCTATATACTAGATCAAAACTAGGGGATGGCTCGTTAAAAATTCATAATTTTAATTTTAACCTTATATAAGAACCACCCTACTAACTCGGGAATCGTCAAAACGAATATTTTGCGTGTCTATACGTTCTTAGGCACTTTTCCACGTGTGGTCGAGACGAAAAAAAAAAACTTAACATTCATTTTGGGGCGAGCAAAATGGAAATTAAGGTCGATTTTGGAGTGAAAATTTTTCGTGAATACAACACTTCCTTTTTTGTAAAAGGAAATAAAAACACGAGATACAAGAATGCCCGTCTCACACACGGGCCTGTGCAAATTTTAACTTACGCCTGTGTCAGAACATGTTAAAAATCTGTCAAGTGGTTAATTGTTTTGACTGGTGACAGTTTGATACAACTATGTCAGTAATTGTCCGAAACAGTTTGTTGACGGCAATATTGGAACTTGAATTTTTCAAGTAATGAGATGTACAATGAAATGTTGAATTTTCTCCAACTGATGGATAATGGTTTTTCATCCTGCGCGTTAGATTTGAACTCAAATTTCAATTTTAATGCAAATTCGAATTAAAAACTGCTGTTAAATATTTGAGCAAACAAAACATTGCAAATCCAGTTGAGCAAACACGGAAGTTTTCTTTAAGTACTAAGCTTAAGCCACTTAATGCTCTGCAAGCATGGGAATAAAAAACATTGGGTAGTCACGCGATAACCACTTGTATACTCTTGGTAAAAAATCTATGATCCAAACCAACCAGTTTTCGAACTCTTCCCTTTTATGATTTTAAATTTGCCCTCCTGTTCTATTAGATACTTGTACAATGCTGTCTGATTTTGGATATCTTCCTTAAAAATAATGAGGGGGAGGGCAACCAGTAAAGCTAACAACAACCTCGACGAAGCAACTGCTATCCATTTGTATGATCCAAAAAAGCTCAATCTAATATATAAAAATTTCCTGTCACGGTGTAAGTTGTTGAAATCCTCCGAAACGGCTCGACCGATTTTCATGAAATTTTTTACGTGTATATATTAGGTATGAGAACAGGACATAAAGTATATTTCATATCGGTAATTAATCAGGGTGTTCCTATCCAGAATTTTTTTTGTGAAAATCATTGTAAAAACTATTGTTGAAAATCATTGAAAAAACCATTGTTGAAAATCATTGTAAAAACTATTGTTGAAAATCATTGTAAAAGCCTTGTTTAAATTAATTACAAACATGTCATTTGTAGACAAACCGAAGATGGCAGCAAAAAAATTTTAAATCTAATATATAAAAATCTGATTTCACGGTGTTTGGTTTTAACTCCTCCCAAACGACTCGACCGATTTTTATGAAATTTTTGGTAGGTATGACAATAGGTAATAAATATATTTCATACTGCTAATTAGTTAGGGTGTTCCTATCCAAAATGTTTGGCTACCAAATGACAAAATGACCCGTGGTAAAACAATGAAAACCCTCAGTGATTTAAAATTTTTATTTGTTGCCATCCTCTATTTGTTAACAAAACAAATGTTTGTGATTAATTTAAGCAAAACTTTTACAGTGATTTTCAATTTCAATGTTTGGGAAATTCACGATTAAAACATAGGAGAGTGCGGGTAGGAGGGTAAAAATTTGCGGATGCCAAATTTATTTATTTATTTATTTATTTTTTTTTAAGTTCAGTATAAGAAAAAGAAAAAAAAAATGGATAGAGACTTCGTATTTGTACCCCTATCATTTTCGGCGAGACAAAGTGGATTCTTCTTCTTCTTCTTTTTTTTTTAATGCACCCCAGGTGGAACAAACAAATCTTTTCTCATTTCGCTAATTCTCGAGAATCTTTTGGCAGTGCAGCAACTTAATTGTACGGCGGTAGAACTATTCTTGCAGCATTTAACCTGGCATGGCACTTAATATTCAAAACCAGACGCAGTGTGCAAGAGAAGAAAACTATCGTCCGTTGCCACAGTACTGAAATAATGAAAATTTATCACCTGAGATGAACGCACTATAAGACAAAAACATACTCTTGAAGAACACTGATGGGAACACTGAACGTTATGAAAAAACAGCGACAAACTATACGGCGGTACTCTGTTATTCCTTTTAGGTGATTTCAGACAAATACTTCCCTTCATTCCCCGTTCAACGTACCCTGACCAAATCAACGCTTGCTTGAAATCATTGCCACTATATCATAGCGTGGAAAAGTCCTGCTAAAAATAAACATGTGTGTCCAAAAGCTACAAGATCTAAAAGTTGCTGCTTATGAAAATACTGGATGCATAAAATTCCCCACTAATTTCTGTGCTATCGTTGATTCTCAAAATGCTCTCATTGACCACATATTTCCCAAACAACGCACACAATGCATAATTTAGGAGTGACTGGCAGAAGAACCATTTTAACAGCGAAAAACAATGTGGACGTCGAAGATTTAAACTTCAAGATATAGCAGTCATTGCCTGGAGACTTGGTACCATACAAATCGATCGATACAGTTTGCGATGCTAACGAAGCTGTAAATTATCCAACAGAGTTTTTGAACTCACTGAATTTATCAAGCATGTTCCGCCACTTTCTACGACTATAAGTTGGATTTCCGGTTATTTTATCTCGAAATTTGAACCTACCACTTCTGTGCAATGGCACGCAGTTAGTTACTTAAAAAATGATAAAAAACGTTGTCGAAGCCACCATTTTGAATGGTAAATTCCGGGCCAAAAATATTTTGCTGCCACGAATTCCAATGGTTCCCACAAACGAGCCCCAATTGAATTCAAACAGTAGATCTCATCCCCTACGAATACATTGACACTTTTTTCTGCATTTTTATCCGTAGGTAATTATGATATATTTGCATATAAGGAACAGCTATGCATCACAATATGCAATATCAACTTCCTAAAAGATTATGATGCATAACTGTTCCTTATATTCGCATATATTACAGTTGAATGCCTAAGTTTAACCGGGAATAAGTGGCAAATATATGCGTAAAAGTGCTTTATTTATTCAAATGAACTGAGAAAAATAGAAATTATTTCACGACATCTTTCTTACAAGACACTAAAACAGGGTTCCCAAATTGAGTCTCGTGGCACCGTCGGGTGCCGGAGGGAGAGGCGAAGGGTTTGCAAAATACCCATGGCTTTAATGTGCATACATAATAGAGATAGATTGGGGTACCATGAAAAAATGCTAATTCTTCGAAAGGTGTCACGAGTCGGTAAGGTTTGGGAACCCATGTTGGGTTTGAGGGGTCAAAATGATTAATTTGGCACAGTCAAGCAGGCGAGTTCAACTCCTTCCCTAGAATAGAATATATACTTTTATTGCTTCAATTAAGAAAAAATAACTAATGCCGTTCAGCCTTTAATAGTTACTGCGTGGTGCCATTTTGTTGTTATTTTTATATTTTTATATCATGCTTTTATTATTATTAATATATATATTTTTAAGTTTTACGGTTAAGAAATATGCTTTCGTATCATATTAAAAATGTTCTATAACAGAAAGCTTTATCAAACAGAAAACTCCATTTTCGGTAAAATGAGGAGGAAGTACTTAATTATACTTTTGTACAAGTAAACGAAGGTATTACTAAGCTATTCATCTTTCAGAAACTACTACCATAATTTTATAACATAAACTTAATACTTTCATATGTTTGAACAGGTTGATTAATGTATAGTCCGTAATACCTTATTTTAAATGAGTTCATAGTCATTAATCTAAGAGATTTGATTTCTTGAATATTCTACAGCGAAGCTTTAAATTTAGAGTGCTATTATTTATCACATTAATAGCTTTTGTAGTTATTTCATAGAAACTTTAAAATGAGCTTTAGGAAGAGTGTTTGTATAACTTTTAAAATAAATTTTTTTAAATGAAGTTTTTATACAGCTATAAATATAAAGTTAAATTTTTACTTGCTCAGCAAAACATAGCAAATTTTGGTGCGCAGAAACTTTTAAACCTAAATAATCATCTATTTTAAATGACAGGGCTGCTGTTAGTAATAAATTTTGTTACATATGACTTTTTTTTAAATATCAAGTTTTAAAATGCTTAAATTTGTAAGACTTTGGAAGATCTATGTAAATAGACTGTTATTTCTTTTCAGGGTAGAATACATTTCTATGCTTTACATTTTTCGTGCTCACAGAAGTGATAAAAATAGACGTATAAAATAATATTTTTTTATTATTCAAATTTTCATTTTTATGAGTGCTATAATATAACCTATGTCTAAAATTAAGATCAGTTTTTCGCCGTTATAGAAACAATAATCCTTATCTATAAAGTAGGAACGAGCGAACTAAATATTCTACATAAACTATGATTAAACGAGCTTTTTTTTTTCACCCTAACATATTTACAATTAATCTTTAAAATATCCCTTAACAAGACATTTTTAAAAACTATTATGCAATGTTTATTTTATTCAAGTTTTTTTCCCATCTGGTTGGAGCGAGTTTTTCATATCGTTCTACGTATAATGAGCTAACCTAAATCGTTCGAATTATATTATCTTCTTTTTCTACGCTAACATATTTACAATTAATCTTCAAAATATCCCTTAACAAGACATTTTTAAAAATAATTATGTTATACTTATTTTATTGAAGTTTTTTTCCCTTCTGGTTGGAGCGAGTTTTTCATATCGTTCTACGCATAATGAGCTAACCTAAATCGTATGAATTATAAAATAGTTTCTGCTGGAGGGGAAGCGGGATTGTCTTTTGCTATAATCGTAACGCGTATTTTAATCTTACTCTTAATAACATATGATTCAAAAGCCAAAATAGATTTTGAATGTTATGGACTCATCTTTCTGGATTCATTAATAACAGAGCTAGATGAAAATCTCCTCTCCTTGTAGCTAACATTACTTTCAAACCGGGTTAGCACATAAACGAGAGTCCGCATCTAATGTCGCGGTTGAACTCGTAATTTGAAGGTAAAAGCCTAGGTAATAAGCAGAAAGTTACCACCTTTAAGCTAGGGTTGAGGCAGAACTCAATACAATATACTAGCAAACCGATTATGATATCCCGAGACTGAAATTTCGTCCTTAACCTAAGAAATCTAGAACAACTCAAGTAGTATTCTTCAAATTTAATCGAATGACGACTTTATGATTTAGCCGATTTTTTAAATGTTCTTTCGAAATCGTATTAAAGGTATTAAACAGACAAAATACTTAAAGTTTTTCATTCTAAAGTCTTGATACTTTAAAAAGTAATTAAAACCTCTTCACAACTTACATTTTTCTAAAGTCATAAAAAGTTTATTGGCTTTCATTTTTCAAATAAATACTTATCTTTTTTTTGGTGGGGGGGGGGAGGAGAGTCAGGAAATCCGTTCACAACTGTTGCTAAATTGAAAAACAAAGAAACCATTATATATTTTCTTCACCGTATTCTCTTTTAATACTTTTCTTCATCTAACATCAAAATATGAAATGAAAAAACAACTCTTTGCACAACTCTATTAAAACCTCTTCTTCAGCAAAAAAAAAAAAAAAATGGAAAAAGCAAGTTAGGTTTTTTGTGTGTTTCCCCATGATAAGTTTTCTAGTTAGAATGTCATATACTTAGCAAGATGATATTTCTTTCACTTTTAATTAATCCGTTGATTTAGGCGTAGAGTTGATTTGCCGAAATCATGTACTTTTAATCCAATTACTATCAAGTCAATTATCTTCTAACCATGAAATGAAGAAAATGACTTTCTTGAAAGGGAAAAAAAATATATGGAATTATTTTATTATTGCTTATCAATTTTGATTCCGAAATTGTAACTTCTGTCATTTCTTTTCGGAATCCTTATCATAGCTTAGAAATTAGGATTTTGAGACGGACTGAAAATAATTCACAAGGTAATTATTAGATCATTTGGATAATCAACTTTTCAATAATTAAAGTCCTTACGTATCATATTCAAAATTCTAAACCAATGCTTGGAGTTCTTAATTTGAGCAAGGGGTTAAATTAAGTGTTGCATATATAAACTAATTGTCTGTAATATAGTTCACCAAAATAAAAGTTACATTGATGATACATTTTTATTAATCGTATATTTAACATACACCCGCATTTTATTTCAGAGCAAAAGCACAATTACATAAAATAAAGAATCGGCTATTGATAGGACACGTAGGACAACACTTTTTTTTTGTCAAATAGGGTAAATAAACCAGTGCTCTGTTTAAAAAAGATTTTAAGAATGAAGTATTCCTTTATAATTACTACAATAGATAATTTTGTAAGTATCATTATTTTTTACATATTTTCTAAAATCTATTCACATGTATATGATGAAGGTGAATAAAAATGACATGGACGACCCCTGGATTTTTACACTTTTAAGCACTGACCTTCTGTGGCCAATTATTAAAGAATTTAATAGTAGAAGCTTGATTTATAAGCTTGAATTACAATAATGAAAGCATAGTATACCTTTTTAAAAAAAAAAATGTTTTTTTTTCTGAAATAATTAAGTATAATACAATCAGTAAATTATAGAACTTAGTTGTGCAACGTTTTTGGATTTGTATTACCTGCTAAAATTTTTACTTATAGAAAATCAACAATCGAGCTCTTAAAAGGCTGACTACGGGTGCGTTTACCCAGTATATTAAACATTTAAAAATAGAATTTGAATTTAAGAAAGTAACACAATCTCATCGTTTTCATAAGTAGAAAACAAACAAACAGAATTAGATTTGCAAATAAAATTGGAAGCTTGAATAAAGGCGATATGCTGAGATCTTTCAATGATCAGTAACAGAACTAAGATCAAACTGCTTTGTTTTCAATAATTCTGTTCTGGGCGAATGAATTGTCATAAAATGTAACTTCAACAGTTAGAAAAAGACTGGATTAATTTTTGAATCATGTTTAATTTTTTAACAGTTAAACTGTAAGTTTCTTAAAGAGTATAAAAAGAAGGGAAAAAAGTGACTCAAGTTAGAATAGAAAAGCACATTTCTTAACAACCAGTTGCAGTTATCATTACTGTAAGAAAAATCCATAGCTTTCGAGAAGACCGTTGCACAAGTGTATGACAAAACTGAGATTCTAAGCAGACTAACGTATTAAATTACTCATTTTACGGGTGCATAAACTATATATTTTTCTTTTAGCACTTTTGGGAGGATTAATGTTTAACAAACCATGTAATTCAACATTACAAGTAATTGTAAAACTATAAGAATAGGGGTACCCATATTGCTTTTGCAGGCCTTGGACGTGATAATAGTATTGTTAGAGTTTTGTTTTTGAAAATGCTTCATACATTTTCTTTTTCATTTTTTTTTTTCTCGTTCTTTATAAAAATTCTGTTTTTCACTTGCAAAACATTCTTCTCTAAATAAAACATCCTTTGCATAAACGCCATGTTAAATACATCGCTATCTTTTAACCTATTACTAGTTTTAGTAAAAGTAAACCCATTACTAGCTTTTGTAAAATCTCATACTAAAACAGCCAAAGATTTGATGCATCTTGAAATCAATCATGTCATTCTGAGAATAGAAAATTTTATTCCAGTTTTAGAAAGAGCACAAAAAATAAACAGTCATTGAATGGGAAAGAAAAACGCAAAAGTGAAATGCCGTTGTTGAATCCACAGTTTTTGGGAAGTGAAAAAGTATGTTTGCCATGGTAAAAAAAAAAAATCAAAACCAGAACTGCCAAACTACATTCGTACTTCAAGACATGAATAATGGATACGGAATTACATTTATTCACGTAATTTCAAAGAGTGGAAAGCGCTATTTTCTAGAGAACTATACTCTTGAAACTTAGGTTAAAACTGAAGGCTCGTATATCTTAAAAACAAAGTAGTTTAGAACTTTGAAGAAGAAATAATTTAAAATGCTTTCTCAAAGATTTCCATCGTCAAAAATATTCCAACGTGTTGAAAAAGTTTATATATTGTATATTTCGACTGAAACTAAACAAATATCAGACTGCTCATATCATAAAAGAGTATATGAAATGCGTAATACATAGAACTAACAGTATCCGTGTGGTGCTGTCGTTGACATTCTTTTTGGCAGTTAATATGGAACAAAATTGTCTCATGCTTGACGGTGTGTATGGTATGACTGAATCTAATTTAACATGAATAATAAATGATCAAATATTATTTTTCTTTTTGCATGTAATCACAAATTTTATTCGGCTTAAGAGTAAAATGTCCAAATCTTTTCGGATAATTTGCTCTTGTGCCTAGTATAATATTTTTTGCAGAGGCCATAACTATGTTCTTGTAGCTTTAGAGCGAGAGAGAGAGAGAAAGAGTGGTACAGGAGTAAATACATACTATTCCTATTTTGTGACTGAGTTAAAGTTACTTTCATTTTGAAAAAATACAGGTCTTTTGACTTTTATTAACAACTATAACACACCTATGTGCTATAACATCATGGAGCACATGCACATAAAATTCACACCATGTACGTGTACAATATCATTCATAATATTCGTCTGATCTGATTAGGGCTTACATGAAAAAATTGTACTTGTGCTGAAAAGAGATCTAAGTGCTTATTTAAGTTTTACCAGATTTTGCATAAATATCAACAAGTTTTAGTGAGGAAAATGAACAACTTCAACTTACGGATTTGAAATCTTAACATTTGGAAATTCCAAATTAAATTTTCTTTGACTGGTTTGGTCGGTGATTAAAATCAAAAATTTTATGTGTGATGGGGCGTAGCCTTGTGCTTATTTAAGTTTTACCAAGCATTTCATAAGTACTAACAAATTATAGTGTGGTAAATGAACAACTTCAATTATTTATGTATTTAAAATCTTTATCAACACTTATTATTCTGCCTTTTTTTTTTTTTTTTGGCATACAAAACTTATACAAATAACCTTTTATTTTAAATGCTCAATTTGATTTTCTTTGGCTAGTCTCATCAGGGCTTAGATGCAAAAATTTTACTTGTTGGAGATATTTCGATGACCTAAGTTGCCATTTAAGTTTTACCAGTCATTGCATAAGTAATAACAAATTATAGTGCGGGAAATGAACAACCTAAGTTTTTGTTTTTTAAATCTTCATAAAATAAAACTTTATTGTTAAACTTGGTTTTTTTTTTTTTTTTTTGGTGCACTATACGTACAACAATAACCATTTTTGAAATGCCCGATTCGAGTTCATTTTCATTGAATTGAAACTGTGCTAAGTTCTTCATATTTTGTTCTCTTTTTGTTTTCAAAGCATTTTGCATCAAAAACAGCAATTTGTCCAGCTTCACAATTCCTATTTCCACATTAATCATGAATATTGCTTTACTTTTTATTACATATAATCATCTGACTCATATCTCGAACTAACTTGTTTATAAAAAAAACAATTATTTAAATATGCATCGAAATAAATATTGCTGATCCATGCACAGTTCTCATAACTTGCTTCTATAATAATTTTTGATAAGATGATAATTTTTAAAGTTCTAAATTTATTAAAACCAAATAAATACTTCCACATGCCACTAGATGAAAACTCTTTTATGCCAGTTTGCCACAAAGTAATGGCCTTCCCCGCAAATGGCTTTTGGAAAATCACATTAGCGAAACTCATTTGGGATGGAGTCATATCCTTCTTATTTGTTGAGCTTTAAAAAGTAACGCTAATTTCTGTAACAGCACAAACTTTTAATTTTCGACGCCATCGTAATTCCTTTCGTAGGAGTAAATGAATTTCCAATGGCCGAGGAAATATTTCTCCTCACATCAAAATAGAATTTTAACCACCCTATTAAAAAATGTTTTAAACTATAAAGTCTTGAACATAATTTCATTTTTTGAAATGTTTTTTTCAGGGTAGGGTTGAAAGATTCCATTTTTTCTTCTTTTTTAACAACTAAAAGAACATTTGATCAGATTGCTTACTGATCATTTGTCGCTGAAAAAAAAAATTGTAAGTTTTTGACTGTTGTCACGTTAGCAATTTTTGTTCTTAATTTCAGTGCGATATTTCGTTGATGCGCATCCATGTCATCTTTTATTAAGGTATCTGAACGTAATTTTATATCGAATGCATGAACCATTAGTTGTTTCGATTCAATCTTACTTTTACTTTTTTTTCTGTTATGAGACCAATATCTTGTAATGTCAACATTATCTGAGTAATGAATATCAACATTCGCATACAAAAGGCATCGACGAAAGGCCGAATATTTCCGGTGAATCACCAGTGAAATTGTTGTATCTGAATTCTTGGTTTCTGAAATTAATATGTTGGTCTTGGCGCAGTGGATTTGGTAAGTAGAAAAATTTAATAAACTACCAAGATCCTTGAAATGGACATCAATTCCTTCGATGTCGAAAGATTTGGGTAAGTGATCTTGAGTAGAATTTTATTTTAAAAAAAAAGTATTATTTTCGGTAAGATTGTGTATTGTAATATTAGGGATTCCTTTTGGTTTCTTTTGAATATTAAAAAAAAAGTTTCGTCAAATTTGATTCAAAACCCCGATATGCGGATTTGAAAGCGTTTTTGTTAGCTTTTTTCTTATTATTTATTATTATTATTATTTTCAAAGTAGTACATTTTTCTTATTTTTTTTTAGCTAACATTGTTCCAAAATTGCACAAAATACGAGCCAAAAAAAAAGAGAAAACCTAATTTCTAAAGATTATTTTACAAATGATTATTTTTTTTTCTCCCCGAGATAACGTTTCATCCAAGCTTCATTGAAAACAAGATACACTGGAAAAACAAAGTTACAATCTCAACTTTTTTGAGCAATCACGATTGCTTATTGTTCTCATTTGACTGTTTTGATGTCCTTTGATTTTATTTTCTCACCGCCACCCTCTGCAACATCACCGTCGACCGGGTCCTCACGATGCTGCTCCTATAGCGAAAGCCGTCTACAGGTTATATCCATGTCCTACACACAAGCGCATACATACAAAACTACACACACCCGCACGCACACACACGCAAACACACACACACACAAACACATACACACAACTACCCACACATTCATGCCTGCACACAGACACAAACACATATGCCTACACACACATACACATACCACCCCCCCCCACACACACATTCATATACACAACTACCCACACACTTATACCAGCACACAGACACAAACACACATGCCTACATACACATACGTCCTACACACAAACACACATACCCCCACACACAAACACACTCGTGATTGCGAAAAACATAATATGAATTCAAGATGTCAAAATTCAAATTATTATTTTTTTTTTTAAGTTTGTCTTAATTATAACTTAAGACAATCTAGTTTTACTTCGGTTAATGAAGATGAACAATGGAAAACAGCACCTTAAATTCAATATAGCTTAAAAATTGATTAAAACAATTAATTTAATTCAAAAAATTTATGTGCACCAAATGAGGCCCTCTCCGAGGTTCTTTGCCTGATATCTCGCTCATTAAATATTCAATTGGCTACAAAGTTTTCACATTAATCATCGGACTCCTCAAAATTAAGAAAAAATAAAAACAAGCAAAAATTAGAGTTTCAATAATATTTGATTAGGTTTCAATAGTATATTCAATAAACAGTTTTTACAAAGATAAACGATTTAGCCGTATTTGAAACATGGGTTTCTAATACGGCAAACTCTGGGCATGTATTACCTTCCGCGGGGAGGAAGACAAAAAAAGGAAGTAAAAAAAAAAAAAACCTCCACAAAAAGGCTATATAAGATTTTTTTAATTTTTTTAAAAAATATTTTCAATATAAAAACATATGAAACCACATTTGATAAAGTCAAAAAAAAACCGTTTTCAAAAATTCCATTTTCCTTAAATGATAAGGATTAAGATGTATCGTCACAAGAGGGGCGCTAAAAATTCGTTGTTTTTGGCCAACTCTGCGCAAAATTCGTGAACATATTATGTACATGATAATGTAACACATGATCATATCCTCCGGTTTTCTAATAAAGACACCGGAGTTCTTATAAGACCATTAATGACCTTACTGGGCTACAATCTACTTTTCGTGGGTCATCGAATCAGAGTAAAAATTATGGTCTTCAGCGACATTTTTCTTTTTGAATTTATCAACGACATAAATTAGGCATTTTAGAACAATTTACAGTTTTTTCCATGCTACTAAACTACAGTGAACCAATAAGAAATAAAACTTACTTTAAAAACAGATCAGGTAGTTTTGACATCACTTTTATGTAAGTGTACAGATGTGGGTGAACAAACTACTTGTTGTTAACGCTTTATCATCGTTAGGCTGTTTGATGACGATTAAGTGACGAGTTAGCAACTGTTATACTACATCAAAGAATAGGAGACGACATTTTTTGTCTACATAGCCTTATTGGTGCACCCCCTTATAAATTAAATGTTTCATTATAATATGAAATCAGTGCAAAAGTATATTGTATTTCAAACCTTTTTACCTCAGAGGTAAAAAAGTTCTGTAATACAGTAAAACTTTGTACAAATAACTTTCATTTAAAATCATTTTATGGATCAATGCTGCCATTAGTGATTGGAAGTTCCTTTTTTTTTATCAAAATAATTGCCAAACAACTAAAATTCCTGTCCATGAAATTCCGAATTTCAAATTTTTACCCATAAATGCGCTTTTGTGCTTTTTAGTCTCGAAAATGAAAAAAAAAGCGATTAATATTTTTATTAGATAATATTTTCGTTTCATAAAAATTATTGAAAAACATAAATACAACTTAATACAAAAAGCAAACTGTTAGTTCCCAAATGAACGACATTTTTTCATAGCTAACTGCATTGCTTTTCATCAACTATTCAATCAAAACTTTCTATTGTCTGAAATAATATGCAGAATAATTTTTATGGCTCTTAAATGCACGTTTTTCTAATTTTTTTCTTTTTGAGTCATGAAATATTGTTTTCCTTACATTGAAATTCAAAGATTTTTTAAATTTACTTCTACAGAGCGAGCGGCAAATGGTCAAAAGTACGTCCTTAAGTGACGTTAAAAAAAAACAATAACGCATGTTTACTTTTGTAAAATATTCCACGCTCTGAAACACTCGAGTATCTTTTAGTCGGATTTTAAAGACTGAATGTGAGCGATGTACTGTTACACGAGCTGAACGGCCCTAGTACTTCCACCGATGCTTAGAATGAACATATTTTACTTTATATTACAATGTTTGTTAAAATGACGTTAGCATAGAAAGTAGCAGTTTACTTTTTTTTTCACGACGCATTTCAACATTTAAAAAAATTTCCAAGAAAATAAAATAGTAGTATTTATTGACGATCTTTTTATTTTGGTCAAAAATAATTTCATTGGAAGAAAACCCCGCAATTTAGTATCTCAAAAGAAATTTTTTTTTTTTTTTTACCCATATTTTTATAATCTGTCATTTATTTTGCAAAATAACGCACCTATCAATCCTTATTGGTGACGTTGATTGATGCCATAGCTTTAAATGGATTTATTTGATCTAAGTTTTTCTTTAATCCAGAATTTTGTACGTTGGAGTTTATATTTTTTTAGTTTCCACGTCATAATATTCAAGTTATACATTTTGTAAATGAAAACATATTTAAATGTAATTTTAAAGTTTAATTAGTTTTTTAATTACTCATCTCTTACTTTAGTTTAGTGAAGTAAAACTAAATTGAAATAAGTTAAGATTACAACGTACTCCTAAAAATTAAGTCAATAACTTTGCCCACTAGGCTATATGCTTCTAATTCAGCGGAAAATCCTGACTGACTTGCTTTTAACAACTAAAAATAATGATTTTAGGGTCCGCCTGGGGAGACCAAGAGTTTGAAGACAAATTTCCAACGCTCTATTATTAGAAATGTGGTTGAGGAAGGGTGATATTTTGTTAAAATTGTAATGTGTAGTTTGTTTAAAATATTTTTATTTAGGTGGTAAGAGAAAGATTTTTATTTTGATCGAATTTTACGGCGTATATTCCTTAAATGCGTTTTCCATGAAAAAAATTTCTGTATACGGGGGGGGGGGGGGGAGATTTTTCTTTTGATCTAACAACAGTGCACAGATATTTTTTCCCCTTATTTAGTAAAGAGGAACTTTTAAATTGTTTTATATCTTATGCGTATTTCAGTTATTTTTTAAATCGAGTTAGAGATCATTTTTCATGCCTTTCTACTTATAAAGCGTGCGTTAGTAGTTCTTTTTTCCTTGGGAAGAGGGAGCGGGAATTTCATTTTGGTCTAATAAAAGGGTGTCAGTCCTCGGATTGACTCCCGGTTTGAACCACCCCTCCCCGTAGCGATGCCACTGCACAAACACACACACGCACACTTATATATATATATATATATATATATATATATATATATATATATATATATATATATATATATATATATATATATATATATATATATATATATATATATATAATATATATATATATATATATATATATATATTAGGGTGGTCCTTATTTATATGGGGAAAATATTTTTTCGGAATTCAACAAGTGACGCCCCCTAGTTGTGTGACACTATAATAAAAAGTAACGTGTGCAAAATTTGAACTCGATCGGTCAATAATAACACGTGTCCCCTAGGTCGTTAAACTTTAACACTTTTGATAATTTTCCCACAAATCTTCGAAATTTTACTTCAGACTCAGTACATCGTTTCTCCTAGGTTTGCAAAATGTTTTTACAGTGAAATAGCACTAAAATTAATCTTTATAATTAATTCATATCATCTAAAGATTGTACGATGAATAAGAATGAAATAAGGCTTTGGAAACTTTCCTTAATCCTACGTCTTTCTCAACGTATCTCGACAGTGTGTATTTTTTTTCCGATAGTTTAAACGGTCTGTAAAATAAATTGTTTTTGTGACTCATATTCGGTAAATTAGTTGCAAAATTCGTCGATTAATTGTGCTCCTCTTTCAGTTGTATCATTCACAATTTTCAATATTTTAACGATCTTTCTTCGCTTTAAAGAGTTTTCTTTATTTTGCCGTGAATCAGGATCAAATAGAAAAAAACCTTCTAGTATTTGTAACTTGTCAAACAGTTTTATTGACTCGTAATTGATTCTATGAGGAGGAAGATCTTTACCAAGAAAGTATTTTTACTATTCAAATCATAGTTTCTTCTATTCAAATCATCTACAGTTATCTGAAATTTGTTCAACAGTCATCAGACACGTCTTCCATATCACAAGCATTTTTTGGACTAGTGTTTTCCTATCTTCAAAGTTAATTCCTTCATCCAAAACGGATAAAGTTGCTAGTTTATCCCCTAAAACCATAAGTGATTTATAAATTTTCCTATCACTGCTTCTGCTGCATGTTTGTCGTCATTTTGTACGCTGCTAGTTTTTCAGACATATTATTCAAAGTAGCCTCGATTGGGTTGCTGCGAAAAACCATATCTTCATACAGCATTTAATTGAAAAACAGCTTTGTAGAACAGCATTGAAGGGCTTTGCTTTCTTTCCATGTAAGGTCAATTTAAATTGTTTCCTAAATATAAAAAATTTTCGAACAAAAATTCCTTTTGCCACCCATGTGGCTCAGGGATAAGCTCCAGGATGCCGAAAACAGATCCCTGTAGGAGGAAATTCATCAGGAAATATTATACAAGTTATGAGAATTATCTGTAATCTTTCTCAATTCCGCTTTTTACGAACAATAAATAATATGTCATCAACTTCGTCTTTTAGAATTTCAGTGGTATGTGTACTTGATTGAAATGTCATAAGTTCTGAATGATGGAGATCTTTCCACAAAATTTTGAAGCGCTTAAATAATCGAATATCTGATCTGGAACTAAGAAAGGCAAGAACTTCTTTAAGGGACACACTCTGCAGTACGATTTCAAGGGCATGATGATGGCAATCCTAATGTAATATATCACCGTTCAGTATTTGCTCTAAAAAATTGCATGCACAATTTATTAGTATTGCAAGTCGTTTTATCAAACACTACAGCTAGAACAGTTAGTAATAAAAAGCTATCATATAAGATATCATAAGCAACTGAAGAAATATCTAAGGAATTCCTTGTAGCTGTTCAATATTAGAACCTGAAGCTATCACGGTAATCCTGTCGGCGATCTTGTTCCAGTTACATTTGGATGTAGCTTTGTATCCCAGTGAATAACTACAAAATCTAAATTTAAATTCATGAAATTTAATTTTTTGTCTCGAAGATTTTCTCTTGCTCTCTTAAGGAATGTACCATTGATCACTAGGTCATTTGGATTCAAATTTACTGCATCTATATAGGCTGTAAAAAAATGAACAACATCTTAATCCCTAATATGGCATTTGTCTAACAGTGATGAAAGGCGAGCAGATATCAATAGTTGTCAACCTTTTTTGCATTGAGGTAGACCAACTATAGAAAACAAAAGTTCAACAGTTTAGGATAGATATCCATTTCGATTTCTAAATCTTGTGAATCGCAAGAATTTGATGATAATAAGGGACTATGTACTGAAGTATAAGAAAATTAATTTAAAGTAAAGATTTCTACATTGTTCTGATCTGGATATTTTTTTTAAATTTTTATTTTAGCTATGGAAAATACAGTATATTTTTTATGTTAGGAGTAATCGAGGATTTTTTGAAATTTATATTTTAAAAATTGTATAAGCATTTATGTATGTTCATAATTAAAGAACAGCGAATTAAAATATAATTGCAATTACTTATATTTATAGCATTGAAACCTTGCGACTCTATTTGCCACACCTATTACATACACAGGGAATTTTGTAAATCAACACCCTCAAAGCCTGGAGGAGGCAATTTGTTGCTGTCAAAGATCATTCATTAATGGTCTAGGTCATTCATTAATGGCCTATAGAATCCTTTGTGTCCATCTTGGTGGGAAGAAACGTTCCCCTGCTGCTTGATTCGAACAAGCGCAGAAGAGCGGTACGCTTCACCCAAGGCCATTGGTGTACATGTACCCTCTGTAATATGTTAAATTTTACAGAATGAAGGTGAGAGAATGGTCGGTCTGGAAGTAGCAGCACCTATTGAGGTTCAAAATTACTTTAAATATAAAACGTTAGAATTATTTTCATATAAAAATGAGAAAATCCTCATTTTTTCCTTCGAAACTCAAAAAAGGGGGCCCCAGGGGCACGTGTTAATATTCATGGATTGACCTTAAAATTTTGCAAGGATCATTTATTTGTATAATGGAACAAATTGAGGGGGCGTCGCGTAAAATATCTGCAACTTCAAAAATAAGGACCACCCTTATTTTGAAATATATATATATATATATATATATATATATATATATATATATATATATATATATATATATATTATATATATATATATATATAATATATATATATATATATATATATATATATATATATATGTGTGTGTGTGTGTGTGTGTGTGTGTTTTGCACATGTGTTTTTCGCACACGTAACAACAAATATAATAAAAAATATGAACGTAAACCAGTTAGAGATTTAATATCTCCTTAAGACCGGAATGCTAGGAAATTTCGCCATTCACGGAAAGAAATTATTCTACGATAGGTTGCTTTAGAGTAAGTGCTTTCTCCGCAAATGAGTTTCAGGAAAATACATTAAGGAAAGTAATTTAGTGAGAGTAAAATCGTTACAAGCTTTGTTGATCTTTAACGAACATCTCTAATTTTCGATACACCATAAACGTAGAGTTTCAGATGCCTTGAAAAGTTGTTTTACGTAAGTAAATAAATTTTTGAAGCTAACAGCGCACTTCGATACAGAAACATTTTATTTGTATAGAATAACAAATACATGCTTAAAGTTACCATGCACCTTTATTGAGTTTAGACTGCAAACATATAAGTTTAAAGTATTGGTTCGTGTTTTTTATTCAAAAGTGCATGTTTTTCTTAAACATTATAATGACACCCATACACGTGTTAGCCAAGGTTAGATGTGGGACAAAGTAAAATAGTTAAGATAACTTACCTTTTCAAAATGGACAAATTTGAAAATTGTTTGAAAATTGCATTGTATAGTTACAGAAGAATGTATTTTATAGTAAAAACTACATTAAAACATTAAGTTTTTTTTTTCAACGGAGAAAAGCCAGAAACAAATTATTTTTCTAATAAAATGTTTTTTTTCTTTTTGATCAAATGAATGACTGAGTAAAATATTTAAAGAAATAAATGAATAGTCCATGAAACAATAAACGAACAAATAAATAAAAGTAGTTAATACACGAGAAAAAGTAAATAAGTGAATAAATATTGGATAATTAAAAATATAGGTGAATGAATGAGTAAGATTAACATTTAATATTTTTAAAACAATAGTTTTAAAGTTTATAACAATAAAAATATATTTTGACTTACAACAAAATATTACAATATAACTATTGTCAGCTTTAGAGCACGAATACGCTACCTTGGAATGATTGAATGATTAACAATGCTAAAGAAAAATGTTAAACATTCCATTACACGTGTTTTCTTAAGGGTAAATTACAAGCTTCAGACAGTTTATGGTGTAATGTAATTTCAGAAGAATAGAAAAAAAAGCACAAACACGATGAAAAACTATTGCCATTTACTAAGCGTCAAAGCAAGTTGTAAGTTACGGCATTTATTTCATTTACCTTTTTCATCCGCCATTGGACATTGACTGCAGTGCCTCCTACAGTTTATTCGAGTTGCGAATGAGTTTTTGAAAATCTATTGTATTATCATATGTTTCACTTCAGAGAACACTTTGTCCTGTTCAGAATAGACTTCAAGTGTTACTACATTTTTAAAACACTACCAGACAGCTGTCACTAAACATAGAGAAAAAATTTGACCATTTCACTTTGTCCTGCTGTTTCACTTTGCCCTACATTACTCTACTTACTTCTTGATGACACAAAAAAAAATTGAATTTCTGAGATTTTGAATTCAAATTATGTTTTTCGCAATCACGAGCGTGTGTGTGTATGTAGGCGCGTTTGTGTGTGGGTATGTAGGCGCGTGTTTGTGTGTGTGTATGTAGGCGCGCGTTTGTGTGTGGGTATGTAGGGTCGCGTTTGTGTGTGTGTATGTACACGCGTGCGTGTGTATGTACACGCGTGCGTGTGTATGTACACGCGTGCGTATGTATGTACAAGCGTGCCTGTGTATGTAGGCTCGCGTTTGTGTAGGCATGCGTATGTTTATGTAAGTGTGTGGTTGTATGTACGCGTGTGTGTAGGATATTGACGCAACCTGGAAACTGTGTTCGTCCGCGGCTCCACAGGATGGCGCTGGCGCTTAACTGGCCTTGACAATTTTTGACTTTTCTGTATTAAACCGATGCAGCTCATGCATTCACCAATCATTGTCAACGTTTCAATGTAGCTCATGCATCCACCAATCAATATCAATGGTTCAAAGTTCGTTTATTTTTATTGGACATTGCCCATTTTGGCCGCAAGAGGAGCCACTCGGTACCCCAGCATCCATCAATCAATGCCCCTTCTTTGTTGCCATGGGTGTCAGCGATTGCAACGGCCCGTAAGTATTAAGTCGGGCCATAGTTCGTCAGAGGAGCAGCATCTGGAGGGGCCGGGTCGACAGTGGTGCTGCAGAGAAAGACGGGAGGGGGGGATAAAAAGCACGGACGCCATTCAACAGTCAAATAAAAGCAATAAGCAATTTGTGATTGCTCAAAAAATAAGATGCAAACGCTTGCCATAGAAAGTTGTTCCGAAAGTCAAAAGACTTCATTCATTTCCATGTTGAATGTTTTTCGTGTATAAGAAAAATCTTTGATTAGAACTAAAGTACGTCTAAATATTATTCCGTAATCAAAATACTAAATCTAGATCAAGGGCATGATTGCTAATTTGATTGGTGAATCATGATTGGTTACTAGAGGAATTTTGCTACTGACGTAAAGGGTCAAAGAAAGCAGCTGTAAAAACTTTTGGTACGCTTTTAAGAACATTAAGGAAACCAAGTAACTCTTGTACATATTAAAGCGAGAAACTCATATTAAAAAAAAATATTCTGCTATTTAGAAGATTGATTATTTTTTTATTTCATTTTATTTATTTCTTTATTTTTTATTTATTTATTTATTTATTTATTTATTTATTTTTTTTTTTTTGTTCAATGTTATTGTATAAATAAGTAAAGTGAAAAAACTACGAAATTAGCAATTATCTTCAAAATTACATTGATTACTGATAACATTGCTTTCTAATTTAAGCCAGTATACGTGGGAAAATTTTTCTTACCTTCCGAAATCATTTTCTTAGGAGTTGTTTTATGAGAGCTATTGTCAAGAAACAGAAGGAATGGAAAAATGTTTTTATGTGCAATAAAAGCGAATGATTTCTGTTTTTCACTAGTGATTTACGGATTCCGAAGGGTGTAAGATGCTTTAAGGATTAACTCGCCATGTGTGGCGGAACTCTAACTATGTCCTACATATCCTAAACCTTTGCTTGTTTCTCATCAGGAAATTCATCTGAGTTACAGCAGCTGAATTTCTAGCATTAACCTTCTACTAGCACAGTAAGAAACAAAATACCAAATTTGAATAGGGGAGACCGGGGCAGGTTTTCGCGCTTTTTTTAAATTGTTTTTTTTTTTTTTATTTTTTTTTTATTTATTTATTTATTTACCTCAGTTTGAAAAAACTGTACTACACCATTCAAAGAAACCTTGGCTACAACGTGGAATTACTTATATCAATTAATTAAGCTTTTACAGAAAAATAGTTTTAAGTGTCGTTATGTCACGTGCGAAAATGTGCCCCGTGACCGGGGCAAGTTTTCGCATGCACTTATATCAATATAATTTAGGAAATCAAACAAAATATTTTCAAGGTAGGTTATTTATTGATTTTCGGTAAATATACATTTAAAAAAAAACTCATCACCAACTTGGCTACTTAATAATTTTAATACACGTAGGACTGTTAAAAACACTAAACGTCATCGTCACTGTTACAATTAATGCATACAAAGAACATAATGTTTCCTTCGATGCAAGACTCGTGGGCCCATCTTTTACAACGAGTGCACTTTACCCATATCTCTTTAACCTTAGATTTACTGTACAATTATAAGCACTAAATGCAAGCACAGTCTTCTTCCTCTTCATCACTTGATTCTTCATTTTCTTCGGGTTTGTTAGGTTTTCCAATTTGTCTCTAAAATAAACTCTTTTTAACATTTTTCTTATCTTTCTTTTCATTTTCATTTTTCATTTGTTTTGCTTGTTGCTGCTCTAGTCTAAGCTGCTCTTTGACAGAAGTGTCGGTCAAAATGACCGACTTTCTCTTCTTTCTTCTTTTGCCGGTCAGGAGCACAGACTGAGAGTTTCAGTTACCTTTTCAGAGGTTAACTTTCTACAATCATTTCCCAAAGTCCTGTCGCACAATCCGAACTCCGTCGCTAAACTTTTCATACTTCTTCCTTCTTTTACTTTGTTGACAGCTTCTACCATAGTCTCTATGGTGTACTTGCCTCTTTAAGACTTCTTTTTGTAGTGTCGTACCATGACAAATCTGAAAACCCTGCACACAGATCAATATCAAGTCATAATAATCAAGTCATTCTGTGAACGTATCAGTTTAATGCTATTTTTATAAACACTTATGCCTATTTTGTTTTAACATGTATCTCTCATGAATGATTGAGATTGTGATTTATTTTTTGTCTGTTTTTTATTTAAAAATATAAGTTGTCAAATAAGAAGCTTATCTTTTCATGTGTATTTAACTATTTATGCTTCATTTAAGAGTAAATAATATAATAAACATTGATAAATAGTAGCGATTGAAGGGGGCACGGCATATTTTCGATGCGACGGGGCACGTTTTCGATGCGAAAATATGCCCCGCATGGTGTTCGAAAACGTGCCCCGTCGCCATGTTTTTCCTTTAACTTCACGCAGACGGTCAAAAAAAGAATTTTATGGACAAACTATCACATCACTGGTAGCTCCTAAATGTGCTTTTCGAAATATTACAACAGACAAAAACTTAACTTAAGACGTATATGTTTGTTTTTAGTTTAAATGAGGTCATTAAAATTTACTTACCTGTATAAAAACAAGTGAAATTGACGTTACGCATCGATGTGAACAGCCATCCAACTGAAACTTTCGTAGTTGTCGTCTAGTGGCACTGCCTTTCAAATAGTCTGATCGGTGTTTCACTCTACCTGCTCGCTAACGAGTTAAAGTCAAATCGAAAACGTGCCCCGCGCGAAAACCTGCCCCGGTCTCCCCTAATTAAAGCGACAAAAATGAAAGTTACTTCATTAGTATCATGGATACGGTAGAACCACAAAATTTTTAAAATTTAAAGAAAAAAGATAATGAAACAAAAAAAAAAGAAAGATTCGTTTTGTTCATAAAAATAAATTTTCTTACAAAATCTTTAAAAAAACCCATTAAAATTGAATTTTCACGTTTTAGTGCAAAACTTTTCTGCATAGTATCAACTTTTAGTAAAAAAAAAACTTTTCTAAAGAGCTACAGTTAAATATTTTAAACATATTTTGATTAATGATATCCTTAAAGGTGTATGAGAAAATTCTGCTACTAACTGTACTGTTTCTTCAAAACGTATCCGCGTGTTGAGTCAAGAGTTCATAATACAGGGTGTTTCAAAATGAATAGCGGAATTTTAACGTGTTATAATATTTATTACACCAAACTTACAGCCACAAGTGACATATCAAATGAAAGAGAAACTCAAACAGTTTTTTGTTTGTTGGCATCAGTGCGCATGCGCGTGGAATGTTTCTGCTGCAATCCGCTTTCTTATCTGGATACTTTACAGTTATGGCTCTTCCCTCAACTGACACAAGATGAACCAGAAAACTTCATCTTTCAGCAAGATGGTGTGCCGCCTCACTGGCATAATAAGGTACGCGAATGGCTTAACCTAACTGTACCCGACCGCTGGATTGGCTGTAAGGGGCCTATAATGACAGGGGTTGTTTCCCATGGCCTCCACGGTCACCCGACCTAACGCCGTGTGATTTCTATCTTTGAGGGTTTATTAAGGACCGTGTGTATGTGCCTCCACTGCCAGCCGACCTTCCCGAATTAAGGAACAGGATTGAAACAGATGTTGCAGCAATTACTAATGTGACACTCATCAAAGTTTGGGAAGAACTCGCACATCGTCTTGACGTGTGCCAAGTGACGAATGGTGCTCACATTGAACACTTGTAGGCTATTATGTAAAACTGTTTGAGTTTCTCTTTCATTTGATACATCACTTGTGGCTGTAAGTTTGGTGTAATAAATATTATAACATGTTAAAACCCCGCTATTCATTTTGAAACACCCTGTATTCCATATTTTTCTGCAATGTAATTTATGTCCCTTTTCTTAGGTAGTTAAGGTTAAAAGAGTTACTCCAATAAATATCGAAGAGCAAATAAATAAATAAATAAATACCGGATAAAAAGAAATGATTGACTCGATTTCAAAAAATCACATTTTCGTAACTACTGCTCATAAAGCTTAAAACATCAAGTGTTTTTCCAACAAAGTTGAATTATAAATGTGAAATATGTAACCACATTGTACAAAATACACACCACCACAAATGATCAATGTTATTGCATTTCAGTACTCGACAACATCTGTAATCCAGTTTTGCTCAACACCAGTGGTTCGTAATAGGGTAACGTCCCCAGTAATTGCCACTTTAGGAGTTTATCCTTAAACTTACCTCTGCTTTAATTACTTAGAAAACAAATATTCACTTGCAAATATTTTTTTATTAAGAATGCACATCTATGCATCTATTTAGTTCACTAAAAAATATTTGAATAGATATTTTTATAAAAATATATGTATAAAACGTTACCAAAATCACCAGTAATTGGCACCTGATACCCCAGTGTATGACACCTTGTGATCCAGTGATTGGCACCTGATACCCCAGTGTATGACACCTCGTGATGCAGTAATTGGCACCTGATACCCCAGTGTATGACACCTCGCGATGCAGTGATTGGCACATATTAATTGAACTGGAAAATCTCTTTATTTTTTACTTTTTGATAACATACAAATTTTATCATCATTAGAAACATAATTATTGTTAATTTAAAGTAGGTAATTTTACATAAATTAATTTAAAATCACAAATCTTGACAATGAAAAAGTATTTCAGAGAAATTATAATAAATTTTGGGTGTTGCATGGAAAAAATATCGAGATAATTGCTGTTTCATCAGACGGTGTGCATTTTTGATTTTACGAATTTTGATTTTGTAGCTATTTCCATAGAAAAAGGAACATTACCCAATAATTTTAAGGGACCGTAAAAATGAACAAATTCTGTACAGTCACAATATCTGATTGTGATGGCCAAACATATTGGTTTTTTATTGTTTCTCTTAAAAATCTAACAGATTCTGGAGGATTCAAATCATGAGTAAAACCTACATAATATTGTTGCTCAGCAAAAATACCAAGTTAATGACACATTGCACAGCACATTAATGACAATTCGTACATGTGCCAATTACTGGGGACTAGCAAAACTGAAGCACCACTAAATGGCATCCGACATTAATTCCAAAATTCAAAAAGAGACAAAAATGCACTTCTACACACTTAAAGTAACACCTTTCAGCTAAACAAAACTTTTGACAATCAAAATTTAAAATATATCTTGAGTCAGACATTAATGGATTGATGAGCATTCTTCCCTTAAGCGAGAGAAGATGCTTTTCCAACAAAAATGTCTGATTTGACACCAGCCACAATTGTTTCTCTTTCCTATGCACTGCTATCATTTAGTAACATGATTTGAAGTTAAAATCTTTAAAGTAAATGCACATTCAGTATGTATGTACCCTTCAACTTTTAAAAGATTGAATATGAATCTTATTTTAGTACATTTTTGTTGGAAGTGCCAATTACTGGTGACCTGCCAATTACTGGGGGTGTTATCCTACTGCAAAATGCGTTCTTGAAGTCTTTGTAGTGTTTTCAGCACCTGGGACTGATTAACAATGTATTTGACTGAACCCTCAAAAAAGAAATCACACGGTTTGTGGAACGAACTGCATCATAGATTAGACACTTGCCCGTAACAAAAGGTACATACATCGAACGTTTGTAATTGAAAAAAAAAATAGGGTAACGGCACCAGAGAGAGAGAGTAACAGACAAGGGTCCAGTAACAGACAGTCGTAAGTTTGGATTTAAATAATAAGAATTTTAGGTGGGTAACTGATGTTGCTACGTCCCATGAATATGGAGCAACCAGCTAGTGTTATCAGAGTGAATTTTATGAGCCAGTTGGTATTTATAAGATAGTGGTGGAAGGTTATGAACAGTCACCACGTGGCCAGCTGGTGTTTCACGTTTATTTGAATTTAATAAGTCTTTAGTTCTAAAAATTAAGAACTTTTGCACATTTTTAAGTGAAAAGTGGAATTTTGTAAAATTCTCATCCTTTCCTCATCCTATCTGTTATTGAATGTTATCAGATTTTTCGGTGTCTATTACTGGTGATCGGGCCTTTTTTTCGAAATTGAGCAAATAAAAATAGAATTAACTAATTCAGAGGATCCAGAAGCAGCCAAATGTTAGATGAAATGCAGTTGCATGAGAGAAATATAGTTTAAAAAGTCTAAATAAATTAAAAGGCTCAGAAAATTGAGTTAACCTGAGAGAGATATCTTAAGCATGTCTGTTACTGGTGCCGCTACCGTATTTCTCTTTACATTTATTTATCATTTATGATAACATGTTCATTAGTTTCAAAAATGTCAGTTTTTAAAATCGGGTTCATCATTTTGTACTGAAAAAGCAAATGACTTTTGACCTAATCCTATAAATCACTCAGAAGTTATTAGGGGATTTCCATCTCTAATGCCAACTTTCGAAATTTTCTTTCGGTAGTTGAGTTTTCTTTTAATTCAACGCTATTTTTAAGCAAGGACAATCTTTATCTTTCTGTTCGTCTCTTACAAGCACGCTAAACAGGGATTTTTAAAGATAAATTAAGCGCTGCATTCTTTTGTTAGCGTACAGTTAAGCTACCGTTGTTTCATTAAAGAACAAATAAAATTGTTAAATATTCATGAAAATTATCATATTTTCTTCTTTATTGGAAGATCCATTGAATAACAAACTTTGTCCCGAAGCTATTTATCACCCCTTAAAGAAAACGTTGGTGGAACTGTTTTTTTTTCTTTCACCCTAAAGGCAGAAAGAGAAAGAAGAAATGTCAGCATATTTTTGAAATTAACAAACAGAGTTGCGTTTATGAAATGTTGTGTATTAAAAAAAAACTTCAGTGCGCAGTCTTCTATTTATTTTTTCTCCAAACTTATTTCAATATTTTTTTTTCAATGCCGTGGAGAAAAAAAAGGGGAAAAAATTAACCCACAACACTTAAAATTAACAATTAAAGCAGCGTATACTGACTTTGTATCATCAAACCACTACTTCCTTCACAGACTTTCATTTACTGGTTCCCTCCAAGTTATTTTCATGATATTTTTTTCTTTTTTTATCGTTTACTATTCTATTAACAAAGCAGGCTTAAAGCAATCTAAGACAAAAAAAACTGTGAAATACCAAATAAAATTCAATTGTGAAAAAATTGAAAAATTGAATAAGTATATATTTGCAAACACGTGCTAACACAAAAAACTTAATAAAACTTGATTAATTTTGGCATAATGTGTTTTGAAAATTATGCTATATGTCACTGTTCAAACGACTTTAGAAAAGTATTATTTCTATTAAGTATGCTTCTTAAGAAGGGATGTGTTTTAATGTTCACACAGTGTTGTCAACTGTATCCGAAAAAGGTAACAAAAGTGTGCTGAACGAAATAAGTCTTCTCAGAAGTGCTTTGTGAAATGTTACAAAAGAAATGTTGCAAAACTCTAGCACAGGGGTCAAGTTTTCGTCTTAGAAGCATTTTCAAAACGTATTCAAAATTTCGTGTCTAGAGATTTGCTTTTTAATTATTACTAGGGTAAAGTAGCCATATTCTGTCAAAGTGCTAAATTTCGTCCCTTTACGTTTCTGTGATCTGAAACTATGTGTCGGCACCGGTGATATTGTTTCTGGTTGCGGTCTAGATTGCTATTTATTTTTCAAAACTCCGTGAGTCTAATTCGCTGCGTTGCCATTTGGGAGCACTTATTCTGATTTTTGAAAACTTGATTTATCGTAATACTATTTGTAATTGCACTTTTTCATTTACTAGAATGTGTGTATTTCGCTGTACTTGACTTATTTGTTTTGGAAAAGATGTAAACTCAATGATATGAGTCTTTTTCTACAATAGGATCACTTCACATAGAAGAAAACAAAAAGCCGCGATATTGGCGAATACGATGTTCTTTTTTTCGTGCCTTACTATGATTGGAAACATTGATGCAAAATGCCAATATGTGCCTAAAAACGTTTTAGTGGAAAATATCCAGGAGAAATACAGATACGTTGTATTCAATGCACTTCGTGGAAAACATAAAATGTGCTAAAGGGCGAAGGAAAAAAAACATTTGCGAAGCTTGCATGGAAGCGTGAAAAATCGATCTTGCATTTGTAAATTAAGTATTTTGTAAAAATTAGCACGATATGTGGTGTTTTTCTTATATAAAATGCTCAAGCCGTATTTATTATAATTGCAAGTTTTTAACTCAATTATACCTTTTTCAGAAGGTGTATCGGAGTTGGAACTAAAATAGGACAACAATTTTTGATTGTGGTAAATTGCATTCTATTTTTTTAAATTAGTAAACAAATTTTGTTTCATGTATTTAAGCTTAAATATTAAGGACAGGCTTAGTTGGTGGTGCTATGTAATTATATTTTGGGAGATTAGTTGATCAGACTTTAGTTGATCTGGAGATTACACTTTAGTTGATCGTAACAATTAAAAATTAGAAACCAAAGAGTGGGCGACAAATCAAAAAAACTACGCAGCACACAGAATTAGACACATTTGTATCCTCTTTGTTTTGCAGTTGGGTTATTTTACTGGTGAGTCCACTTCGAAAGATTCATCATGTATGTCAGAACAAGTTCTTAAAAATTACAATGGACAATATTAGGAACACGAGGGAAAACTAAGACATTTACCTTCAAATATTACTATATAGCAAAATGAAGAAAAATGTACGTGCAATGAAAATATACTTATTGATTAGGAATATTTTTGTTTAAAAAGCCTTAGAAAGTTTTTAATAGCAAGAAAATATCATAAA
This sequence comes from Uloborus diversus, assembly GCF_026930045.1. Taxonomy (NCBI): domain Eukaryota; kingdom Metazoa; phylum Arthropoda; class Arachnida; order Araneae; family Uloboridae; genus Uloborus; species Uloborus diversus. The sequence goes on from NC_072735.1 coordinate 90,322,394, forward strand.
CGTTATTGACAGTGACATTATAATTTCTTTAAGAAAACAGTTGAGTCAAAAAAAAAAAAAAAAAACACTCTACAAGTTTATGTGTTTTGCCTAAAACTGCTATTAGAAATATTAGCAGTATTCCTAGAAAAACTTCCATTTTGCGTATTTTCACGAGAACATTTTTTTGAATTAACTCTTTCAACTTCTATGGATAAATATATATTTCTAGAATACATTTAAACATTCTAATAAATAATAAAGAAAGCCGGAAGTTTGGATGTTGAAAATGCATTACATTTGCATCACATTAAAGTTTCTTAAATATCCTTCAGCAAGGAACAGTACATCAACAAAATATTTAAAAGTCAAATAATTCTATAATATTGAAATATAAGTAAAATATTTTTTCCTCTAAAGTACAACGAATATCAAAACTAAGTCTGAAAAGAGTAAAAAAAAACCTTTCTGCTGAAAAGAAAAGATAAAATCATCAATGTCAACATAGTCTTTTGAAATCAATTAAACAGTGTAATTTAGATGTAGCTTTTTAAAAAGTTTTAAGTTTTTTTTTTTTAATGTTCAATTCTTAAAAAAATAAAGTTTTATAAATATTCCAAGCAGAATAAAAATCTCTAGTAGCATAACAACCGCTTGTGTGTGTGTGTTTTTTTTAATTATCATGATACTTCAAAACTTATTAATTAAAAAATTCTGTTTCCCGAAAAATGAACGAAACCGCTAACGCTATTAAATTTCTAGAGAGAACGTTCAATTACAAGGAGCAAGAAAGAAGGAAATGATTAAGTAAAATGTTTAGAAAAGCTGAGAGGTTCTAAAACTATTTTGGGCTTTTGTAAAAAGTTATTCTAAAAAGCTCTGAAGTCAAGTAATCTTTAAAAAATTGCGTCAAACTCGCTAGACTATTTGTTAACTATCATAATGATACGTAATTACCAACAATTTACAGTTTTGTAAATGGTCTTCACATTAGAAATCCGAAATGTACTTAACTGTAGCCATTAACGTGAACATTTACTTTTTATACAATTTAAAATTACATATAGCAGCGGATTAGCGTTTTCAGTTTTAATGGTTATAACTTTATGCAAAAGCATTTATTTGCGTACGCTTTGAAAAATACTTTCGAAAGTTGAGGTTACATAAAAAATGTGAAATAATCATTTGAATAATGCGATATGTATAATTATCCATTCGGTTGGTTTTAAAACCATTGATTTTCGTTTTTATACGAATGTAATTTTTCGCCAAAAAAAAAGGCGTTAAAAAATGGCGTTTGCATTCAATTTCTGGATGCAAGTAAAATATTTGCTTAACGTTTCACTTACAATGTGTAAAGAACCACCCAGTGAACTTGTTTAATAACACAGGTTTAATAATTTACTGACTTAAGGGAGGAAAAATATGTTTTAGCTGATTGACTTCGAAGTCTCTGAACAGCCTTTAGTTTGACTGATATTTTAACTCCACTAAATTCATGTCAATAATATTAAACAAAGTATTACAATGGTTTGCAAGATTTCTAAATTTAGGAAGATTAAAATTTTGACCATTGAGAAAAAAGTTGCAGTTTTAAAATCTTTTAAATTTCATATATAAAAGCAGTAAATCATTTTTATAAATTATGAATCTTATTATATGTTTTAAAAATTACTTTATAAAAACTAAATCTTTTTTACCACTCCTGGTGAAGCTAGGAATTGTTTCTCTCCACATTTACCTTATGATACAAGTAATATTGATTAAGAACGGCGATGAAATAGCGCTAAAGACGAGTAGAAATACTTCTCCAAGGGTCTTTAGCATCGGTGGCGATTGAGGGGGGACTACCCGTCCTCCTTTTAAGGTTAACGAACGTTGAAACGAATCGCTGAAACGAAATGCTGAATACGAACGCTGAAACGTAATATTATGGACAATTAAAAATATTAGCTTGTCTTCGACTGATCACAAATTACAAAGCTTCAGTTTTTTTAACGGGTAAATACGACATACGTATGCATCGCCGCTTCCACACCATGCGGCGGCATACGCAAGCCTACCCGCTTTGGGCCTCCCTCCCCTGCAAAAAATTGCGAAGCACTGCAAATAGAATGTGCCACTTCAATTAGGTTAGAGGGCATATTTTCATCCAATGATTACAGATAGAAATAAGATGTCTTCTAAGTGAAATGGTAGATTAAATAAAGATGTTTGCAAACTTCACAGAAATCTTTAAAAGGAACAGACACAGTTTACTCTTTAGAACCAATGGAAAGCGTTACTCCCAATAAGAATGTCAAACGTACTATTTTTTCAAATATGCACACTCTGTTTAAATCTGGTTTAGGTAAAAATCAGAATTGAGATGATACTTTCTTTTTTTCATCCTTCATTTTTATCTGCTACATTGTGTTACTTCATGCGTCGACAGTTTATTCAACACATTTAAGCCAGCCCTATTTGCCAATGAATAGATCCAGCATCGATTTTTCCCTCGAGCTATGATTTAAGAAAAAAAAATTCACGTCATCCTTTCGAAAGGCTGGTAAAATATTTTTGAAATCTTAACTTTAGTAAATGGGTTTTGGTGAATTGAATATTAAAATACTTTACAGTTGCCTGAGAAGAAGAAAATGATATCCTTTTGAATAAATTCGTTGCTTGGATACATTGTCGGTGACAACAGTTAAAGCATTTAATAACATTTTTCAGGGATAATTCAATGGAGTTTTAGAGTTTAAAGACTCCAGCATCTTTTATGAAAAGATGTTGAATAGAAAATCTTGCATTAAAATATTATTGAATGAAAGAAAAATATTTGTAATAAAGGTGATACTTTTCTGTAAAAGGTGATGTGTGTTTCAAAGAAGCCAAAAGCAACGTTATGTATGAGATACAGGAAAATACATTCCATCGCACTAAATACCTTTACAAATGTTTTAATAAGCTATCCTACAAAGTTTAAAATTTGCTTGTATGAATGTGCCTGCCGCAAAAAAGAGAAAAAATAAGTTTTCTGCCACTTTTATGTCAACTTTTTTTACTTCCTTTTACAGAAAAGGAAGTATTGTATTCACAAAAACATTTTCACTCAAAAATCGACCTTAATTCCCATTTTACTCACACCCGAATGAATATTGAGTTTTTTTTTTTTTTGTTTCGACTCGACCACACGTGGATAAGTGCCTAAGAACGTATAGAACGAAAATAGAACGTATAGAACGAACTAAGAACGAAATATCCATAATAACGATTCCCGAGTTAATAACATCTAATTTTTAACCGACTTCAAAAAAGAAGGTTATGATTTCGTGTTGCGGCTTTTTATGTGTGTTTTCGAACTATTCCAACACTACTGGACCGATTTGAACTTTTTTTTTTGTTTGGAAGGATATACTTCCCAGATGGTTCCATTGTAATTTGGTCTGGATCTGATAAGGGGTCCCGGAGAAATCCAAGAAATTTTAAATGTCATACATCATGATCACGTGGTGTTGCTGTGATCGGTGTACTTTCACACCTAAGCTTTTGGCTTTCTCTTGAACGACATTTAATTCTCGCGGCACATAGATGATTAATTTTCTGAACGCTGTGCCGCATGGTAATTTTTTATTATAGGTGTTACTAACGTATTTATTACTGCGTAGCAAAGCAGTACATTAAGTATATTTTGCTACTTTAATAGTTGAATCAATTATCTTAATATTTTATTTACTAATAAATAACTTTATTTAGGCACTAAAATATAAAGTTCTTTATTTAATATTCCAGGTTTTAAACACATTTAGTGTTCAATTAAGGGGAAATTGAATACAGAACACCCCTCCCCCACGATTTAATTTATATTCTTTAATAATATACATTATAACTGTGTATGATTTCTGAAGTTTGACCAATATTCTGGATTTACTATTTGATGATGCCGCCAGTTCAATTTGAAATTAGGGTTATATAATTTGCAGGCTTCAAAAAAAGGAGGAGGTTCTGAACTCGTCTGATTTGTTTTTCCTTTGTACAATGTTCCATAAATACTCGAAGACACCGGTACCCAGGGGCGTGCACAGGGAGGGGGGAGGGACACCTGTTGGCCCGGGACCGAGCCTGGAGGGGGCTCAATATTTTTGTAACTAACGGTGAAATATATGGGTACACAATATGGAGAGGGGCCCGGAAAAGTCATTTGTGATGTGCTCCAAAATTACTGTGTACGCCCCTGCCTGTACCGAAAAAGAAAAGTCTTTTTTTTTTTTGAAACAGTATAGTTCCTCTGCGGTCTAATGTTAATTAAGTTCTTGTTTGATGAGATTGAGGGAACTCTTCAAATATGATACTCACATTGAACTCGATTTGACTTTATTAATTTTGTATGTCGTCTCACTTTAGTGAACAGGTTTTTATGTTTTTGTTTTGTTTTGTTTAGTAGTGGTTTTGTTTAAGGGTGGTCTAACTTAGGTTCCAAATCTTTGATTTACCCTATTTGTTCTTTAGGGAAAAATTAAGGGTAAAACAATAAATTTCATGCAATTTCCCTCACAAACGATTAAATATAAAACCCATTGATAAACAAAGGCCAGAAAACAAAGGTTTATACTTTCTTTACCTATAGTTAAAGAAAGTACCAAAAATATATATTATTAAGAGTAATGATAATGAAAATTTCGAATTAAGGATTCTCTGAAGCAAACAGAAAATTCATTCTAGTGGAATTTTTAATCTTCATCTATAGTGGGGCCATGTGAAGAAGCATGCAGCTTTTATCACGAGTTACATAACAATAAATGCGAAACATGAGTTATAATTTACAATATTACAATTGTAAAATTTCCAATTTTACAAATTTAAACTTAAAGCGATTTTGTTTTTTTTTTTATTATTTATTTTATTATTATTATTATTAGCGACTCGTGCATTTGCTTTCGGAAATCAAACTTTGATAAAGTTGAACAAATGATGAAGACAATTTTTTTTGTTTATAGTTACGCATTTGAAAAAGCCTTTCTTCACAGTCGTTGGAACTCTCCGAGACGCTCGCCGTGTTATTTACACCACTAAAAAGCAAAAAATAAATTACTTTTAAATAAAAAAAAACCGCCTTCAAAAAATACCCAGGAACTAAAAAGCAAAAAATAACTGATTACACTTACATTATGTTTTCTACCCAAACATAGAAATGAAAATTATTTTACATTTCCAGCACAAAAATCAACTAAACTAAACACCGAATTATAAAATAAACACTGATTTAAATTACTGTACGATGAATTATTTTAAATGCCTAACTCATTATATACGATCTCTTAATTTTTAATAACCTTTTGAAGTCGGGGCCTCCTATAAACAACTACATAACGTAACTGACAACCCACCGAATCCTGAATTAAACACGAATTTAACTATACGCGAAATTAGTCTTTAAAACTAAACCCACTCAGTTACGTTAGGTAGTAGTTTATAGGAGGCCCCGACTTCAAAAGGTTATTAAAAATTAAGAGATCGTATATGATTAATTAGGTATTTAAAATTATTCATCGTATATTAATTTAAATCAGCGTTTATTTTATAATTCGCTGTTTAGTTTAGTTGATTTTTGTACTGGAATTGTAAAATAAATTTCATTTCTATGTTTGGGTAGGAAACAGAATGTAAGTGTAATCAGTTATTTTTTGTTTTTTAGTTTACGGATATTTTTTGAAGGCGGTTTTTTTTTATTTAAAAGTAATTTATTTCGTGACGTATGTACGTATGTATGTATGTGCGGATATGGGTATATATGTCGTATTACTCAAGAACGGTATGTCCTAGAAAGTTGAAATTTGGTGCGTAGACTCCTAGTGGGGTCTAGTTGTGCACCTCCCCTTTTGGTTGCATTCGGGTGTTTTTAAAGGGGTCGTTTGCCCCTTTTGGGGGGGGATCATGGTTAATTTCGATATAAACTCAAGTGGTGTTGTAATTTGACGGACACTTGGCGATATAACGCCAGTCTTTTGGTCGCCAAGTTTTGTGCCCAACTTGGCGACAAATTTGGCAATTTTCTTTTTTTAATCTGTTTCAATTTGGCCACTGTTGGTGATATTTAGAGAGTTAACTATTGAATCACATTAAAATTGACAGTAATGGGGAAATGACATCAAATTGGAGTGAAAAAGGAAGATTGAATTTATTGAAAATGCTTAAAACTTTACAAACAACCTAAAAAATAATAGCAGTTACGAGGTTAGTCGACAGAAGCTATGATTTTATTGAATAATACAAGCTTCCAATGTTGGAGTTGACAATGTCGAATTGATAAACATAACTGTATTAACTAAAACTTAATTTGGTTTGTTGTTTCAAGAAACATTCAACATTATTTTAATAACGTAAGCTTCCAATGTTGATTTGATAAATTTCACTGCATTAATTGAAACTTAACTTGATTTAATGTTTTAATGAACATTCAACATTATCTTAAGCTTATAATGTTGGAGTTGATAATGTTGAATTGATAAATTTAACTGCATTGACTGAAACATGATTCTATTTGTTGCTTCCATATTTTTTCAACATTATCCTTATAGCATAAGCGTTAATGTTGGAGTTGATAATGTTGAATTGATAAATTGAACTGTATTGTCTGAAACTTTATTTGATATGTTATTTCACAAAAAAACCCCTTCAGCATTATCTTAATAACAGAATCTTCTAATGTTTTAATTGATAATAATGAATTGATAAATGTAACTGTATTGACTGAAACCTAATTTGATTTGTTGTTTCAATAAACCTTCAACATTATCTTAATATTATAATATTCTAATGTTGGAGTTGATATCGTTGAATTGATAAATTCAACTGTATTGACTAAAACTTAATTTGATTTGTTAGTTCAAAAGACCTTCAACATTATCTGAGTAACATATTCTTCTAATATTGGAGTTGATATATTCAACTGTACTGACGGAAACTTAGTTCGATTTGTTGTTTCAATAAATCTTCAACGCTATCTTATGCTATTCAATAAAATCAAAACTTCTGTCGTTAAGACCTGAAACTACCTTTTTTTAAAACATTTAAAAGCATATTGCTCCCCAGGGTGGAATTTATCAACCAAACTCTCAGTGACCAGCCTATTGCGTCTCGAGGGCTTTGTATTAGATGAATTGCTAAATGATTTTTTTTCAACAAAAGTAGTAGGTTAAAACGCTTTTTTATGTCGTATTTTACCAGTTTATTCCTACCGCACAACCTCCGTTAAGAAGCATAGCTTTAAAAAATATTTGATTTATAATAACTCCATGACATTAGAAAGTATTTTGCTTCAGTTTATCGCATCGTCTGTAGTCAGACAATAAAACAGAGAAATGTTATTTAATTAGAAATAACGTGCTTCTTAATGGTATTCTCACACTACAGTTTGCCGTGAAAAAATATTCCATATTTCTATTACGAGTACAGTAATTACCGATCAACGGAATGGACAATACCTTTAGAAGAGAGAAAAGGAATGAAGTCAATGTTTCCTTCAGACAAGCCTTCGTTAAAGAACCCTGAATATAATTACCATTAACAAGTTAATTTTAAAGCAATCAAACTTTAAAATTTTGTTTTATATTTTAGCATTTAATATAAAAACATCAAAGTAACACATTGTTTAAACAAAACTTACTTTTTGCACTTATAAAAATTTTCTAAAAAAAAAAAAGAACAAAGTATATGACGTACGTTAGCTCACCCCCTTATTATTCACAAAAAATCCTACAAGTTGGTTCCTCCAATGATGAATGATGGAAAAGCACACGCACGCAAGAAAACGTACGTTTTGAGAAGACAAAAGCATCTTCTTTGCAGCTATTTAAAAAAGAGTTTAATCATATTATGCACTACAAAAGTTGAAGTAATGATTCTACGACTGAACTAATGCACTAAACTTTTCTGCGGCTAACAAATTTCACAATACTTTTAAATTTTAGCAAGTGCTCTTTCGTGATCAGAGCTCTTTTCTATTTCTCTGTGAAGTTATAAGTTTTCATTTTTCAAAAGACTTTTTTCAAGAGCAAGACAAGCTTCTGTTCACATTTTTATAATGGCATAACAACTTCAACCGTAATTGATATAGTAGTTTTTAATAAAAGTAAAAAAAAAAAGAAACTTTTGACATTCATAACGAAAATAAATATATTTCAAGTTGTGCACATTTTCTTTTGTTGAAAACTAATAAGCGAGGGCAACAAAACATTCTGTGTCAATATTTGAAGTTTGCGATAGGAACGTCAAAATGGGTTTTGTGGAGGAAGAAAAAGAATCCAAATTGAGTTTAGGGGCCCAAACGCACGATAATAGCAGCTGTAAAGAAAGAAAGGGACACAAAAGGAGCAATGGAAGAAAAGAATGCCTTCCGAACAAAAAAGGGAAACAAACGAAATTCTTTTTTTCTTCCTGAAAGAAACCGAAAATGCTTGCACTTATCAAAGAACAGAGTTTTATGAAACTCTGCACCTAAGAAAAGTACATTGCATAAAATGCAACTATTGACTTGCAAATTACGGTCACAGGAGCGGTACTGTCAATTTAATCTTCATTCCTGAACCAGGGGTGTTTAAAAACCTGAGACATTTTGCGACAGAAAAGAGCTTATTTAAGTGAAGGATTAAAAATGCTTTTTAGTAAGAACTATTGTGTAAAGTGAAATTAGAAATAACAACTTCCAGATCAATGCAGTAATTTGCAATTTTGTGCTTTTTGGCGTTGTTATTTGCTATTTTACTTTTTAGCACAAAGGTATTTATTTATTTATCTTATTATATTATGTAGTGGTTTAAACGTCACTGACGGCTTTTTTTTTCTTTTTAAAAGGGGGGGGGTAAAATTCATTAAAAACATTTTAAAACTACGAAACAATTTTTGGCATACTTTTGGCAGTTTTATTAAAATTTGGTATTTTAAAAAGTGACTTTTTTTTCTTTCATTTAGTGAGAATATGTTTTGATTTTTAATGATACTGCTTTCAATCGATCAATAAATCGTTACAAAATATTCTACAAAAAAAATCTTGAAGGGTTACTATTACTAAAAATTAATTTAGAACTCATAGCAATATAACTTTTACGAGTTTTTTTTTTTTTGGGGGGGGGGGGCTACGTTTTTCTTATTCAGTTTCTGTGAATTAAATCATGTTTTCACTTAAACTTTTGTCATCACAATAATCATTGTTCAGTTCTTGATATAATTCTTATTTATATAATTCTTATTTAATATAATTAAGTTTAGTTCATTATTTGTTCTTTTTCCATTATTTTATTTTAATTAGTTTGTTTATTTAGTTACAATTGTATTATTATTGGAACTCTTATTTTGCGTTCCTAGTGAGTTTTGTTTTCGTTTTAAAATAAAATTTTGCATCATAGGTTTATAGTATGTCAACAAACGTTTAAGATTGAGTTTTAAACGTTAAATAAAAAGAAGTAACAACTATTTTTTATTGATTTTGTTTTTTTGATGAGTTCTTCTGGTTGAATGTAGAAACTTTAATACATACTTAATGACTTGAGTACGTATTTTAGTTCATTTTGTCAGACCGTCTTCAAAGCATCGAAGCTTTTTGTATAATCATAATGTCATCATTACAGCAGCCTTTTAGCTTTAATCTTAAATTTAAAAATGAGATAAGTCATCATTTAACAATAAACTAAAATACATAAAAGTCAATTGTCAAATATAATTGTGCTTTTGCTTGTTCTTTCCGAAATTTTTAGAACTTTATGTATACAGATCATAAAGAAACACTTTTCTCTAAAAAAAAAAAGAATGTTGCGGACAAATTTCAAGTCTATCCATTGTGTACTTTTTCCAGTTTTGTAGTTACGAACTCTGCATTTTTATATGCAAACTTTTAATTATGATAGTCTTGACAAATCTGACTAATGTATCTACGCATTAACTCTCTCAAACGTATTTAAAAATACCATGTATTTGTTCCACCATGAAAAAAATCAACATTCAAAACGTATTTCTTTAATTTTACTTTTATCTTAAATTTATCAGCTGATAATAAAGCCGGAACATGCATGAGTCACATTTCAAGTCTATCACTAGAGCTAATTATTGTTTCCATGTTCATTCCTAAATTCCTAATTCATTTTTTACAGCTAAAGGTTATATATATATATATATATATATATATATATATATATATATATATATATATATATATATATATATATATATATATATATATATATATATATATATATACACTTTTTAAGTTTTACGAACTTTCTTTTAGTTTTAAATTCAAAAACTTAGATTAAAATTGTTTTGAGAAGTGATTTCTCAGGAATTTATGTCTAATCAAATTGCAGCAAAGTAAATTTTAACGTGCAATTTGCTTTATAATTCTGATTATCTTTTGTTTATCTTTTATTTTTCTTGTCTTATATTAGCTGCGATGCTTTGTGAATACATTCGATATGAAGTGAAAAGGGGGGCGCTTGAATCTAGCGCGAGCACTGAGATCTCAAGTCTATTGTACTATATACATTCGATAAGGCAGAAGGGATTTTATTAGATCTTCTTCTTCTCAGTAAACACCCGCCCTTGACTGTTGAACCATTAACTGATGCACTGACCAGTAAGGATGAGTTTCCCTGAATACTTTGTTTATAAAGTTTGTTTGTTGATTTTCAATATAGTCCGAATCAGAGAAAAACCTGTAACTCGTGATGTTTACTCGCGGATTTTATTAGACCTGTGACCCCATCACATGCTATTTCGTTCCTGATAACAGTATCTCATTCCCCTCCCCCCTCAACTTGATATTTAAAATACATTCAAAAACATTTGTGTACGTATTCAAAGAAAAGTAACAATCCAAGAACTGCATTAGTAGTAGTAAGCTAGATACGGGTATTAAGGCCTGTCGGCTAATAAGGCTTCAACGACAAAAATATATTTTAAGTGTTTTTATCCACTCAAGAAAGCACTCGTAAGTAGCTAATACACATAAATGGCACTTCATACTGGTCGCGACATGTTGCTCACTTGTTGTGATTAGTGCGAAGCGATTCGTTTTCGCTGAGCGGTTGTGCAACACGAATAATGAAAAATCGTCCGACTGAATGTTTAATAATTTTTGTAATATTACACTTTTAGATATAGTTTTGCGCTCCAGTTTTATGCTTCTACCGGTCTTTGAAGTCTGAATTATATATATAAACCAATTATATTGTACTTTTTGTGTAGTTCTTTGTACGCGATGTTAGCGGCTAATAAGGCCTCCCAAATTTGATCGTAGGCCTTAATATACTCCTTTGTTTTTGCAACAATGTTTCTCAGTTATACATCTTATTTTAAATCTTTTTCAATATATTATGGATGTTTGTACGTAGTTATGACTATTTACTAATTGCTTCAGTGTTATAGTAGTACCTCAAGCAGATCTTCTGAAAAGTTTTAGCACATAGTTTACGGTTCTAGTATGGACGATGAAAAAGACAATGCGCGGCTTCCTCCTTTAACAAGTACAGCTTTCAGGAATTTATGCCTACAGCAAAGAAAATTATGAAAAAAAAAAAAAAAAACACCAATTGTTAGATGAAAAGCCATATTTATTATCAGAGAATCCCAATCACCAAAGACTTGTTTGACAGAAACAAGAAAGAGAAGAAAATAAAAAAAACGTAAACCCTCAATAAAGGAAATGATACTAAAGAAAACGATGCATTTGGTACTGTCACACACTTAGGAGAGGAGAATATGAAGGACATGAAACTATATCTAAAATGCAGCAAGTGGTATCATAAGGATAGCGTCGGTGCGATAGTCTATGACAAAGATAATTTTGAATGCCCTGACTGCTGTTAAACAAAGAATTTTTTGTCATTTTAAAGACTTTTCGCATGATTAGTGCATAAATATTACAATTGATCTCAATTATCATTGTTAGAAGCTTATTAAATTATTTAAGAGCGTGAAAGTTCTTAGGCCTTATTATCCTACCATAGTATAATAAGGCCTAATGACAATGTTTTCAAAAATGTATTATTTCTTGCTTGTTTTCTGCAAAACTGTTGATTTTTTGTTAGTTTTTTGTAGTAATTGATTGGTATGTTTAATTAATATTATTATTTTTTTGATTCAGATGCATAGTTTCCATTTTATTTCAAATCTCTCTTAGGTAGGCCTTATTACCCGCACCTACCTTAGTATTAGTATTAGTAATATTGCACAATAGAGTTTAAAAAAGAACAAGAAAAAGAAACTTGAACTGTGCTTTATTCAGCACAACTTCTTTCGTTTCTCTGCTTCCTTAAATACTTCCGTTATTCCAGAAAATAAATGAAAAAAAGAAACTTTTTTACTTCTGATATGGCAAAAAGACAGATGACTGGTAGTTAAGGAAAAGAAAAACCGAATGAAGTTCGCTACAAAGTAACTCTGATAAAGTTTCTTTCAAACGCATTTTCTAATCACTTGAAAAGAGCATTAATCATGTTATATAATATTTTATTTCAAAGTATGTAATGTGCACTTAGTACTTTCTTGGCTAAATATTTAGTCAGAATGTCAATTTTTCATGTTTTATCATATATTCAGTTTTTTTTCCTAATATTTATCTCTAATTTAATTTTTAATATGTTTTATATTCATCTCTATGATAATTAAAAATGAAGAAACAGCCTTAGAAAAAAAAATTAATAAAAAGTAAAGCATAAATAAAAAGCTTGATCTAAGCGGATTCTTTTGAATACAATAAACAACATATTTGTGTTATGAGATTGAAACACAACCTTAGTTCCAATAACGTAACCTACAGACTATATATATATATATATATATATGAAAAAAGTCTAAAAAATGTGTACTAAAAAGAGTTTTAAGACTTTTCATATTAATTACTTTCCTGCGTAAGACTATTAGATACATATTTCTTACAAAAAGCTTAACGCAATGGTCTTCCCAATAACTTCACTTTCATCTGTAAATTGTTTTTGACTATTTCTTCAATTACACCTGAGAAATTTATTGTTTTATTAACATTTTTTTCTTTTAATGGGGGCTGCATTTTTAGGCTATGTTCATTGTTTTATATACACTATTAATATCAATGTTTTATATACACTTATTAAGTACACTATTCTATTCACTAGGTTGTCATTTATTGGGACTCATTTTTTCACATAGATATTTTCTATACTATCCTAATTATTTTTTCCCAGCAAGAAACCCTGTTTTCAAAAAGTAATATTTGAGAAAAAAAAAGATTGCTTTCTTCCTTTTTTTCCGTGCATTTTATTTTGCAGGTCAAAACATGTTAGCGCCCCCGAATTCGGACAAGTATCCCCTTTCCTAGAAGAAACACACATTTAGGACGGGGGGACGGAGACTATGGGGCATTTTTTCATGCTGCGTAGCATAGGTTATATAACATCAGTTGTGGAAATTGAAAATGCGGGGAAAATTGAAATGAACTACATTAGCATACTAATGGCCATTTAAAACGCTTCTGAGAACCACCTAGGCAACATACATAGGATGTTAATAAAATAGACCAGAAAAAATGTTTTGAAACAAATTACGATATTATTGTCACATGTTATCGTTATGAACAAAATTTTCAATATGTATTTCCGTCCACTTTAGCTTAAGCAACGTTTCTCAGACATGTTCTCTATTACAAAATATAACCAATATAAAAAGTCCAATTTAAGAAAGAGTAATTTTTATAATTTTATTTAGCACAGTGACATATTTTGAGAAATATGCGATACTTTTTATGTTTTTAAGAAGAAAATAACGCAAAAGGACAAAGCCAATAAAAGTCGTTTCAAAGAGCGTTTTTTCCCATGCAAATTTTCATCTTTTAATCCGATTTCTCTTTGCATTTAACTTTAGAAGGAAGTGCAATTTTATCTCAAAAGCTTGTCATTATGCAAATGTGAAAAAGCAGTAATTTTTTTTAATGTGTGGTAAAAAGGACCGTTCTTTGCGTTAAGATTTTTTTCCCTTTGGGAACTTACGTAGGATGAATGCTAAGAATAGTATTTAAAATTGCAGTATAGCACTAGAGAGAGAGAGAGAGATTCTTCAAACACTTGAAACACTAAAACACGTTTCCGAAACAAGTATTGAAAATTCACGAGAACTTTTTTTTTCCCCTAGATCATATGAAAGTCACATACCACATACAATAAACTTAGTTTTCTAACAATGACTAATATTTTGGAAGTTATATATACCGTGCTTACACATGTGTAAGTCGGAAATTGTTCCGGTTCCTTCAATCTAAAACCTGTTTAGGAGTTATGTGTGACTTTTTACTCGACGAATAAAAAAAAAATAGAATGTAATTTGGGTATAACCAGTTATATGCTTTTTTAGGAAAAAATCTATTGCAAAAAATAAAACATAAAAAAAATTAAATAAGAAAAAGGGAAAAAATGGAGTGTTATGAGTTTTGCTGTTTATGATAACTCCATTTTATTGTCATAACATTTGAAGAGGTTTTTTTTTATATAACTACTATCCGAAATTTACATCACCCATGAAAAACAAAGCCCACCAAGAATATCAATTACACTAAAATTTGCAGTAGGTTCTATTCAAATAATGAAGTAAGTTTAAGTCTAGGCTTTTCCTTTACTTTCCTTCAAAAAAAATCTCATCAAAACTTTACAAAACGTTTTTTAAATCACCTCACCTGTAAATTAAAGCAATGTACTGTAAAATGCAATTGCATATTAAGAAACAAATAAGCACCTTTGAGCTGGAAAAAAAAGTTATAAACAAATACAATTATAAAAGAAAAAGAAAATGTGCATTAAAAGTATATACATATATTTTGACAAATATGCCGCCTTCAATATAAGAAGAAAATGTATCAAATATAATTAAATTAAAATAGTTATGAGAAAGTAAGACAACAAGTGTTAAATAAACACATGATCACGTCTTTTAGTAATACATTAAAATTTTCTATTTTATATTTTTTTTTAACTTCAACAAATAAGGGAAATTAAAAATTATCTCAAAGAACTTTTCATACTGTTTTCACGAGAGAAAAAAAATAGAAAAAATACATAGATTTAATCTAACACTATGAAGTAAACAACGTAAAAACATTAGTACAGGTAAATTAAAAAAAAGCTTACGTAATAAAGATTTTGAAAATAGTAACCAAATTTACCTTCAAAAAATGAATAAAAGACAATGTTTTTTGAACTTACCCACTCTTAACCTTTTCATTACAATATCGAAAGTAAGTGTCTTTCAAAACGTAGGCCAAAAAGTAAAAAAATAAAAGAAAGGCACACAAAACAAAGACCGAGCCAAGAATTTCTCCAAAGAAAAATACGACATGACGTGCTTTAACAAATCTGAAAGGAAAATTTCTTGTAAAAACAAACTAAGTTATGGAACCCATCAAAAAAAAAAAAAAAAAAAAAAAAACATTTTTTTTTTCGTGGCCATCACGAGACTTTCTTCTATATCTATATTACGAATTTTGGATCTAACTTATTGTTGCAAACTGTGTAAACAGTACTTTTTTGTGTTTATATATGCTTAATTTGCTATATTCTGGCTAATATGGCATTTATTCCATAAATTTTCACTTAAAATTACCGTAGGTCTTGAAATTTTACCTGTATAATGTCTTTGCTTGCAATGGATCAGTTAACACTATGCGTTTGGATTTGGTGAGAAATTTAAGAGCTATTGCCGTTGTCATCACTTTAGCGACTTACTCTTGGCGAAAGGTTTGGCAATATTTCAAGCATTAACACCTAAATAGTACTTCAATGTTAATAATGAAAGGGTAAACCCTGTTCTAGTTGAAAATACAAGAATCAGCTAAAGGGAATCCCTCCCTATGCCTGTTTAAGCAAGGAAGCAATATTCACGATAACAAAATTAAATGACGTACGCAAAATCTTCACTTCCCTCCTAGTTACCGAATTATCGAAATTAGCCAGCAAAATCAAAGAGCGAAACTTGAATATTATTTTTAAAACCTTGGTTAAAAACATTATAACATTTTATTTGTAACTAAACAAAAGCTGGCAAAAATTTTAAATCATTGAGATTTTTCCTATAATTTAACAATAGTTATATTGCGAGAAAGTCGCTGACGACATTTTAATATGATTTATCTTTCTCATTGCTGCATCAATTAAACTATTTTTATTTGGAGACAAAACAGGCCCGCTTGGAGCTACTTGAAAAAAAAATTGTATCAGCGCCTGTTTCCGTGAAAGTTGACTTTAATTCCAAATTTGTTTTAAAATGTTGCATTACTTCTTGAGATAGAGCACTCGCCATAAACAAGAAAGAACGTTCGTTTGCGCAACCCCCATTTGAGCTATTGGCGGCAAAACATAATTAAATCTTATACGTTCTTATGTATACCTGTCGGACATGTACCCTTTAAGATCAACATGCGAACCAAATTTTGTTTGTTTCCACCAGTTATTTCCTGAGATATAGCAGGTACGCATAACAAAAGAAACTTTCCATTGCTCCCCCCATCCCCTTGGAAAAATTGGTGCCAAAAACTAAGGGGCCCCAGTTCTCAAGGGGTGAGTGTGCCAAATTTCGTCTGATTTCATGCAGTAGATTTTTCTCGAGAGTGAACACACAAAAAACCGGTCACACACATACAGACAGACAGAGGCGTTTTCTAAAAATGGTCGAAATGGACTCAGCACACCTCAAAACGGACAAATCTGCCAACATTCGGAAGTTTTCACAAAACCAATACTTTCTTCAATTTAATAGATATAGAGGAAAGTAAAAATCAAAAATTATCAACAAATCAAAAATTCAGTAACTGCAGGAAATTAAATATGGTGTGCCCAGATAACTTTTATCATAAAAAGCGATCTTTTTAAAGATAAATGCTGCTTTTCTGTGCATACTAACAAACAAATTACTTACAAAAAAAACTTAGTTTTAATAGTTTTGAAATCTCACAGTTTTTTTTTTTTTTTTTTTTTTTTTTTTTAACTATACTTATAATACTGTCGCGCTAAGCACAATTAAAGTAACTGCATTGGAGCTCAAAATGAGAAATCCGTAATTAAAGATTTACAACTCTTTTTTTTATTCGTGATATATTATTGTTCAACTCACAATAGTCGTTTTGTGAATAATTGGTTTGTTTTTATTTAAACTTATAATGAAGGTAGTTACGATACATTTTCTTTTCAATCACGTTTTAATATACTAGGCTGATATCAGTGTAACTGAATTTTATTAGTCATCTTTAGAATTATCTGCACAGATACGACAAAAATAGCTTAATAAAAGGTGTTAAATGTATTTCGTGATAATGGTGAAAACAACTACTTTATTAAGACTTTGTTAGACATAACAATCATTTCATTTGTTTAACACCAATCCAACAGAATCTGTCTTCCGAAAATACTATTTCAGACATTTAGAATTGTGTACATAAAATTAATATGCTCTTCTCTATGTTTATGAACTAAGCGAGTAAGTTAGGTTTGACAGCAGACGATATTTAATAGAAAAACATCGCATGACTTCCTTTTACATCAACTTAATGTCATTTCCCCGTTACTGGCAATTTTAATATGATTCAATAGTTTACTCTCTAAATATCACCAACAGTGGCCAAATTAAAATTAGATTTAAAAAAAAGATTACCAAATTTGTCGCCAAGTTGGCGACAAAACTTGGAGACCAAACGACTAGTGATATATCGCCAAGTGTCCGCAAAATTATAACACCACCTCAGTTTACATCGAAATTAATAATGATTCCCCCCCCCCAAAAAAGGGACATAACATCCCTTTTGAACCACCCGAATGCAACCAAAATGGAAGGTGCACAACTGGACCCCACTAGGAGTGTACGTACCAAATTTCAACTTTCTAGGACATTCCGTTCTTGAGTTATGCGACATACATACGCACGTACGCACATACAGACGTCACGAAAAAACTCGTTGTAATTAACTCGGGAATCGTCAGAATGGATATTTCGCGTGTCGATACGTTCTTAGGCACTAATCCGCGTGTGGTCGAGTCGAAAAAAAAAAGTCATCATTCATTCGGGGATGAGTAAATTGGAAATTAAGTTCGATTTTTGAATGAAAATTTTTTCGCGAATACAATACTTCCTTTTTTGTAAAAGGAAGTAAAAAATAACAAGGACAGAAAGGCATAAAATCATGTTTTTTCCTAAAATGAATCAAGCATAAATATTTTATAAACACTATATTTTTAGAAATTTTAAAACATGGATAAGTATAATAAGTTGTATTTTTATACGATCATTTATTCCGATTATGTTATTTTATTTTCTGAATAGATTCATTTACTGAGCGTGAATATAATTTTGACAGCAGACTATGCTTAAACAAAAATAATACTTGCTGTAGAATAAAATGCATGTTTTTGTAGAAAATAATTAGATTTGAATATTTTATGTGCACTTCATTTTGGGAATTTGCGTTTTAAACAAACAGTTAAATAGGAAATCTTGAATTTGTACGAGAACATTTATGTAAGGTCGAATTAATTTTAATTATCATCATCAATTACGCAATTACATACATGAATTACTCAAGTAATAGGTAAATTAAAATTTATCACTATGTTACATAACACTGCTATATACCCAATAAATGATGCGTTTCTGAGGTATTAAAGATGTATCTACATTATTGCTCAGAAAAAAGGGGGTACTTGCTGTAGATGCCGCTTTAAATTCGCAGTACTTTCAAATGTCCTTACTGGTATGTCTTTACTGTCAAATGTACTTTGCAATAGGCACAAAGTAAGCAGATACTTTTTTCCTAAGACTTTTTTTAATACTTCACGATCACAAATCAATAAAACAATTTGAGATTTAAGTAAATAAAATAACTAAAAACCAGCTGGTGACAAAACCTCAATTTTGCCAAAATGTGCAGATATCACATTTGTGCTCAGCATAGCAGAATAGTGAATTATTACCTTCTAGATTAGCGGTTCCCAATCTTTTTCTCATGAGAACTTATCTCTTAATCTAAAAAAAATAGGGGTAAAAATAGAGAACCCCTTGTGCAGTAGTAGTTTTCATATAAGAAAACAATGCGATTTGGTGGATTTTTTTTCTTTTTATTTATTATGTTGCATAACAAAAAACTAAAACATGATTACAAAACATCCAAGTAGAAACAATCATACAAATTAAGATACTAGCTACTAAATTATAAATGTAAAATGCTTTCACCAATTGAACTGGATCTTGGTAAGCATATGTTAGCTTTGAAAAAACTCTTAATGGAACAGTTGTGGCAAAAACAGATTTCATAGTGTCTCTAAATGTCTGAAATCTTAAGGTTCTGCATTTCGTTTGCCTCTGTATTTATTTTACAGGTAGGTATTATGCAAAAAGTCATTTTCAAAAAAAAAAAAAAGTTATGCCAAAGACAACTGAAACTTAAAATGCTTTTTTTTCTGAGGAACACTAAAATTAAATCGAATCGTAAAAATGAATTAGACAGTGATCTTCAAAAATAACTTTCAAATAGCTGCCACAAGACAAATAAATGAAATTTTTCTTAAAGTGAGAGAATTTCTTTTACGTACATCTTCTAGAAAAAGAATACGTACAAAGTTCATTGATTGGGACAAATGACGTCTATTAAGAAAACGAACAGCGAAATTAACGAATGTTGTTTCAGACTTTTGTGTATGCTTCCTTGTACTAATTCAACTACAAGTTTTATTGAGTTTTCCAACTTTTAATTTTTGTGTAACAACAGTTTTTAATAAATTCTTTTTATAATCAAGGTCAATTAAAGTTAACCAACATTTCGATTATTTGAAACAAACCTACACATATTATGTCATTCAGTAAAATCAATGAAAAACAAACGTAAAAGATCATTATTTTTAAATGAATGCAGAAAATGAATCTTTTTTTTTTTTTTTTTGAAAGCATCGCTGTGCTCTATGTTTAAACCAGTCTTTGTTCCATTTATGTCTCTATAAAGTCTATCCAGATTTTTTAAAAAATATCTATAACGAAACCAGTCCCCTATTCGTAAGATATCCTTATGGTTTGTACTAACGATCCATTAATGCAAGCATCTTAGTGAGGTCAAATACCTTCTGCGATTGGCTGTAATATGGAGAGGTAATATAATCTGTAATAGGGCGTAAAAAACAAATCAATGACTAAGCCCTCACATCATTTACCGCCAAATCACTTAAATGTTATCCAGTCAGAGAAGACTGTTAATGTCATACTATCAATAATAATTATATTAACAACGAACACAACACATATTTTGTACATCTCCTACAAGTAATACCTTCCTGTAAAGAGCTCTTCTGAACTGCTTTGGGGAATAAAGGACATCCTATCCTGCAGGAATAGAGATAGTGGACCTCTTTCTCGAAATACGGAAATCGGTGACAATGTATTAGGAGCAGCAGGAAATTAGAAAAAGATCACTGATAAACAAGGAAGAAAATTATTTCAATAGCCACTAAATTAAAGTTTTGTTTTTCCTTTTCGTTTTTAAAAAAATCTTACTGGCATAAAGGAACATTTCAGTGCTTCAGAAAAAAATTCGAATGCATTCCAATTCATATCAAAAGTTTTAAGCATTTGGCACCGTTATTTTTTTTATTTTTTAACACCAATTTTGTTGTATCGTATTGCGTTTTTCATTGCTTTGTCGACATGGTCTTCATCGGTTAGAAAAACTATTCACGTTGTAGTGATCCCTGGGTAGAATTTTTCTCACATTCCAATCAAAAAAATGCTGAGCAGCTTGTATAAATGTTTTAAAGGATTTGGAGATTTCTGGCACCACGTTCTCACATTCGCTACATTTTTCAACGTTGTAACGGTCCGAGGTCGTCCAGTGACTATGCTTTAAATGTAGTACCTGTGGCTCAAAACTTTAGTACCTAATCGTGATTATTTTCTATATGGAACAGGCCAATTAGAACCGAAAGTAAAATTCGTGCTGAGTAATGCTGAAAAATCACCATTATTAATATACTCCGCTAAAATACATGAAAATGCTCACCGCATTACACCATTGCTACTTTAAATGGTATATTATGGGTGTGGTATAATGGTACATCGATACTACTTCCATTACCGTATCCCCACCATAACTCATCCTCTCAAAATCAGGGGTGTCCCGAATTTAAGTTTTTGGGAGGGTAGGAGTTCTGAACTTGCCCAACAGAACTCCAAGTTTTGACAAATGATGATAATTTTGCCGAATCGTCAAACTTTGCAGAAGTATGACAATTTTACCGAATCTCCGGACAAAAGACCGAATCTTCTGTCAGAAGACCGAATCTTCAGACAAAATTCAATAAGGAATTTTTGGAAGGTTACTCCTGTGACCTCCCCAGGCACCCAAGGATCAAGGCACCCTTTTTTGAAAACCTTTTCACTCCTGGGTTCCGCGTATCTACCACTATGGACCCTGAAGACAGCTCTGATTTTTTTTATCTAGCCCAGAAGTCGAGCGATCCTTGATGCAGCACACCCCAGATGTATCGTTTCGCTTGGAGGACTTAGTGACCAGGAGCATATTAACGTCCCTCAGTCATCATTAATGAAGACGATGGATCTTCGACCGGCTGAGATCAAATTCGAGACCCCCCCCTCCCCCGGTCACAAGTCCGATGCCTTACCGATCAGATCACTACGACCCGCTGTTCCGGAATACTAGAGGTTGATATGTCACATCAAAAACAAACGATTTAATAAATACTATTCTGCAAACAAGAAACCAAGGTTTAAAAAGTCGTACTGATAAAGTACTTATTTGCATTAAAAAAAAATTAAGTACCTGTAACAATCATTGAAACTTAATTATTTGAAGTACAATCATATTTATTAATATACGAAAAAAATAATTAACTAAAATAATACGCCAATATATCCCTAGTTTACGGCATTACTCCTAAACACCATCTCATAGTTTAAAATAAAATCAGAGAAATCCTTGAATTTTTTAAGCAGCATAAAAATAATAGCTGCTATCTGTGGGTACATTTGCATTCCAGGAAAAATTGAAAGATAAAAAAAAGTATCTTATAAGAATAAACTTTCTCTCTCGAAAACATTTGACTCTTCGGGCGTGAGAAGAATCCTGAAAAAGAAATGCAAATGAAGCGTTATGAGACAAGAAAGACGATACGGGCGTTTGTGATAAGAAGACATATTTCATTTTTGCGGTTTTATGAGGAAAAAAAATGTGCAAGGAGTTACTTTATCAGGATGATGTTTACTGAGTGACTTGAGCGCAGCATTGTTGTGTTTCTTCCAACAGTAGAGCAAACGAGATCTGGGAATATTTTTACGAATTTTGAAAATGCCGTCGTCTGGCTATACTAAAGGATTTTTGAAAATACTGTTTGGGAAAGAAAATTCAAAAATATAGTATGTGGTTTGAATACTAAGTTTTTTGTATATTTGGTTTATGCATCTGGTTTTGAAACGTATTCATGGGAATAGTTCACTTTTCTTTTGGCGGAATATTTTTATGTAAGTTATATAATCAGAGCTGTTTATTCCGGTGTTTTCGCACAACGTAAAAGGAAATACATTGATATATTTTCAGCAAAACGTGCATTTTAGTTATAGCATTTTTTTTTTTTTTTTTTGAGTATTATATCAAGTTATCACTTTTACGATTCATTTCGGAATCGTTTTTCCATCTTATTCTCCAGTAAAGATAAAGTGGAAACCATTGAAGCAAAACAAGATGGCAAAAATAGTATATTGACCCATTTAGTAGAATAAAAATAGTGGTCAGACCCCTAGACCCCCTTCTTCTAAATGATTAATGCTGCTACAATTTACGCTCTACCCTACCCACAAAGAAAAAAACAAAAAGATCCAACTCATTATGCTGCGGGTTTAGAAATGGGCAGCATTAAAAAACTGATTCTTCTTTCGAAATTCTTAAAGAGTGAATTTCAAAGGAAAGTACTATTTCGTGCAGAATTTAAATGCATTAAATTGTAATGAAAATTATGCAACGTGCTTTTTTTCCCTATTTTTATAGTTGTTTCATAAAAAGATTAAAAACGTATTTCACTGAAATGGATATTTCGCTGCATTGGTGTTCTTTGTAACGAAATTTCACTGTATTTCAATAAACTAACTGACACGAAATGAACGTTCCACTATATGAATAGATGTATCTGCCGCATTAGTTTATAACAGAAAAATGAAATATGCTATTTCTTTACTTATTACGATAAGCAAAATGCTAGTTTTATTGAAATTTCTACTTGAAGATATTCTAGAGAAAATGCTTTGTTGTCGGTGGAGAGATAAAAACTCCCGTGAGAATTTTCGCATGAGGATTTTAAAAGTATACTGAAGACAAATGAAATCTTCCATCAAAGTTTTTGAAAATATGTTGAAATACAGTTCTTATCCAAGGGCTACGCGGCACTTTTTTTTAGTTTCGATTCTTTTCGAATTCATCGTAATTTTGATTTTTGTCCGTAGAAATGTTTAAAGGTGCATTAAAGTTTCTATCAACGAATTTCAGTTAGTGTTTTTCAAGTTGTCTTAGAAAACTCATGTTCATATTACTTTTCCAAGTTTAGTACAATATAATAATATAATATAATAATAATAATATAATATAAAAAAGTACGGATATTATTAAATAGTGGAATGATAAAGAAATGTTTCAGTTTTCCTTTATTTAACTGGTGCTGTTTAGTGGTAATATTAAACTTGTTAAAAAAAAAAAAAATCAGAATTATATTTTATCATAGTTTTTGTTGTAGATAAAAAGTAATAAAATCATAAGATTCACATAATATACTTTCAGGAAAAAGGTGCCGGTTTACAAAAAAGCTATTTCACGCATTTTTAAACCCATTTGAAACTTAAAATTATGCCAGTTGAAAAATATATACATTACTGTGAAAGCCCGTTACAACGAACTTCAAGGGACCGCAAATGCTGTTCGTAGCGACGGAATTCAAGTATTGTAATGGCATGTAAGTTGGGACTAAATTCTTTTTCTTTTTTTTTTTTTTTTGCTGAAATGGATATTTCGTGGCATTGATATTCGTTGTAACGAGATTACACTATATGACATGTAACAGAGACTCGAAAATTCGAGGCAGTTAAACCTTGGTTTCCTCGGAGCGAATCGCCGATCTTCGACGTCGCTCCTCGCCGAAACACTGAAATCAATGGATTCCGGCGTGGCCATTCACGACGTCGATTTAGCTCGGGCGCTCATGCGCAGAAGAATCAAGTTTTCATCTCGGTGAGGAGCGACTCCGACGCTAAGCGTGTTCGCCTCTAGGAAACCAAGGCTTTAGAGCTCGTGGCGCACAGTGAGGCGCTCTTACAGTCGAAGTGGACAAAAGTCGTTCTTGACGGGATTTTGAAATATACATTATAATAGCATTATTAAAGTAAATTTTCTCTAACTTTCTCTTAATAAGTTCTTAAAAATGAGTAAATATACATTTTTTGAGATTTTTTTCAGCATTTTTATTTTTTTAAAAATTTGTGTTTGGAAAATGTTAGGTTTTTGGAGAATCACCCAGAACTTTTCAAAGAAGTTTTAAAAAGAAAATATTTGTATATTTACAATGTATAATTGTTATAAAATCAAAATCAGAAACTCTGAATGTTTTGGCACAAAATTGAAAAATATTTATTTGATGCTTTTTTTAAAACGTTATTTAAAGCTATTAACGAAAAAATTTCTTCAAAGATACCAATGAAAAAACGAATCTTACTCATTTTCTTTGATGCCTTCCATACTAAATGGAACATAAAAAAATAAATGAAAATTGCCGATGTGTCCTCAACACGAAAGAAGAGCCTACTAAATGAAACTGGTTTCATTGATAGAGAAATGCGATCTGGGGCTTGTTAAAACATGATTTTTATCCTTTGTTTTTATGATATCGGATTAAAAGCTCAAATTAAATTTCACTGAGGTCACTATGAAAGTATTAATAAGATAAAACAAGTTGAAAAAAAAGTTGCGTTTCCCACTTTTGTCCATAGGCTGCCGTACTGTGCGGTAGGGTGGATCGAAAAAAAAACGAAATTTTGAATCTTAATTTGGAATACCTGCCAAAAGCTGTGCACGTGTAAGTACAACACATATGTAAAATATTATCAAGTTTGAACAACTCTTTGAGGGTCCTACCAAGGTTTGAATTTCTCCAAAAATAGAAAAAAAGGTCAATTTTCCAAAAAAAATTTGAAAATACTAGAGTTTAAAATTTTTATTACAATACGGTTTAAATGCTACCTTTGAACACTCTTTTCATGTATCTTCAAAATTATTTGCAGTCATTGCACCATTAAAATCGCACATAAGCCGTTAAGTTTCGCGAAATTTACCAAAAACTGACTTTTTTAAAGCTTTTTTGCACATTGCAATATTTCTTCTTTTAAAGTCCAGTTTTCTTTTTTACAGCGCCTATACAGAATGCAGTTTTAAACGGAAGTGAAGTTAAACTTTACATTATTAGCGCAGCATCCACTAAAAACAGGTGGCTGCATTTCGAGTTACATTCTACCTTTTCCATGTGCCGAGCTACATGTATTAAGTATAAATGTATTATTCATTTTACATTAAAAGTAAACTATCAAAATGATTTAGTTGTATTAACTCAAAAAACATAGAGAGAAGTGCATTGGTTACAAAGAATGTGTATTTACTCACACACAGTCGCTCTGACATATAAGCATCAATATTTCACAAAATGAGGAACTTGAAAAGTATCAGTTAGTTAAAGCCACAGAAAATAGTCAGTTCGTCACATCCATTCATGAAACCTCTTTGAAATCATTTTTTTATTCAAACGATGACATGATACTTTGAGATTTGATTTTTGCTCTTATGAAGTCATCTCTTGCCAATTGACTAATCACAAAGAAGCTTCTGTCACCATATTAGCACAGCGTTCTACCATATGAGTGTGACAGAGGCACTAAACGAACGCAAAATTGGCGTTGGTTTTTTCAATCTATTGTTGAAGACTTTCATTAGATATGCCAGCTAAAATAGGAGAAGGGGTTGCAATTATTGCACATTCTTGCCAGTTGATAACATCAGAGTAGTCTGATGCATTAAAGTTAATCCTTGAATTATAGAATTCTCTTATTTCTTCATGAACAGATGCCACTTGTCTGGCCTTCAAAATCTTCGCAAAGCCAGTTCTCTCATGTACTTCGTTAATCAGTGATAACTGTTAAGAGAATATTTTCCGGGTGGCAAAAATAGGCATTTCGTTGAATGACCGGATCAATAATTTTTTCAGATTTTCACTTACGTAACGAGATGCTGTAATAACACTGATGAGGAACAGCAAAGTTTTGTTTCAATTCCAGAAGAAGAAAAATTTGCAACGACTACACTCCCGCCAACAGAGTCATCAACATTTCTTGGTGTTGATGGCACTTCAAAAGTGGAACAAATGAGGCTTTCTCTGCTAACGCTATCAAGAATGTGCTACCAGTACGACATTTCTGGCAGATGGGCGATGTGCTGCAGCAATTGCTTTAGAAACATTACAGGATTTTGGTACTGTGTCAAATAATTATCACTCTAAAGTCAGTGATAGGAATAAAATTCAAAGACAGCGACACAAGTGTCACATGTGTCACAGACGAAGTACATGCTTCTCTTCAAAACCTGCAAACTAGAAGTGAAAGGGTTTGAAAAGTACATTTTGTAAAGTACTTGAAAAGTACATAGCCGAAAAGACAAAACTATGACAAAAAGAAATGGTTTGAGACAGATACCACAGAAGAAACATAAGCGAGGAATCCATGGTTGAAAAATCCAATTCTCTTTATTTGGGTCATTTGACGCCAACTTCTGTAACGGGAAAACATGTCGTGACAGCAATGTGATTTTTGAACTGAAAAAAATTTTAAGGCTTTAGGATGTTTTAGCTTTTGACTGTGATGGAACGGCCACGAATACCAGAAAAAAGAACGGTGCAATTGCGGCCATAGAGAATAAAATTGGACATCCTGTCCCATGGTTAATCTGTGAACTGCAAACGAGCAACCTTTGCATCACCTGTTCACATTACTTGATGGCAAAACTGCTGGTCCATGCGAATTTTCGCAGGACCAATAAGTAAATTGCTAGACAGGGTGCGACAATTTACCACAGGTCCAGAGTGAAGCAATTACGCTCATTGTCGTAGGTGCTGGGCTGTTAATATAATAAAGTATAATTTCATTTCCATTTAAAACTGCATTCTGCACAGTCATTGCAAAAAAAATGGACTTTAAAAGAAAAAATATTGCAATGTGCAAAAAAGCTTGAAAAAAGTCAGTTTTTGGAAATTTCACGAAATTTTACGAACTTGTGTGCGAACCTAATATTGCAAAGAATGTAAATAATTTTGAAGGTACATGAAAAGCGTGTTAAAAGGAAACATTTTGATGGTATTAGAACAAAAATTTTGAACCTTATTATTTTCATAAAAATTTTGGAAAATTGACCTTTTTTTCCTATTTTTGGAGAAATTTAAGCCTTGGTAGGACATTCAAAGAGTTGTTCAAACTTGATAATATTTTACATGTGTATTCTTCTTACACATGCACAGCTTTTGGTGGGTATTCCAAATTAAGATTCGAAATTTCTTTTTTTTCGATCCACCCTACTGTGCGGTGGCACCTCGAAATTTCAAAAACCGAATCATCCGGAAAATTATAGGCATTTGAAATTTTACACTACTTATGCGACATCATATCTTTTTTGTCCTCATGCCCTTACCTACTTTTAGGATGGGAAGAATGTAATGTCTTCACGAAGAATTTATGACTGTATTTCCACTTTAATTACTCCTAAACAAATTTTAAAAAGTCGTTTTTCAATTTCTACTATTAGCTCACACTCACCATACGTATATTTACATATAATTTTCAGTTATTAATAAAACATTTTTTATCCACTCAAGTTCAAATATTTTTAATATTTTATTAATATTTAATAAATTAATTTATTGCTTAAATTCAATTTTTACTTTGCGATTTAATATTGTGATTCGGTTGTATGTGTATACTCATTATTAATTATAATAATTTAACAAAAGTAACTAAAACAAAATTTTTCTTTGTTGACCTGAGTAGGAGCTAACTTTATTTTTTTTATATATTACTTCCTTTTTCATAGTGTAAAAAATTATTTGTGCGAGTTAAAATTTGTTGATAACCAAAAAGCATTTTAACTGTCCTCGAATAAATGTTGATAAGATTTTTTGCAACAATTGTGGTGCACATATGTATGCATGAAAGTTAATACCTTCTAGAATACTAAGACAGACAGTCATAGATGGCTCGAATTCCGTTTGTACGACTCGTACGGCGTCAAATAATGCACTTCTGTTTCTCTTGTTGATTGCAATCGGCTATTCTAAAAGGGTTATTTTATCTTTATTTGTGGAAAAACAGCGTTAATCTGTTATCTCCAAGGCATCCAAATAATCCGCCTGTAGTAATTATTTGAATATTTCATGTCACATAGGGAACAATTTTGACAACGATCTCTGAACGCATTTTTATTACTTTACTGTATGTATCTTAGGACGTTTTTGCAAAATATTACAAATACATATTTCAATGCAATACCTTTTTAAGATACTAAAAATGTACTTTGAAATATTTGTAAAGTACCGTGACTTAAACGGATTTTCGGACAATTGAGACTCGGATTTTTGAGACTGCATTGTATATAAGCTTTGCCTCAGAAGACCTTAATTATTTTTAGCAAAATTGAACTTATTGGAAAATTTAAGTTAAAAGCGATGCGATGTCATTGAAAGAAATGCATTTTCAAATTAAATGCATTATCAAATCACCTTTAATGATACAAGAACTTGCATGTTTTACGCATTCAAATGACTTAAAATTTTCAAAATGAAGAAAGAACAAAAGAAGTGGTAGAATGTATCAGTTCGGCATGTATTTTTTTTTTTCTTTTTGAAATGTTTATTCAAAATAATAATCAAAACTAAAACTAGAGAAGTTTAAACGAAATTGCTTTTTTTAATCATTTTTTAAAAAACAATTTAGAGATTTCAGGTACTTGAGCTCTTATCTATTTGTTTCATTTAAACTGCTTTGACTTTCGGCTTTGTTGACTTCATTACCTTAGCTTGAAAGGGAAAAAAAATATGATCTTAAAATTTTCAGCTAAAAGCATATTTTTGTTTTTTTTCTTTAAACAAAAAGAAATCTTTCAAGCCGTATACTTTTGAAAGTATCGACATTGTCGTTGGTTAATCAAGTGTATTTCATCGGGGGTTTTTTTCGAAACTAGTCTATTCATCTTGCGTTAAAGCAGCGATTTTAAGAGAAAAGAAAGTTCTCCGTTTTTACTATTCTTGACGAATGAAGTGTGTAGCAATTCTTCCGTTTTTTTTTTCTTTTTAAGCTTCTAAAAACCAAAGTTTCCTAATTAAAACTACAAAAACATAAAATGCGTTTTGGAATCCACTTGAATAAAATTGGTATTTTTGCCTTCCATTTATTGAACACGCTAAAAAAAAGACAGATGGTACTTTTAACGTCACAAACTCTTGTAACTGATTTTAGCAATGTCATTTAATCAGGCTTTTATTCTACAGCATTCTTGTGTTTTGTGTTGCAGTATATCTGCTAAATATCGGCCAGCCTTTGAATGTAAAAATAATTGAGCCTTTACTACTAAACTCCTTTCATATTCCAAACAAATTAAAAAAAAACTTTTGTCAAGTACATTACAAATAAATGAATATATATATATATATATATATATATATATATATATATATATATATATATGTGTGTGTGTGTGTGTGTGTGTTACTGTTTCGTACTGGCAACAACGCTATTAATTTACCCAGGCTGGTACATAGATCTTATACTTGAAAAAAGTTTCATTCAAGTTTTTAAATTATTAAGACTACAAATGGCTCGCGCTTTATATACAGGTTTAGAATAAAAGAATATTCCGGTTTTAAAAATTTACATTTCATACACTATTACACTTAGCACTGTAAATGAAGAATAAAAATAAAGATAACTGTGAAAGTTTTTTTTTTCACTCTCAAATGTTCGATGTGTGCGCCTTTCGTAACGCCGCACACTTCTATAACATACATTTTGGAGTGTTTCACTGTCAATTTTTCGTAATTCTGCACAAAAGCGATCTTTCAGTCCTCGCAATGTTGTAGACAATGGTGGTGTAAAAACAGTCTTTGACAAAACCTCAAAAAAAATCATAAGGGGTTAGGTTTGGCTAGCTAACGCAGAAAGAGTAAATCATCATCACCTGCACGGCCAATCCAGAGTTGCGGAACGACATTGACGCAGCAAAGTGGGAGGGGGGAGTAAAAACACCCCCCAGAGGTTTAGGTTTTAATATTGTTGCCAATCCTATTACATAAATTAATACACTTGTAAGGATTGTTGTGACCAAAAACCTTTTCCGGAAAACATTTCTGGCTGCGCTAGTGCAGAGTGTGCACTTTTAAGTAATTACTTACGTTCAAAGAAACTTGGTCAGTTTTTCTCTATTTGTATATATCATTTATAGTAATAAGTTGAATAGTTTATGAAATATAAATATTTAAAATAGGACATTATTTTACGCTAACCCTATATTATCAGATAGCATCGGTCAGAAACTTTCAGCTGCAGTCTGCATAGCAATCTTATTAAATACTGTTAAGAATTTCATAATGAACAAAATAATATCCAACTCTTTTTCGACAGTTCCAGGAAACAAAAGATAACAGGAAAACTATTTTGCTTTTGTTATTTCGGGAAATATTATACTGAATAGTTTCATCGATTACTGCCTTCAAAGCATTGTTTCGAGCGTAGCAAATATTGTTAGAAAAGTTACTTTGAAACATGTTTTGCTTCAAGTCATTTGTAAAGTTTGACATTTCTTGATGACAGCTAAAAGAAAGAAAACTTCTTTCGGCCTGTAAAGAAGTTGAAATTTGTGACAGCTAAAAAGTAAAATTTTCTTTTGTAAGTCTGTTTCATTTCATAGGATAACATCAGCTCTCTACTGTTTCAAAACTCTTTTAAGCCAAGAGTAGGCGGAACAACAGTTTTCAATCATTCTCCGGATTCTCATTCTCTTCGGAAAATGAATATAAACAAATGCATACTGTCACAAATATGATTGAACAGTTTTTAGATAAGAGCATTGAAACAGTTTTTGAGAATTTCAGAGTAAGTTTATGCTTAGAAGTAGTTAATTGTAAATTTTGATTTCTATCTTAAAGAGTTTTATATTATAAAAAAAAAAACTGCTAACACATTGCACGACTGCATTAAATCTACAGAAATGTAGTTGAGCTTTTTATGAATGTTAATTAAAACACCAAACTATAAAATAGCGGGCATTGTCATAAAAAGAAAATTAGACTTGTATTCGCTATTAGAAGGTTATAATAATTATTATATGTTATTTATAGTTAAACCATTTAAAATTTTAAATTTTTATACAGCTGTTTTAAATCTACCGAAAGGTTTAAAACCGGAAATTTGTATTAATTTTTACATTACTAGCGGACTCCGCTCCCTGTTCCTTGGCGCTCTCCAACCTCGAAAAATACCTTCATAATCTTATTTGATTCGCAAAGATTTAAATCGCCAATTAAAAAAGAATCATATTAAAAGTGCGTTACGAGTTCCGTTTGAAACAAAAAGCACAACTTTCCCGGGTTTTAAACTAACTTGTACTAACTTGCACACTTACAGGTGCTAAGGGGCTCCTGGGCATTGCAAAACGGCAGTTTTGTACGCTTGAAAAGTCGCTTTCAAATTCGTGGCCTCTAGTAATATATTTTGCTCTTTAGCTAAAGGTTTGATTTGAGTTGAGCCTAGGATTTTCCGTTAAAATACAAACCCTTTATATGATGTTATAATTTATTCGGAACTCCAGCCCTCGAATACGCTACCTTGCGGTGATTTACAAAACTGCAAATGAAACTAAAACATTGCCACGTTGCGTTCCACGTGTGTCTGTTGACGTAAACACAGGCAGTTTGTTCTGAGTATTTATTAACGCAATCGATGTGTCTTAGTTTGCTTTCAGCTACAGAAATTAATTCGTCCCTTAGTAGTATTCTCGAGCTTCTCAAAATAATGTTAGTTTTCATTATTTCCTTAATAACTGGTGAAAGCGAAAATTCTGGATTAACAAACTTGGATAGCGTTATACAAGGTAAAAAATTTTATTGTTTTGTATGAATTTGTAAGAATATGGGGGTTTTTTTAATCTTAAATTAATTAAACTTACCATATTTTACAGCAGCATTTAGTTGGAATGGACAGTATGCAAAATATTTTCTTGAATATATTATCGTAGAACAAAATGAATAACCGAGAAAGAATTTACTTTATTCCTTTTATTCTCAGCTGAAAGGTTTCGCCAAACTTGTTTAGGGTTATAGTTTTAGTATAGTGCGAGCAAAGTAGCCTTAGCGAGATTTCGCGTTTTTAGTTAAACCATTTTTAATTTTTATCATGAGTGGAATAAAATGGTAGTAAGATTACAGAATTCGATAAGTGAAAAGAAATAATGGTCAATCAACTGAAAAGAAAACTACCACCATATATTCGTAAGAATTTTGTTGATGATTTGCATAACATGACACAATTAAATCGTAACTCAGAAATTAGAAAAATCGAAACAGAAAATTTTTAAATTAGCCGATTCGGGAATTCGAGAGAAATAACTCAGCTACAAATGGAAAACAATAGGCGCTAGCCAAGCAAGGCAAAAAAGTATCATCTTCTTTCGATAACAATTTGTAATGTCATATTGAATTTTCTAGCATTAATTGTTATTTTTGTCAGGCCACAATTATTATTCAGTTTTATCAAGAATTGA
Source organism: Uloborus diversus (assembly GCF_026930045.1). Classification (NCBI taxonomy): domain Eukaryota; kingdom Metazoa; phylum Arthropoda; class Arachnida; order Araneae; family Uloboridae; genus Uloborus; species Uloborus diversus. Next base: position 90,355,242 of record NC_072735.1, read on the forward strand.
AAAATATCGAATTCAACATCGTGGAAATAGCTGCTTAGAACTACGAACTACGTAGTTTGCATTAATCTTTGACGTTTAGTAATGCTTCTTGAATTCTCATTTCTTTCTACGTGGGCCAGAATATCCACCAGACTTTGAAAATTATTTTTAAAAGAATAAAGCGAAAAAATCATACGTACGAACAAAAATCACAACACTTTCAGCATTTTCTTCGTTAATATGTGCGTTTGATTTAGTTTTTAAGTCCGCCATTAGACAGTGACTTCAGTGCATCCTATAGTTCGATGGAGTTGCGAATTGAGAAAGTTGGATCAAGTTTTACTTGATGCAGAAAAAAAATCTCCTTCGAATGATATAGGATGTTAAATAAAGTGGAAAATCTTTCATCCATTTAATAGGCAATCTACGTGAAATTTTATCTCAAAAAAATAATTATAAAAAACTAATTCGAAATTTAAAATAAAAAACCCCAGGTGCAAACTCCCGGGGCTCGAAGTAATTTTGTACCAAATTTCAGGCTGTAGTTGCTATGGGGTCTCCTTGGCTCAGGCCCGCCTCAGACTTCCTTTCACAATTTCTTTGACGTTACTTTTTTTTAATGCATAGAGATCATTTAAAATTTTAATGCACAATTATGAAAAATGATAAAAACAAACGTTAATTTAGGAGGAAAAAGAGAAAAAAGTGCATTTGATAATGAAGAACACAAACAATTACTTGATTTTTATACAATCTGAAAGGGAATTTTTTGGAGGTAAAACAATTTTATTTAGAGAAACTGGATGGGCAAGGGTATAGGAAGTTTGGAAATCCCCTATATAGTAGAAAGAAAATCCGTGCTAAAGTGTAGTAATCTTTACATTATTTTTCAAATGTTTCAAATTTGAGAGACTTTTAAATAAAAATGAGAATTAAGCAGAAGGGAAAGTAAGCACTTTTTCTTTTCTCTCTGAAATATCTAACCTGAATGTTTTTCTTTTAATCAGTTATATATTTAGTTTGTTGAAATCCAGAATGTGTGTTCTAAATTGTAACACTTAATAAAAATAGTAAAAAGACTTTTAATAAAACATGAGAAATAAACAGAAGGGAAAGTAAGCACATATTTTTTTTTCTCTTTGAAATATCTAATCTGAACGTTTTTATTTTTAAACAATTATGCATATATTTTGTAGAAATACGGAATGTTTTTTTCTAAATTCCAAAGCTTAACAATAATAATAAAAAAAGTTGGTAAATTTAAACTCGATAAGTATAGGAATTGTCTCGCTTTTGAGAGTAGCTAATATAAACTAATGCGAATAGGGAACAAAAAATATTTATTTTTATATAAAAGAATTTTGATTCTAGTACAAAAAAAAATTTTTTTTGGTTCATGGTCTTAACTGACTGTCTAGATTCCTGGTTATGATTTTATTGTTTTTTTTTTTTTTGTGTGTGTGTGTGTGTGTGTGTGTGTGTACTGACTTTGTTACCCAAAATATAAGTTGCAAAAGATCAAAGTCAGCGTCATGAACAAACAACCTTCCCATTAATCTCCATTGCATTCCAGAAAAAGTAAATGTTTGATTTTTAGAAGGTTTCTAAGCATTTCTTTAGCATTCTTTACTGTAAATATGATATCTTAGATGGAGGTTTTGATAAAAATGCTTCTCGAGTGAGACCTTATTTTAATATCAATGATAATAAGAATATAGCGCGGCGCAAAAGTTTAAGCACCAAACATTTTAGTAAACGGAAACAAACAGGAATGGTTATTACTTTTTCTTATATCAAAACGGCTATATTACAAGATCATATGTATAATTCGGAAACAAATAAGGGGGGAAACCAGTTTATTAGGCACAAAATTTTGGTGTTTTTGGGGACTCTTTTAATGTAAAATGAATTAAAATTTCTTTAAATTTAGAGGATATTTCTTTCATCGTTTGAAGTACACCTTGTAATTCTTTGAAGTCATTTCCACCAGAGTTAGCTGAGTTAGAAGCTGCTGTCCAAGGGCGTTCGCCATTACAGCTTGTTGCTGGTGGGCATTACCGAAACCACAATTTTTGTCTGCAATCATTACAATTTTCATTTCTTGTAAACAGCATTTCCAAAGAATATGAAACTAATTGTGATCAAAAAATTGTAAATTGCACGTTTTTGAGGTGTTTGATCACAAAGTTTCGTTTTTCTACCATTTTTTTCACATTTCTTGCGTTAAAAAATATTTTTATTAATAATATCACCAAAGAGATAGATTCATATAGATTATAATTAAATAAAGAACATTTGCACAAATTTTCAGAACGATTGTTCAATAACTCTTTGAGTTATAACGCCCATCAATTGTAAAACACTTGTTCCGAGAAAAACGTATTTCAAAAAAAAAAAAATGTTGTGAACGTTTTCGAATCTCCACAGTCACTTAAGTGCTCTGGCATCGGAACTAATTGGACTTTTTCACTGAAATGTCGGCAAATATTCATAAATAGTTTTACTAACATTTTACGACATAAAAAAGTGGGCTTTTTTTGACCCGTCTAAACTGGTTTCTCCCGTTAAAGAGAGATTAATAAGTTGATTAAAATACATTAATTTTGTTTTCTCGCTAAAGTGTAGTAATATATTTAGCAAAACTCAAAATACAATCAAAGGGATTGGTTAAAACCAAAAATGTTTGAGTGCATTTACGATCAAAATGACCGGTCTGACTGTTCTAGTGTTAAAACATTTTAATGAAAAACCACTGCTACATTATTAAAAATGTTTTAAAACCTGAAGAATAAGGGCCCTAAAGCAGCCCAATTCAAATTATATTGATACTTATAAGTTACGCCAAATACCATGTAAAGTCTGTCCACGAAGAGTTGACCCTTGGCTCCGCCTTCTTTCAGAATTCTCCATTTTCGTGAAGGGCCGACATGGACGGAAATGTTGGAACGGAGTTTCCAAGTGCGTCATTGGTTCTAGAGCTTGAATCCGTCACCTTGGAATTTAAAAAAATAGCCAAATAGGTAAAACATTTTAATTTTGTTCAGTCAAGGCAGATTTATCATTGGACAGGTCACATCCTACGTAAGTGGATGGATCTTGATTTTACTTCTTTCAGCAGTCATTGGTCAGATATAACAACGCCTCCTTTAACTAATATCAATTGAAAATTGGAGAGAATAGGGTTGCAATAAAGAATGCAAAGCTTGTGATTTTTACTTTTTGCCAACTCGATGCAGTTATTGCTGCAACTTTTCCATGTCTAAATAATAACATAAACGAAAATATACTAAAAGTACTTTTTTCTATCATATCGCCTAAATTTTGCTAAACTCGAAAATATGTCACGCGTCCTTTCTTCTTTTTTTACCAATTTTAAGGAATAGACTTGTTTTCTCAAATGATTGACAAGGGTAATGTATTCGCAATCGGACTATAGGTATCATTATGTTTACCCATTTTTTTTACTGATGCTTTAAGTAGGGTAAAAGTTGGGAGCGGTGCCATATGAGGTGAGACGCCATACCTTTAGAAAATTCAGTGATTCAGAAAGGGATGACTATAATTCTCAGTGTTTTTATTTACTCATAGACTTTTCCTTCTTAATGTGTCAAGTCTTGTTCGACTGCGCTCGAGTGTGACGTGTGTATTACAAAAAGATAATAACCGTGCGAGCATTTTTCAACGAAAATTTTTAGTCAATTTGTTTTCAATAAGTGTTACATGTAAAACAAAGTCACCGTGAAGTAAGAACTAGTTTTAATGTTTGATTTATTTTGTTATTAACTTATTTCAACTATATTTTGCAATATATGACTTACATACTTAAATACTTACGTATTACTTGAATACTTACGTACTGTATACCTACGCGGAATCTCTCCTACATAATCAGGCGAGTTGCCAAACTTTTTCAAAGTGTAAATAAAGTGCTCTATTGTTTCCTTTTTTTTTTTTTTTTTTTTTTTTTGAATTCCGAGAAAATGCGTGAGGAAGCATATGGTAATCAGGGGGCAATGCAGTGATAATAACCTAATTCTGGCTATATAAAAAGTAAAAAGGACAAATATCGAAAAATGAAGCTCAGAAACTTTATGGAATGCCATGGAAATGCTACATCAGGATTTACAGCTTTTGGAATATACCCATTTAATTCTAATACCATTCCAGATCATTTCTATGCTATGGATGACTTAATTGAAGTAGCTAGTCCTGACGTTCCTCTTGAAAGTGTTGCCACTTCAGCTCTGTCTCTACAAAAACCATCAACAACCAAACAAACATCCACTAGTAAACAAACCCCTGCAAAGATTTCTGAAAAATCTTATCAAATTCCAAAACTACCTAGATCGGAGGGAGAGGCAAAAACAAGTTGCTTGTGTTCCCGGAATGATGGGAAAATTATTAAAAAAAGAAGGAGGAAGAATAACTGATTGGATTAAATGATCTTTATGATAGAAATGGCTGCATGAGTCACGTACAATGTACTGTAATAGTTGCGGTAGGTAAATGATCAAAAGATCGAAAACAAGAAACAATAAACCATAGACAGCATCTCTCTCACACGTTATGGGAGAGATGGCCTGTTGTCAACTTACACATTTAATTTTTATTTCTTTTTTAATCATGTCTAAATTTTGTAAATGAAAATTTTAATGCTTAATAATAATGTAACTTCAAAATAAAACATAAAGGGTTGATTGATATTGCGTTTCAAATTTTGTATATCATTTCTTAAAAAAAGTATGGCGTCTCTCCCCCATTTTTACCCTATTGTATTTTGTCGATGAAGGATTGACTCAGTATCTTGTTAATTTCAGAACTTTCAAAATATAGAATCAAAATCGAGTTATGTATGTAATTAACTTTCTTTAAGTCTTTAAAAGCCCAATAAGAGTATTTAAAGGATTTGATCTTATGTAATATGTAGTTAGTTTTACTAATCCAGAAGTTTTAATTAACTAGCATTTCCTGGAGCCATTGCGTTTCCACCTTGTCTGAAATTCTGCGTGCAATCCAATTCATCCAAATGATCTCTGAACTCTATCAATTTGCCTGGGGAATTTCAGAAATTCCCTCAGCATTTTCGGAATTACCGAAATTGCCAAAATGTCCTACGTTTGATAATGCTAACGGTGTTTGTTACATATAATTGATGCTTTTGAGAAAAAACGATTTTAAATTTATATTAAGCATATTTTGTTTTAGTTATTCTTTGTCTATTGATTTTTTACTTACTATCAATGCTAGTACTGGTTTTTTACTTGATTCGATAAGCATAGTGCTAAGTCGAAATAAAATGTTACGTATTTCACCAAACAAAACAAATATGCAAGCAAATATCATTAGAGACAAATTCCGTTTTTTTTTCTTTTTTACGCTTTTAACTTCTTTGACTATGCCAAATAAGAAATAACTTTGTTTAAACACACAAAATTGCACATTACAGCTGATTTGCTTTCAGATTTTGAAGTAATCTGCAGTTTTGTGCAGTTGAACTTTATTTATTGTCTTACTTTTCTTCCACAAAGGTAGTTATTCAATTCTAAATACCTCTATGGTTTGCGTCATTAAATATTTTTTCTTTTAAGTGTGACTGTTACTCCATTTTGTTTGACTTGTTATTTATATTACATGTGAACTGCCAGAAAGACACAAAATAATACCATGTTCAATAATTACAGTTGAAATGACATCGCATCATTCTGGTTATGATAAGATGCATACAATTTTAAATGCCAAATCTTGGTAGTTTGTTTTAAAAGGAACGTCAGTAGCCGGGTGGCTAAGGTAATGGACTCGTGTTGAAGGGTCCCAGGTTCGGAGTACGACGTCGGGAAATACCCATCGAGTACATTGCTCAATCCATTCCTACAAATGAGGTACTTTTACACATATGTTAGCACTTTAATTATAGGATCTCAAACTTTGGCCAATCAGCTATTTCAATATGTGAATAATAGGATCCATTGTGTATCATAATATAGTGAAACGATACCTCTGGAGGTAATGGACCAGGGATTGGTCGGTTTCTGGGCTGGATCAAAAAATCAGAGTTGCCTTCAGGGTCCTACCCAGCTGGTTAAACCACAATGTGCGGTAGTTACGGGGGACTCGGGAGTGGAAAGTGAAAAGTGTATCATAATATGACGCATCAAATTTCTGAAAAAAAATCTTGTGTTTAAAAGATACAAAGCTGTATGTGTCTCGTTCAAATCTGAGTGTTACACAGTCACACTTGTAACACATTGTTTTTTCTCTAAGTACTATTTTTTTTCTAAAGTTAACTCTTTATATTATTGTGTATATAATATATAATTATTCGTTATATTCGATGATGCCAAAACTCTAAGATCCGTCAATAAAATGCAAATATATGCGGGAAAATGTCACATCCGTACAATTGGATTTAGCAACGTACGATGTGCGTGTTAGTGAAATCCAGAAATCCGAAAGTCATATTTACGTTCGCTAACAGCTACCATGCACTTTAAAAAAAAAATTCCGGAACATCATTCATTACTTCCGTCTAACGTTTCGGGATTTCAAGGGTTTTCGCCAGTTTCCCAGTGAAAAACAAGATTTTTTGCAAAACAGTTTCCTGAATCGCAAACAAGTTCTATGAGTGCCGATTTTATATTGTGATAAAAAAAAAATGTTTATATACCAGTGTAAAAATATCTTAGGCTTCGTTATTAACAGTTTCTCCCTTCATTTTGGTTAAGCCTCTCTGGAATGACTGAACCTCATTCAAGTTTGTAAGGGAAGTTCAACTACTGAACGAATTACTTATTTTCTTCATAAGGTTTCGAAAGTTTTGTCTCGGATAAATCGGCAAAAGTAAGTACTTTCAAAAAAAAAAAATTAATTAAAATATATATATATATATATATATATAATATATATATATATATATATATATACTAGCAAAAATACCCGGCGTTGCCTGGGTCAGTAATAATTATTAGAAAAAATCGTTACTTGCTTTTGTTTTCTGTTTTAAGTGAAAGAATTTAAAACACATTATTTTTGACGTGATTAAAAATCGAGCTTCTTCCTTACCCATAAAACTAAAATAGCAATAAGTATAAAGAACAAAGTAGTATTGGTTTAGGAACGAAAGCACTATATTTAAGCATATACAAATTTAAAAAACATGAAATTAATCTTCTCATGTCTAAAAAGATTAATCTGTTGATACTTTTTTTTAAACATGAAGTCTAAAACCTTCTCTGTATGGCTAATGAAGTACGAAGTGATTAAAAAAAAGTAGCTGCGCTCGTAATCCCCTTATACTTGCTTTAGTTATTTCGGGAAATTTCAATCATTGTGGCTCTTGGTGCGATTTTACCGAATTTGCGAAAGTCGTTTCGGGGTACCTTCGATGATGCTCCCCCATTCTTTCCTTACTTTGTAAAACGATATGATATTAATTTTCGTTACAGAGATATCGTCGCCAGATGCTGAGATATTTTTTGGTCACCATAAAATGGCGCTAAACAGTTTCATCCGAAATGTTACCAAAATAAGTAATAAAATTTGGTGATTGTTTGAAATTGTGCAAAAAGGAAAATTAATGGAAGTTTTTGTGCTGTTTATGGATTTGCCTAATTTAGTTGCTGGATTATTTAACACAGTAAAAACAGTCTTTTGAAAATTCTCTGATTGGCGATATTTTGTTTACATGGTGAAAGCTGAGAAACATTATGACGTAGTCTTCAGCTTCAAAAAAAGCAACGTTGAAAAAACTGCCAAATGCATCAGCTACGGAAATCTTTCTGCAAAAATTTTGGCGATCTGCTGGTTGTTTGGATAATGAGTAAGTGTTCAATGAGCATAAATAATAATAAAAACCATTAATTGCATTAAAGTTCCATTTAAATGGAAAATCATCAGCCAAATCATGTATTATTTGCCAATCTTGTGCAAAAATCTTACTTCAAGATTTGACTTGAGAAAAGCCTTGAACAATCACGAAAAGCAAAGAAAATCAACAATACAACAATTGTCGCTATCGACAGGGAGTTGAGATGATACACTAAATACTGTATTGAGTTGAGGAAAGCCTTCGAACATGGATCTAAAAAGCTCATAACTCGATTTTTATTCTACTTAGAAATTTTGAACAGGTGTCATCTTCAGCAGAAAAATCAGAGCTCTCGATGGACATATAATGTAAATATGTGCAAGTATTTTTTTCATCCCAATATTAGAGAATTTATACAAAAATTGTGTTTTATATTGCCCCCCTAAGGGGGTTTTGCCCCCCATAAAAAGGACGAAAACTACCCTATGTGTTATTCTGATGCATAAGCTATATTATTGTAAAGTTTCATCAAAATCCGTTCAGTAGTTTTTGCGTGAAAGAGTAACAAACATCCCATACATCCATACATCCATACAGACAAACTTTCGCATATATAATATTAGTAAGATATATATATATATATATATATATATATTTATATATATATATATATATATATATATATATATATATATATATATATATATATTGTTTAATAATTGCATATATTCTTAATAAGGTGCTAAATACCACCGCTATTGCGATATTATGATTTTCTGAAAAGGAATGTGTACTTTAAGTGTTCATCTATTAGTTTATTTTTATCGTTACAGTGATCACCCAAACTAATTTTGACTATGAAACGTACAGTAGATTCTCCTTATGGAACCGAACAAAACTGTTAAGACTTTAGGGGTATTTATTATAGAGGGGAAACTTGATAATGCATACGTATTGACCATGAAAGTGCGTTTAAAATATCTGGGAGTTCACATTATTCAGATAGAGACAATCCTCTGTATATTTTTTAGACACCTGCCTGGTCATTCTCTCACGAAAAGTTTTTTTTCATTTTAAATTGTCTATATCTCGTAAGAAACTTTATGCAATTGGACATTTGAGCCGGTGCAAAAAAAAAAGAGTTTTCTAAAGTTCCCAAAATTAGCAAAGAGACCATTATGCATCATAATGTGAAATCCACCCCAGTCCCACCCAAAATACAGGCTAAGGGAGACATAAATATGTAATTAGAAATTACAAAAATGGACTATTTATAGCAAATATATTTAAAGAAATATTATTTGGAAACAGCAAAAATAGCAAAATATCGGTGAAAAGATAGCTTTAAAAACAAATATGAAATTGAAAATATCGAAAACTAAAATTAAAAAATTAACAGCTAGGTTTTATTAAGACAAACTATTTTCAAATTCTTATATTTATACTAAAAAAATGGATTCGTCAGTATTTACGTTTGAAATCAAAATTGCGTGATGTAGGTTATTATCTCATTTAATTATATATAATTAACCACACTAATCTCTTTTAAAAAACTTCGGCTGCAATGACCTTGAATAACTAAGTTCGGATCTTTTATATGTACCGCATTCCACATATATGTTGCCTTGAAATTTGCACAAAATATGTAAAACTATAAAAATGTAGCGAAAGTCATTAAATAATCATCGAATTCATTCAGAAATGCTGACGCTCATGGGAGCGGTTGAATGTTTTTATTAGTTTACAGGTAGGATCATAAATATTTCTTTCTCTCTTGCATTTCCAGTTCTTTATTAATTATAGAACCCTCGCCGAAGAGAATTGATCGAGATTTTATTTTAACTAGAATTACTTAGGGCTGAATTTAGAATAAACGTGTTAAGTGTCTTTACCTGTCTCTTTGCCTTTTAATCCAACCATGATAGCATTTTTCTCAGAAGGATTGCCTAAATATTTATGTATTTTTATTTACATAATTGTGCAATACTGATTTAAAAAAACTTTCGTAATTTTTACTATTGAATAAAAATTTACTAGCACTATTTCTGGGTAACTTATGGGTACCGCTTCCTCTCTAAAATGGTAGGTTACTAACTTTTTCGATTAATCGTTTTTGAGCTATCAGCTTCTCCTGGTCAGAGGCGTCCATGTCCTACACACGCGCACGCTCACACACTCACAACACACACGCCTACGTGCATACACACACACAAGCCTACACACTTACACACACAACTATGCACACGTAACCGCCCAGGAGGAGAGGCAGGTTTGGGGGTGGGGGGGGCAGGAGCTGTTTCTAGAAACAATAACTCCAATGAGTAGGACCCTGTCTCAGTTCGTGATTGCGAAAAACATAATTTGAATTCAAAATTTCAAAATTCATTTTTTTTTTTTTTTTTTTTTTTTTTTTGCATGCGTCGTTATGTTGAAGTATGCAGTTTTCTCAAAAAATAAATCATTTGTATTTAAGTACATAACAGATTTTTTTTTAAATTATGTTTTGTTTTGCCTTCTTTGTGGGTTTTTTGTGAATTGTTGTTTATTTCAACGTTGATCATTTACTTCTTTTGGATGCGTTATTTTACATTCTTTCGCTGTATCTGTTCAAGCATTCTACAGCTGGAGTAGAGATAAATTTTAAGTGCTTACTTTTGTTCTTTTCGAATGATTATTGTTTATTTATTTATTTTTGAAATCATTAGTGTTAGGTGAAATGTAAGTTAAGCCGGTACTATATGGTAGGCATTTTTGAAAGAGCTTCTTATTCTTTAAATGAATTTGAGCTTGAAGGAATTTATAAAGGAGAAATAACTGTATACTGAATATTTTAGATGAAAAAAAATGGAATTTCATAGTACTTTAAAGATAGAGTAGTTTTGGTTCAGTAGCATTAATATTGGATATTTCTATTGGAAAAGGCAAAACAAAGGGGAGTAGAAGCTGCGACGTGCCGAAATTCCATAATAAATCAAACTTATTGCTTCTCCTTTTATATAGGTGATAACTTTTTCAAAAGCGTAGACATATATGAAAGTATCTAATATCTTTATACGAACAGGTTTGGAGGACTTTTATTAAACTCAATTCATCTTTGAACAGTTGTAAAGCAATATAAAATGCAAAGCTTAGTTTAACTACTTTTTACTTCTTTTTACAAAAAAGGAAGCATTGTATTCGCGAAAAAAATTTCATCCAAAAATCGGCCTTCATTTCCATTTTGCTCCCCCTCAAATGAATGTTGAGTTTTTTTTTTCACCCCGACCACACGTGGATATGTGCCTAGGAACGTACAGACACCCGAAATATCCATTTTGACGGTCCCCGAGTTAATTACGACGAGTTTTCTCGTGACGTCTGTATGCACGTACGTATGTGTGTATGTATGTCGCATAACTCAAGAACGGAATGTCTTAAGAAAGTTGAAATTTGGTACATAGACTCCTAGTGGGATCTAGTTGTGCACCTTCCTTTTTGGTTGCATTCGTATGCTCCAAAAGGGGTCTTTTGCCGATTTTTGGGGGGAAATCATTGTTAACCTTCGATGTAAACTTACGTGGTGTTATAATTTGGCGGACACTTGTCGATATATCGCCAGTCTTTTGGTCGCCAAGTTTTGTCGACACCTTGGCACCCAAATTTGGCGATTTTTTTTTAATTTGTTTTTACTTCCTTTTACAAAAAAGGAAGTATTGTATTCGCGAAAAAATTTTCACTCAAAAATCGCCCTTAATTTCCATTTTGCTCACGCCCCAAATGAATGTTGAGTTTTTTTTTCGATTCGACCACATGCGGAAAAGTGCCTAAGAATGTATAGACACGCGAAATATCCATTTTGACCATCACCGAGGTAATTACAACGACTTTTCTCGTGACGTCTGTATGTATGTGCGTATGTGTGTATGTGCGTATGTGCGTATGTGCGTATGTATCCTCGCATAACTCAAAAATGGTATGTCCTAGAAAGTTGAAATTCGGTACATAGACTCGTAGTGGGGTCTAGTTGTGCACCTCCCCTTTTTGGTTGCTTTCGGATGTTCCTAAGGGGGTCTTTTGCACCTTTTTGGGGGGAAATCATTGTTAATTTCGATGTAAACTCAAGTGGCGTTATAATTTGTCGGACACTTGGCGATATATCGCCAGTCTTTTGGTCGCCAAGTTTTGTCGCCAACTTGGCGACAAATTTGGCGGAGTTTTTTTTTTTTTTTTGGTTTCAATTTGGCCATTGTTGGTGATATTTAGAGAATAAATATTGAATCACATTTAAAATAGCGAATAATGGGGAAATGACATTAAATTGGAGTAAAAGGAAGTCATGTGATGCACACATCAGCTCGTTTAAATCTGGTTTCAATTTAGCCACTGTTAGTGATATTTAGAGAGTAAACTATTGAATCATATTAAAACTGCCAATAATGAGAAAATGACATTAAATTGGAGTAAAAGGAAGTCAAGTGATGCACACATCAACTCGTTTTATTAAGGTATTGCTTCAATATATATTTAAAGCAGTACCCAAACACCTGGTAAACTACGTTTCATAGATTACAAAGTAATTCAGCTATTAGACTCTTTCAGATGAATTACGGAATCGTAAGCTAATTTCAAATACATAGCTAAAATTATATTTAAATTGGTATACTACAACCAAGTTAGACATGCCCAGTGCTCATAATTAGTTACCCAGTTAAAACAACATGTGTGCCAGCTGCTTAAGGACTTACGGATTTGTATAAATGTAAGGACCTTTTGAATCGCTCCAGAAGCTATGTTATGCCATATCTTCGTAATATATGTGCATGGAAGTAATTATATTTCCAAGTGTTAGGCAAAATTCTTCAATATCGGAGTTTCTCTATTAAATATGTAACCAGAATATTATTTCTTAACAAGTTGGGTAAAAAAAATAGTTTTAAGGAGAATAGAAAGTTGTCATTTAGGTACTTAAAGTTAAGGTATTATAGTGAGAGGCAACAGTTATTTACTCCGAGAAAAATAATTGGAAATGAGTAAACTCGATTGCGCTGGTCTGTAAACGTTGTCCTAGAAAGTACTATTTTAAATGTGGTGGCTGTCCCTGAATGTTTTTTAGCATATATCTTTCATTCTACTGGTCGGAATGAAATGAAATTTTGTAATAATAGCTGATTTTAGTCTCAGATACTCATTCATGAAGTAAGACGTAGAGGTTTCAATGTAAAATTCTATGTCTGTGTTCCTTTTACTCTTCTATGGTCTCTTATCCAAATCTCATCAAAAACAATCCTGTTGTAAAAATTTCCTCGCCAAAAAACCTTTAACTTTCTTGTTTGGCGGGAAGCTTTTTGCTCACCAAGGAACCACTTCACTTTGAAAAGCTTTTCGCCAAACAAGATAAACAATTTAAAAGATCAATCCGTATTTCTGTGGAGTTGAAGGTGGAAGGAGGTTCTAATGGAAGTAGCTGTGATGAAAAAGGAGAAGAGGGAGGATGATAGTTTGGCAGATACTTGGCGGGCGAACTAGATATCATAACTTTTTATGGCTGAGGGTTATTGGGTTTAGGATGCAGGTTTTCTTTTTTGTTCGGAAAACTTAAAGGTATTCTTAGCGGGGAAATTTTTACAACAGGGTTGTTTTTGATGAGATATCACATCTTTTTGCATCGATATTATTACTTTGTCTGTATCTTTAGAATTGAGAACTTCAAGTCAGAAAATTTTCAATTGAAACAACGCTGTTTTGTGTTTTTAAGGAACACTAATGGCTAGCCTAATTTTATGTCAAGTTATTTTCTGACTATTAAGATTCTATGTTCATTTTACGAGAATTGGGCGGTTTAAATTTTATTGCAATCCTTGTATCCTCTATGTTGCAAAGAAAACTTTTTGGATAATAAAATACTATATTTTAAATTATATTGTTTTCGAGTATTTTACAATTTCGCAATAAATTCTATTACAGTTTCGTTATTTGACAGATTATTCAACATTTTCCTGAAGGTTTCTTTAAATGTTTTACAGCTTGAGAGCTATTTTAATCTAGCTTTTCACTTTTTGTTTAATTACATTTTTTCTTAAATCGTGGATTATTTTACGTTTTATGGGATAATTTTAATTGTTTGGTGATTTATCTTTTTCTTGATAGAAATCTTTGTCTTGTTTAATTCCTAATTTTGTTTAAAAGTTCATTTAAAAAACGAAATAACGCATTTTATCACCAAGCAAAAAAAAAACTAAGCCATTAAATATTTTAAATTTGAATGTGTCAGAAGATCTATACAACTTTACTCGATGTCAAATCGCGGATATCCCAAATTTGCCAAAGCGAATGCGCATGTTGCGCGCGGACTAAGCTCATTAAAAGTCTTGCTTAAATTAATTGCAAAAATTTTTTCAGCTAACAGATTACTGCAAAGCATGGATATCCACACACGTATTTCATACATTTTCAATTCATCTTGTATTGTTTGTGAAAAAAACATTAATTTAGAAAATAAGCAAACCAATAAAAAGTTATATGTGCCGTATTCATATGCGTACAGTTTCATATAATTTGTAAAATATCGTAATGGTTTAACCCCAGTTTAGCGCCGACATTTAAAATTTTTTCCATCCATAAATATATCAAAACTGAAAAACAGGGGGAAGGAAATTTCATGTCAGCAAAACTTTGGGTTGAGGGGGGGAGGACAGCATTCTAATGTCATTCATTAATTTGTTTCTCTGCTTAAATATAAACAAACAACATAGAATCTGAAAACAAAAATCACAATGAGCTAAGTCTGCGCGCATGCGCAGTCGCTGTGGCAAATTGATATCCGCGATTTAACGTCCAGTTGCAACTGTTGGATATGTTTTAGTCTTGATTGAATTTCATTTCCTGAGACAACTTTGGAATAACTGTTAGATCTGTTCTTACCTTGCAATTGCAGTCCGAGATAAACAAACCCTATGAGCTGAGAGTAAGTACATAAGAATTTAGGGAAAATTAGTGATTTTTCAAGCTTCAATTACTCCGGCCCATGATGTCCCTGGGGGTTGAATTTTCGCATATGTGTTCAATGGCCCCCCAAGAATATGTATAAAAAAATTATTACCATAGCCCCCCGGGGGGCTGTGATAGAACCCCGGGAAAATACAATTGGGGGGGGTAAAACGAGGGAGGAAGGGGAGGGGGGTCAAATGGCACAAAAGGCACATCAGTAGGGCACAAGGAATGTGTGTGCAAAATTTCAGCTTGATTCCTTTTTTCGTCAGGGCTGTAGCCCTGTCAAATAAAGCGAAAACTTTTTTGAACAGCGATTTTATAACTTTAATACCTCCTCCCCTGATGGTCCAGGGGATTGTATTTTGGTTTACGGCGTCAGGGGCCACTAGAGATTGAGTGTACCAAAAATCAACTCCGGGGGTCTTCATGGGGCTGAGATATAGAGGGGTGAAAAACCCAAAACACCCCAACTTGTTCTGTCGTGTAATCTTGTTCTTGGTCGCTTTTATTTTCTTTCGTCTTTGGCGGTGGATTTGCTTCTGTTGGCTGCTGACGTTTGGTTTCCTTGGCGGGGCGGGATGCTCCCGCGTCCCGTGATTTAATTTACGTGTTTTCAAAGAAGACTAATCCATATCGAATGAGACCTTTTTTTTCCCTTTCTTAGCACGTAAATTAGCTATATAATTAAAAGCGTTACTTTTTTTCTCCACGACTGTACCAAGAGATTGGAAACTGACTTGCTGTTCTTAGACACAACAAGGTAAATACGCTATATTATATATAACATTTTATGTAAAACCTTATTGTAATTCTGCATGAATTTGAAGCTCCGTTGTTAAGCATAGGCCCTCAATGTTTTGAAAACGAATTGCTAGAACAGACACGCTTAAAGAATGAGCAACTTTGAGCAGAAGATAGCAGCCAATGTCCAATTACTCTGTACAAATGATATTTACCAACCCATCTCCTGACACACACCATTGTGCGCTGTATGACTCGAGTCGCTCTCATGATGAGTGTTTCATTTATGTTTCTCAAACTCGTTTATTTGAGTCTCCCTCATCATACTCAGTGTTTCGAGTAATACCAATAATCAAATCTTATTGTATACATAAACATAAATTCGCTTTTACGATACTCCACAAAAAAAATCGAACAAGTTAAAATGACTGAGTTGAAAGGATTTTCTCTGTGAGAAAAAAAGAAAATATCAAAAAATAATTTCAGAATTGGCACTATTTTTCTTCGACAAACAATGTGACACAATATACAAAGGGAAATAATCAAGTATCTGAAGAAGAAATAAAAGAAAGTAAATTGAATTTTTGACAACTTAAATTCAAATTATGTTTTTTTTTTTTTGACATCACGTGCGTGTATGTGTGTGTAGACGTATGTGTGTGTGTAGGCGTGTGAATGTGCAGGCCTGTGTGTGTGTGTGTGCAGGCCTGTGTGTGTAGAGGTATGCATGTGTGTGTGTGTATGTGGGGGTTTGTGCGTACATGTATGTGTGTATAGGGCATAAATGCCCCTACCCAGGAGTGGTACCGCTTGCGGTACAGTGGAGTTTGCAGAGTTAAGTTTTATGCTAAAGTTAAGCTTAGAATAAACACTAACGATTTCTAACCATGGAGACGAAAATTTGCTCTCATTAAATATTAAAACAACGAGCTAAGCTAACTCTCATAGTGATAGTTACCGGAAAAATCAGAGCAACATCAATTTTGGTTATGCGAGAATAATAAGTAATTCATGTTTGCTAAACTAGTGAAAAACTTCACAGGCTATGTTTTTCAAAGTTATTTAAGTTACAAAACACCTTCATTTTTCTCCTAAGAATCAGTATCAGAGGTAAATGTTCTTTTTTACATTAAATCACTGCAATATAAAATATAATTAGAATAAGTTACCAGCATTACCTCAAACACATGGGGTGAAAACATCTCCTGATCCCTTACAATGTAACTCTAATTAATCCAGAAAAAGCAATAAAAGTAAATCCGTGACAAAAATATTTTTTAATCCTTTAAAAATTAGTGCTCAAAAATTCTGTTCGATATTCCTGAATTCCGCTACTTAAATCTGAAATCAATTTAAAATTTGCCTCGTTTGAAGCTGAAACTCAGACAAATATTTTAATCTCTAAATTAAAGATTCAAGAATAATGTCGCTTGGAGAGATGAAATTAACCATTTTCGATATCAAATATCAGAATTATTCATTTTAATTAAATCCTTTATGAGTTCCATCTACAGCAGAGGAAATTAAAACTTTCCTTTTCATGTTAATCTACTTGAATGATTATACCGCATTTGCGTCATACTCACGTGAAATTGTTTCCATATTAATCCGCTTTTGTACTTGCGTGCTATTTGAAAAATTTATTTCTTAAGGCGATCAATTTTGAAACAGCCATTTCGTAAATTTGCTGTATAAGTTGTAATCTTTAGAATAATATTTTAAAAACTGTTCGTAAGTTCGTAACTATCGATTTAAGCAGTGTTCATGTTTCAAAAATATGATTGCCTACATAATTTGTTTTGGAAGAAATATTTTAAACTTGTACTATACACTAAAAAAGTGTAGGTTACCAGTATTAATGGGTGTAACATTACACGAATTCTGAAGTGTGTAGTATCATTGTTTTAAAAAACTCAAACTCTTGTAAGAAACTTGCACTATGGTTTCAGTAGAATTCAAAGCGTATGCGTAAATATCAGAATCGACACAGAGCAGCTAAACTTTTAACGAAAAGAAAATCGGCATTGGTAGACGAGCGGTAAAACGCTCTTGCTTTGCATCCATTCCGTCTGTGAGATTCGTGTTCTGAGTTCGGACCCCGCGCAGATCATTCCCTCTCTTAGTGCAATAAAAATGTCTTGTTTGTACATTAAAATTATTGTTGTATATTGGTTGTTAAAAAGCATGAACTTGATAAATAGTTCAAGAAAGTCAGATGAAGGCTTAATTTTTAGTAATGTGTAACCTTGCAAGCAATTTCTCTGTAAGCACACAGAAAACTTTGATGTAACCTCGTGCAGAAATGAGTGAGACGTTACGCTATAGTTACATTACCATGGTGTAACCTTCAGCAAGTGAAGTGTAACTTTACACCAGTGATAGCAGTTAAGTAACGCTAGAGCAGTGGAGGCAGCTAAGCTGCCACCGATTTTATGGAGTAAGGTTCCCCAAATTCTTTACAGTGAAGAAAGCTTGCTCATTCAATAGTCAAATTTTTGAGTGAAAAAGAAAGCAAATATGAATCATTATTATTTTTTTTTCAACCTCGTAAAGCTTTGAATAAGACATTGAACACATTTTTCTTAAAAAGTTGTCAAAAATAGAAAACCGTAATTTTAAAGGCAATAATGGGCACAATGGAACATTAATTTACGATTTGTAACTAACAGAAAAACTTAATATTTGTTACTACTTGCTATAAAATTTTCCGAATAGAAGACTAATTTTCGAATTTATAAAAATTGCTTTCATTTCGGAAAAAAAAATTCCTTTTTCGAAATCAGTTTTAGGAGCAAATTGTAAACCCGTTTGCAATACCGCAAAACCTAAGTATTTTCTTTTAAAAGTTTTTTTTTTATTCTAACAGTACAAAATATAAAACTGTCCCAATAGAAAGCTAATAGTTTCTACTCTAGACATTCTCGATTTTACCCGGTTGAAAGGAAATGTTTCACTGCAACGACATTCAGGTAAGTGATCTCATTGTCTACCCCTTATCTCAAAAGGATGAAATTAAAATACGAATAAAAATATGGATACTGTACTCACTAGAGTATACATTATGTTATGATAATAAGTGCATTACGTTCATTTTACTCAGTGCCACCAAATATGTCTATTTTCATTTCACTTGTTCTAGTGCTCTGGAACATGACTTTTAAAATTTTAGCACTATAAAAATATAGATGTTTAAAAAATGAAAGACTTGCGAAGTGCAAATCTATACCTCAGGGCCAGACTGACGTAAGTCCAAAAATTGCAATTTTCTGTTTATTAGTGCATTTTTTGTAGAAGCCTATGTGAACGAAATTCTTTGAAAAAAACTTTTCAATTTTTTACTAGGGTTAAAAAAGCGCATCCTTTGAATGAACAGAAAAAAGTTTTTTCGCTGTACTGTAAAGTTATCATACTGTCACTTACGTTCCTCTTACTCTGAGGTACAGAAATGAACAGAACAGTAACTAGTATGTTGTGGTTATCACGAAACTTTCTTTTATATCTTTCTTATAATTCTAATTCCTCCCTATGCTTGACGAGGAAGCAATATTCCCAGCAAAAATAAAATTACGCACATAAAACTTGATAACCTGAATTTTCGAATGGGGTCGTTTCCAAAATTTTAAAAGTATTTTTTTCTGAAAGAGCATGCTTAAAAACATAGGATCTGACCATTTTTTTGATAAATTTGTTGACGTTTAATATTTTTAAAACATTACTTAAATCGGAGTTTTTTCATTGTTTACGGCTTATGCCGATGACATCACAAAAAATGAAATGCCATTCAGTGTTGCCATTCACAGTGCAAAATGATTAAATTTCATCTTTACTCACGTGTATTGGCAACGAAATGGTTGATAGCTAGCGTAGAGCGCAATATTTAATTTGCTGCTTGATTATCATAACGTGGAAACGTAGTAGAAAGATGAGGCAAAGTGCATCATTTGTGACGTCATCAAGACCACGCCTTGATTGAAAAATCGGACATTCAAAAAATTATTCAAAGAAAACTGTTGGGAAAATGAAAGTATTTTCTAGGTCCATGTTCTTTTTTTTTCTGCTCATTCTATCCATTTCAGTGACTACAAGTAGTACTTTTGACTGAAGGAAACCACTTCATTATCGCAAAAGCAAAGCAAAGAGCGAAATGTGAAAGTTATTTTAAAAGCCTTTCTTGAATGAATTACAAATATTTTATTTGTTATCAAACATAAGATGGCAACAGTTAAACATTTTAAATTAGTGAGATAATAACTAGACGTTAAATCCCAGTTATCACAAATTTGCCATTTCAACTGCGCTTGCGCGTGGACTTAGCGTTTCCGGCTTTCTGTTTTAAGATTTCGTGTTGCTTGTTTAGGCTAAGCTAGAGTGCCAACAAATTAATGAATGCGATTAGAATATTTTTACAGCGATTTCGTGACATATTATATGAAACTACGCATATAAATAACTGATAATCTTTATAATGTAAAGAGAAAAATGACACTTCAATATTTATTGGTTAGGAAATATTTATTCAACATAAACGTAAAACACGTTGTGCACTTCAAAAATGATTGGAATATGAGTACAGATATCTGTCTTTTGCAGATATTTCTCGTCAAGCGTAGACAGCTTAGTATTATACATTTTTATTTAGATTGAGGGTTCGGCATTGTATTAGAAGTGTAGCTGCAATTCTAGTACGCTCTTCTGAGGTTAAAAATTTGGCCCTGAAAATGGCCTTTGTTTGATAGAAAGATCAGACTCCTAGTCCATTAATAATTAAAACGCAAAACTCAATCTTTACCGAGGCCTAAAGACTAAATCAGAGGCAGATTTGTGATTTCTAATTTTTATCAGTTGCCATCTTATATTTATTAACAAATTTAAAATGTTTGTAATTAATTTTAGCAAGATTTTTGAAATCAGCAAAGTTCGCGCGGAAGCGCAGTTGAAATGGCAAATGTGTGATAACCGGGATTTAACGTCGAGTGAGATAATATTTCTGATCAAATTAAAATCACGCGAAATACGCAGACCACAGTCTATTACAATATATCTTTCATATTGTTGCAATTATAAAGCTATTTTTATTCACAAAAAATAATAATAATAATAATATACAAAAAAAAGCCCCCCTCCCCCTCCATGGAGCGATTGGCGCCAAAACTGAACCAACGCCTGTTTTCATATGGATTCATATTATTATTTATTCTAAATTTCATCCAGAACGTAGCATTACTTCTTGAGATATGGCACTCACAACGGAAAAAAAAGAACGTTCGATTGCATCACCCCCCTTTTCAGCTGTTGACGCCAAAATAGAATGAGCTCTTATAATTTCTAAGGGCTACTTGTCGATAATTTTTTGTTTGATTCCGTTCATCATTTATTAAGATACAGGAGTCATAATTGAAGACAAAAAACTTTCTATATTTCAACCTCCGTTTGAGCTATTAACACCGAAATTGAATCAGCACCTGTACCTGTTAGCGGCAACATATGGACCAAATTTTGTTTCATTCCGCCAGTTACTTCCTGGGGAATAGCAGGCACGCATAACACAAGAAATGTACCATTGCTCCACCCCCCCACCCCCCCTTGAAGGAATTCGCGCCAAAAGTCAATGGGCACAAGTTCACATAAGGGCACATATGTGTACCAAATTTCGCTCGATTTCATACAATAGTTTTGCTGTAGAGCGGCAACAAAAACCTGGTTACACACATACGTGACACACACACACAGGGACACGGACACACGGACACAGAGAGAGAGACACAGGCAGACATTTTCTAAAAAAGGTCGAAATAAACTCAGCACACCTCAAAACATTCGAATCCTTCAAAATTCGAAATTCGAAAATTTGCACGAATCCAATCTTTCTTCTGTGTATTAGATATAGAAGAAAGTAAAAAAGAGAAAGAGAAAAAAGACAAAATACAAAAAGAACATCTCTATGCAATTTCTTCAAATCATTGATGCCGAAGAAATCAGACCAAGAAAAAAGCATTTTTCTTAAAACGATTGAAAATTCTTTTACACATGGGAATTCTATAAAACGTGTGTATGAGGCATTAAACGATCATGATCAATTCCAGAAACATCAAAAATTACTACATATTTTACGTACCGCTCTTAGGAAATGTCAAGGGAAATATCATTTTATGAACCTTAAAACGAAATTCTACGAACAAGAAAACAAATGACTTTTGCGGATACTCGAGACAATACATAGTACCTAAACTATCGTGATATAACATAAGATATTCTCCTTTTTATATTTCCTTCAATTGAAACTATAAAATGTGAGTTATCTGTCATCTAAATGCATTTTCGCTTGAGAACAAGCTTCGAGTCTTAAAATTCAATTGCAATTTCATGCGCGCTTCAACTGAATTTACTGAGTCGCCATATTTTAAATTAAAATTACATTATGAGAAGAAATGTGCTCTTTGCTGTCATGGTGAGTGTATATCATTTTTATGAATAAATAAATTGTATGTATAGTTTTTGTATGTTGTCCATATTAATTTGTCACCATTTTCATAACTACAGAGTTTTAAAATTACTTTTCGTAAAATAATTAAAAAATTAATAATGTTTTAAGTTAACAGAACTAATTGAAATATATGAATAAAATTATAATGTCTGGTGTCGGCCTCATGTGTATCAGTAAAAATGTTTGATTCAAATACAAATAGTTGTTGTAGTCTCTATTTTCAATGAAAGAGACTGAAGTTAAAAAACTATGCTGTTGAACATAGTGTAAACCCACGTCCAAAATTTTGTTTATAGAATAATCATTATGTAGTGGAAGTATCAATGTAAAAAATTGAAAAATGAAATAAGTTTATTATAACGAAAAAAAAAAGGTTTTGGTCAGAGTACTGAAATATTTTATTACGCTACAAATGATAACGCCTCGTTATTTTAATAATCACAGAAATATTATTAAATTCTGGTAAACGTAAATGATGGTACTTTTCTGATTAAACAGGCAGCATAAATTATTTTTGGGAAAAGTTGAACAGAGCGAACAAATCAAATGACAAGAAATTAATCACTTAATCCAGTTCTTAACATAACATAACAATGCGGATATTTTATTTAGCTGGCTTATTGAATTCATTTTCACTGTATGACATTTTCACTCATAAGTTTGCTATTTTTTTAAACGTTAAACACTGACTTAAATTTTTGACACATTTGAATGCATGAGACTATTATTTATTGTACTGCGACATTGATTTTCGGCAAAGAACGTGTTAACATCTCTTTTGGAGCATCTGATTGAAAAAGTTAGTTTTGAAAAAGTTGGTGCAGAACTCAAGGCCACATGAGTTTCAAAAAGGAAATTTAAACCTTTTACAACTAAACGTTTTTGTGTTATGCAAGATACATCTCGTACATACACACTCTGATAGATAAGTAAAACTCGTCGAATTTGTATCGGGCGCAGTCAAAATGAATGTTTTGATTGCTTAAAACTGCGCATATAAATACGCACTGATATCGGGAAAAACTGAGATCATAATTTGTTTAGACGCAATTAAAGCTTACATTTATGTTGAAATTTGAGTAATAAATTTTGCGTGAAGAAAATACTTCTTTTTCTTTGTACAAGGAAGTAAACGTGTCCCTCCTATATCGTCCGAATAGTGTCAATTTTCAATCTGGAAGAATTTTCCGGATAATTCGAGTTTTCAGTAATCCGAGGTGACATGAGCCCCAATTAACTCGGATTTTCGTGACTGTACTGCAATAAAGTAATAAACTTACCTTCGGAGAATTTAGTCGACAAATATAGGTTTCGAAGGAGACTTTGAGACCTAAAGCAAAAATTTCAAAAAACCTCCCAACACAAATGAATACTGACACGAGAATGATAACACTAGAGCTTGGGGTAAACAACATGAACTTCGCTGGATAACACTTGCGAACCTACTGAATTTTTTAAAGACTTTAGCTTTGCTCCTACGACCACTACATGGCACATACTACCATTTTCTTTCAATGGTCTAAAGTTGCAGCACTGGTCTAACGTTGTACGGTTTTACGGTAAATGTCAAGTTATAAACTATTACGAACTTCTAACCTACGCTTAGGTGGTTTAAAAGATTTGGAATGTTATAAATCGTGTGTAGAATTTATTCAGTTTTTCTTAAAAAACAATCAAAAAATATAAATGCAATTTCAGGTAAGGTTAAACATTGGCGTTTTGATCTTAAAGTATGCAGATTGCGAATGCATAGTTTTAATTGCTCTTTGGGTATGAAAACAGCAATTTTTAATTTGTTCTTTTTATTTTTTCATCATTTTTTATTATTATCATTATTTTTGAACACTCCGATTCCGATTCCGAGTCACAACTGACTTCAACTGTATTTATGTCGAGGACTGCATACTAAGTGCCTTGCCTCCATTATTTTTTTATACCAATAGATGGCAGCACCATCACCGGATCCAACAGTTAATGAGAATTTAGAACTAGTCCAGGAGGGAGGCAAGGCACATAGTATGCAGATCCCTCGACATAATACAGTTGTAGTCAGTTGTGACTCTTGAATAGAAATAGAATAGAAATAGTCCAGGAGCTGATAGCTACCTGGTGCTAGCACCCCCAGAGGTATCGCTTCACTTGGAGGACATTTAGACCACGAGCATATTTAACGTCGCCCAGTCCCCTTTAATGACGACGGTGGAACTTCGACCATCGAGGTTCGAACTCAGGACCCTGGCCCCGAATCCGACACTCTACCGATCGGGCTACCACGACCCTTTTGAACACTCATTGACTCTTGGATTCAGTGTCAGCACATAATATTTTTACTTAAATTATGTAAAAAAGTACTTTTTTCATTCAAATGTAAAGATCCAACTCGTAATGAAAACCATTCAAAAGAGTTACGTTGTGCGACATCTTTCAAAAAGCCTCGTTAAAATCTTTCTGCCGAATGGTTGAATATGAAAGTCAGATTACAGGTATTATGTATCAATTCTAACCGCAAAACGAGAATTTCTGCAAAGTTAATCCCCATGCAAACAATTTTCTGTATTTTTTTAATGCAGCTTAAGGCTAACTCTGCAGGAAAAAATTCCAAAGAAGTGAGAGAACTCTCCTAGTGATATTGAAAATTCATATTTTTTTGTTCAGTTTCGACACATTTTAACTACCATTGAGTACAACAAAAAACGTTTTGTTTTTAATGAAAAAACGATTAACTTTACTAACTCCATGCTGCTTGAACAAGATGGAGAACCATTTCTGCAACGGCTAAAATTCTAGTTTTCTTCAACAATTACTGTTCGATGTTTGTGTATTGATTGTTTGGGAAAATCATGAGAGGGAAACAAACAATGAAATAAGAACACCTTTAAGTGCAAACTTTATTAATTATCACCATTAAGTCTGAGCTGAGACAGTATATATCGACAACAAGCATATGCCGACAGTCAGTCCATGTAACAGAGACTGCAGGTTCACCATTGTTATGGTTCATCAGCCTGAAATGGTCAATCACAATTCCGAAAAGTGGTATCATTGCATTGAAGCGGAGATTAACTTTTGCACTGGTAGTTAAAATTAATTTAGCACCTCAGTGAAAGTCCGCAAGCAAAGTGCAGGTAAGAAGCTTTCGGTATAAGCTGCAAGTTATCAATTTCTTGTCCTTAAGCCACGGGTAAGGCAGAGCTTAGCAATTTCACTTTAAACTATTATATGTGTCTTCCCTATAAAACCAACATATAACTATCTTTACCATTGTACCGATTGCAAAAAGTACCACAAGTAGGGTAGAGAGAATTTTAAATCAATAAAAAAAACGTAGTCTAGTCATCAATTCCTCTTTTCCTCCTAATCTAAATTTAGGATTGAATCTAAAAGAACTGGTGAATCTGGCAGTAAATCACTCGGGGCAGTGGGTTACTTTTTCTTTCTTTCTTCAGTGTTTCTTTTTCTGCCGTCCAAGAACAAAACCTACATCTTTAGCTAGAGATACCGGAGTATTTATTCGACTATAAGAAAATAATGCACAACTTTGCAGAAATAAGCATCTCGAAAACGCTTTTTTCTCGTCAAGATTGCCGTTTCAGAGCTGGATTTTAAAAACAAAATCCTAGAATATTGAAAAATCGCACATTTTTCTGTTTGTTTTGCTGCTCGTTTTTTTATTTATTTATATTTTTATACTTTCTTTTGGTACATGCAAAACGAATTTTGAAACTCAAGGCGATAACTCAAGACACTCTTATGAAAAAACTCCCCTTTGTGCAAAAATACAGTAAATGAATGAACAAATAATCAAAATACGTTTCATAAAAACTACTTTCTGTAACACAGGAAATATTCTGAGTGCTCTTGTAGAATTTTTTTTTAAATTGAGTAAAATGGCGTCACTCCGCGATACAGACAGCTGAACTCTTAAGTTTTATTAACAACTAGTGGTACCCGCACGGCTTTGCCCGTAATCGAAAAATTAAAAGATCTCTTGGTTCGCCTCTATATTTACAAATAATGTAACGTATGGTGAATTTTCTCGCCAGTTGGCTTGTACCCATGTTACGGTTCCACGTTATGATAATTTCGTATCTCGCCGATTGGCTTGTGCCCATGTTACGGTTCCACGTTATGATAATTTCGTAATTTACTCGTCCACCTTATAATAATTTTGTTCTTAAAATTGGAATAGAAAAAGAACCACATCGAATTTTCGAAAAATCGCTTCGAGGTGCACACCCCCATGCTACAAACTAACTTTGTGCCAAATTTCATGAAAATCGGCCGAACGGTTTAGGCGCTATGACATCATACAGACATCATACAGACATCCAGACATCCTGACATTCTCCGGACAGAGAGACATTCAGCTTTATTATTAGTAAAGAATATATAAATGCAAATAACAAATATATAAATTATATAACAAATATATCAAATTCCGTTGCAACAAATACCAATACAACAATGTATCCGTTTCAGCGAAATAAAACTCCATTACATTACTTGAATTCCTTTACCACGAAATGCCCATTTCAAAGAAAAATGATTGCACTTCCATTGTAACGGGATTTCACAGTATACTGACATATACATGTATAAATTTTTCATGCTTTGCATATCCAACAATAACTTCATCACATAAAATGAGCAAGTGACAGTAGGGAAATTGCAACTAAAATAATTGTATGTCATTCTTTATAATTTTTGTATACTATATGGGGTAGATCGGGGTTACGCGGTTTTTTTTCAATGAATTTTCTAAATTTTATGTTTTGACTTAGGAAATTTAAGATATTGCTGTTTTATGAAGCAGTTAATGGAGTGAAAATTGGTATATTTAGTTGTTGGTCACTATGTGCTTTTAGCCGTTAAAAAAATATTTTTGAGTCTAAGTCGGTTGCATAAACTTCCCCTTAGAAGGGGCATCTTTACGCATATTTATTGTGACACCTAACGTGACTCTGTTAGTGTTTTGAACATAATATCTTACTGTCGTTAAAATAAAGCAAATTATTGCGGACTGAATATAATCCAGACAATAGGTAGAAAAAAAACGGGCTTGCCTTACAAAAAAAGGAATCACATTTTTTTTTTTAAATTTGTACGTACTAGTGCCAATATGAAAAAAAAAAAACAAGTTACCCAACACGACCTCGGGAGAAGTTTGGGGGGCGAAAACCCCCTGAAAATTTGACTTTTTGAGGTATTTTCGAAACATCTCAAAAATGGTTAAAATTACAAAAAAAAACTTCCAATGCAAATGATAAAGAGGATAAAATTTTCCTCAACTTTTGTCATTACAACATTTTTGTAGCATAAAAAGTAAGCGAGTTACAAATTCTTGAAAGTCTCATTTTTTCTGAACCCCTCAGCAAAGTGCGTGAAGGCGCATCGGATAACGGAGGAAAAAAGAAACGCCGGCAGTCTGACCTTGGAAATGATTTGTCTTTCACAGCTGAGGGTAAATGCCTTCCCTTCATTAACTTAAAGAAGACACCCGCATTCTATCCCCTCCCCGCCCCCCTTTTTTTCTCCAAATGCGATGTATCGACTCAATAGCTACGCATGTTGGTCACTTCCGAAATCGAGCGAGAATATGTTTTATCAATCTGTGTGTTCTGTATTACATTTTTTTTTCTAGATATGATTACGCCTGAACAAGGTGTTTATATATATATATAGTTTTTAATTTGCGAAATCAGCTTGAATGAATGCGAAATAAAGATTGTGAAGGAGTAGGGAATAGAAAATCTTTAGAGATGCAGCGCAAAACGTCAAAATGAGCATTGAACATCAGCAATGTCAACTAAATTCCTCAAGAAAGATTTCTGACAATTTATAACAACAAGAATCGTCTTATTCAACTTCTTGAGACATATTTCGAAGATTGTGGCATTGGAAATCAGACAGTCTCAAGAAGATGCCGACTTACTTACTGCTCTTTCAAAGGCGAAGGAAATTGAAAAGGTTGTTATAGTGGGCGAGAGGATATAGATTGGTTGGTGCTGATGACAGCTTTTAGGACGCCCTTTCAGCAACTTGTTCTTTCTAAAACCTGAAAGAGGGAATGCTTGTGATTTGTTTTTTTCCCCACTAAATCCTTTAAGTTTGACCCCAGCAATATTCTTTTCATCCATGCGTTTAGTGGGTGTGATACGACATCGGCAATCTTTGACCAAGGCAAAATTAAGTTGTGCAACATAGTCAAAAAAACTCCTGAAATTAAGGAAGCTATTGGAAGTATTTATGAACCCAATCAGTCATCATGATGCCGTAGCTGCAGCTGGAGAAAACATTTTAAATATATTATACACATGTAACGTAAAGTTTTTGAACCTATCTTTGGATACTTTGCGATTTAATCTTTTTTTTTTTATAAAACTAGTGTACAGGACCAAAATAAATCTTGCAGGCTACTGCCAATGTGCGAGGGGGGTACTGGACATTATCACTCATATCGGTGGTACTACCAAATTCAAAGTTGGTTGGGCAACATAATTGATCTAGAGAAATGGGGTTGGGAACGCAGAACGCAAGATCTAATGCCTGTTAACACGAAAGAGATTCAGCTCCTCATAATCTTTTGAAAATTGTATCTTGTACCTGCAAGAAAAATTGTACTGGAGCCTGCTCTTGTCGCAAGGCAGGTTTAAAATGCTCCAACACGTGCAAACACTGCAGTGGCACAAATTGTGAAAATGTTGCAGAAATTTCATCTTTGGATGAGACTGCCAAAGAAGATGATTTGTTCCAGAAGCTTTTGGAATCACCGCAAAAGGAGATGAACAATTAAAGGATCACAGCTTCTTCCTACCCCCTACAGGTTCTAAACCGGGAAAACCTGAGCCTTCAAAACGACTTCGAAGAAGAAAAACAACGTATTTTGCTTTAAGGTCGAATGAATCTCCCTGTAATTTAGATGTATATATTACTCTTTTACAGTTGGATTTTTATTTTGAAAGGTAAATCTTTTGGGTTTTTCATGCTTCAAAAAGGCAGTTTCTGCAGAATTTTTTCAAAATGTTCATTACGTATTACTATTGTACCTTCATCTAAGCGTTATTATGTCTATTGTTTGCTCATTAGCACCCTAATATTTATTTATTCACATTTATATTCAAATATCGTATTTTTGCTTGTAATATAATAGATTGTACGAATTATTTACTTTAAATGAATGTGAAGATTATGTATTTCAATTACAAACTGCAATATAATCATATGTATTGGAGTCTGATGAAGACTACTTCTGTCAGAAGAGAAATATTAGTTCGTGAGCGGTGGGGGGAGGGTTTATTATTACTTTTGTATCAGCATAGGATGCATGATTGTGTCGATTGTTTGCTTATTAGCTGCCTTATATTCATTCTTTTACATTAATATTTAAAAATTGCATCTTTGTTTGCAATAATTAGACTAGAATGTACGAATTATATGCCTCGAATGAATGTATAAATTGTGTAATCCAGTTACAAACTGCAATATATCATCTATTTGGAGTTTGATGATACAAAGAATACCTCTGTCTATATATATATATATATATATATATATATATATATATATATATATATATATATATATGTTGTTGTTAATCTTTCTAGCGTTCCATTAAGTAATTCTCAAATTGAGGCTCTAAAATGTAATGATAATTTTGCTGTGAGTGTTAATCCTTCTTTTTCAAAGCTTATTGCTCCTGTTGAGAAAGCTTTTAAATTTAGTACCTTAACTTCCTCTCAAAAAGATTCGATTCGGCATCTTATAGCTTCTAATATTGACTTTAACTCGAAAATTTCTAAACCTGTATTTGCTAATACTGTTAGCCGTTCTGTTAAAGACTTAGTTTCGAATTCTGATCTGGTTGTTACCAAAGCTGACAAGGGTGGCCAAATTGTTGTTCTTGACAAATCATCTTATGTTGATAAAACTAATGATTTGATTTCTTCTGGGCCATATGCTGAAATTTCTAAAGATCCTAGTGATAAAGAGTTAAAAACTATTGCATCTGCTGTTAAGTCTGTTCAGTCTATTCCTTCAAATGTTAAACGCTCTGTTGTTCCATCTATTGCTAATTGTGCTAGATTTTATGCTTTACCTAAGGTGCATAAAGCTGGTATTCCTTTCAGGCCGATTGTTTCCAATATTGGTACGGCTTCGTACAAACTTGCAAAATATTTAGTCTCTGTGTTTTCTCCCCTTAGGAGTCACAATTTATTTACCATTAAAAATTCTGTTGAGTTTGTTAAAAAAATTCATAGTTTCGTTCCAAATAATTCTTTTATGGCTTCTTTTGATGTTAACTCTTTATTTACGAACGTTCCCGTCGAGGGTTCATTGTTATGCTTTCGTAGAAGACTTTCTGAATTTCATTTCACCAATACGGAAATTGAGGATTTAATTTTCCTTACCCGTACTTGTCTTAAACAATGTTCTTTTGTTTTTAATGGGAATTTTTATATCATGTTAGATGGTCTGACTATGGGTAACCCACTTAGCCCCATTCTTAGTGATATTTACATGCATTATTTTGAGGTTAAGCTGTTCCAAAAACTGCAGTTCCAATTTTATGTTCGGTATGTTGATGATTGTTTTGTTCTAATGAACCAGAATCAGTTTGAGAGTGATGAGGTTTTATCTATTTTAAACTCCATTGATCCTCATATTCAGTTTTCTTGTGAGAAAGAACGGAATAATTGCATTTCATTTCTTGATGTACTTGTTTCTCGTACAGAAATTGGTTTTGAAACTACTGTTTATTGCAAACCTTTTGCTGTCTCTTTACCTCCTCATAGACTATCGTCTCATCCTCCAAATCAAAAATATTCTGCTTTCAATTCTTTTGTTTATCGCGCAATTAATATTTGTTCTTCGTCGGAACTTCTTAAAGTGGAACTTAATTATCTTAAAGCTGTGGCAATTGATAGAGACTATCCGCCAACTTTGATTGATTCCATTTATAAAAAACTTTCAAATAAATCCCAAACTAATGTTCTTAACCGAACCTTCATCAGAAAGAATTTAGTTGTTTTGCCATTCTTTCCATCTGTAAGCTATCAGGTTGCTAAGATTCTAAAACGTTTCCAATTCCAGGTGGTGTTCTCTCCTATTAATAAACTTTCATTCTCTTCTCTTAAAGATCCTATTCACCCTCTTAATTGTTGTGGAATTTATAGAATTAATTGTAGTTGTAAACTTGCCTATATTGTACAGACTCGGCGTGCTTTAAAAATTCGCTTGAAAAGAGCATCAAAATTATGTGAAAAAAACAACAATTAAATAAGTCTAGTATTGCTCAACATTGTTGGGATTCGAATCACTCTTTTGATTTTAACTCTTTTCAGATTATCCAAAAATGCCCCAATTCATCAGATCTTGACTTTTGGGAATCCTTTCATATTTTGAGGAACAGTTCTAACTTAGTTAACGATCTTAGTGCAGTTCCATATTTTTCTAACATTTGGCTCCCATATCTTTAATACTGTCCTTTCCCCATCCCCCCCCCTCTTTTTTTCCCCACTCATTTTTATCTATCTTCCTTTGTTTATTTTTGCCTTTTTGTCTTGATTGACACCCCCCTCCCCCCAATTTTCTTCTATTTATCTTTATTTTTCCTTTTTTCGAATATTTTTTGTTTCTGTTTATCTTATTTCATGGTTTTCCATTCTGCTTTTCCTTTCTTGCGGTTCACGGTTACTGACAATTTCTTTTTTCTTTTTGTTTAAGCTTCGGCTTAATCCTTGTCCAATTGAATTCTTTCTTTCTGGGTTCGTACCTAAGCGAAAGCTCCTGACCTTTGCTTGCATTCCTATTGGTTCCTGATCGGTTTATATCTTTGTCATTGGTGTTTGGCTAATCCGCTGTTTTTATCTTTTAAGCTGCATGCTTATCTGCTCTTGGCTTTTGTCGGATGTCTTTTCATCCATAAGCTCATTATTTTTGCATTGAAAAAGGCGTTCCCTGTAACGCCGAAACACGTGTCTGCTGCAATTTACAAATTTGTGCTTCTACTTACGTTGTTTGGTCTGACTTTACTTGTGATGATGTTTGTTAAGGAGCAGCATCAATATGTTATGACTGTTGACTCACCAGTTGTAATTCTTTTTGATAAAACTGCCCGGTCTACCCTACTATTACAAAGTTTAATAAGTGTTTTCAGAACGCCACAATGTTTTAACTGACTTTTAAAAGAGGCAGCGAGCAAGTAAAAAATGACTAAAACATTACAAGTTTTTGAAATTTTGTCAGGTAATTGATGATCAACAGTTGACTAGTTTATTAAATTATAACTAACTAGCTGTACCTGTACGGCTCTGCTCGTGCTATAAAAAAAAATAAAAGCTCTTAGAGCAAACGTAAATTTGATCGTAGAAAGATTATTTTTTCCTTTATTAGCTACCCTCCCCCTAAGGCTTTTTCCCCTATTATGATTAAAATAGCAGAGTTGTGGATCGCTACAAAATAAAATATTTTTCAAAATTAAAATAAGAAAGAAAGAAACGAAAGATTTAAAAGGCGTAGCTATGGCAACACAAAACGAAAGGGTTATAATTTGAACGGAGAAGAGATTTTTGAATTTCAGGTTTTTTTCGCTTGTAACTTTTTTTATAACTGAGATAGAAGATTGAATCTTCGACCAATGGTGGAGTTAGATCTGGAGTTAAAAAAGTCGCTCTTTCCAACGGCGTCAAATAAAAACTGTGAGACCATTCGTTCCCTTTTTTTTTTTATTGACAATTTTAATAAAGAAAGTTGTGCCTATAATTCAGCGAAGCCTTGAAGAATTCGAATTAAAAACGTGAATAACTCCTGACGTAATTAAGCTAGAGAATTGGGACAAATTGCATAGATCCTAGAAAACTCTGTCCTTTCCAACGATATATATTATTATATTTAGGCACCCCCCCCCCCTTCACATTCGGTAATTTATGCGAAAATTGAGTCTAAATTGGAATAAAAAAAGAACTATTTATCGAATTTTTTTTGCACTGTTCTGCGAACCTTTTCCCGATGTAAAGAAGCAACCTGCGAAAATTTCAGAGAAATCGGTCGGGTTTTTCTCAAGTTTTACGCGTTCAAACAAATACAGACGTCCCTCGTATAACACGATACTTCTACAACACGGTTTCGATATTACACGGTAAAAAATTGCGATTATTATAACACGGTTTCGATATTACACAGTACGAAGCTTGAATTTAATATTTCATGGTTTTGAGATAACTCGAATACAAAGATGGAATTTCATTTTTGTTTAATACATTCTGTTAATGGCTGATAACTGTAATAAGTTGTTTTTATGAAACTTGGTTTCGATATAACACGATACACATCCCTTGATTTACATTATTTCTAAGTCTCGTATAACACGGTTTCGATATAACCCGGAAAACAGTTTCGATATAACACGATACATCTTAACCTGATTTTTCTCATGCACATATATAATAAGTATTAAAAATAAGTGAAAATTTTACTTTTAAAAAAGTCTCGTATAACACGGTTTTGGTACTACACGGAACGAATTAACCGTGTTATACGAGGGACACCCTGTATACTCTTTTTGAAGCCTTCATTTTATACTATGCAGAGATGAACTTCCTTAATAGTAATTAATTGGATTACCTTATAGATCTACTTCTAATATCAGACAAGTTTACTAAAAAGCATAATTACTATTAACGAATATTTTCTGAAATCATTCCTCAATACAAAATACATCTCATTTCCAAATTGTACTCTACGAGTATGTACTCTACGATGAAATATTTATGCTCTTCTAACTAAATTCAAAGCACATTTTCAAATGCATTAAATCTTACATGCAGTTTTCGTCCTTTCTATGAAATAATAACGGTAAATACCATTAGGACGAAATTAATTCGTGAAAGGTTGGGGAGCCATTTACTAGAACTGGTTCAATGGGAATGGTTAGTCAACAAAGCTTTCACGTAAATTGTCAATCTAAATGCCTGAATTCCAGATGCTGTCGTCTCCATCATTAGGATTGTCAGGTGACTTAACCTGAACTAGAAAAGGTGTTTAGAAAGGTAGGTACTTATATCTGCGAAGGAATGGATTAAATTGCAGTAATCAATTCGAAAAACGTAATAGAGATTATTGGTTTTCTACCGAAGTAATCTGTAAGCACATTTACAAATTATATAACTTGTAAAAAAACAACCAATACATAAATACAAAAAAAAAAGTTGTTAGTCATGATTTAATAGGAGAAAAAAATATTCATCCATTAATACACTTTTAATGGTGTTTCAAAATATTATTTTAATACGAAAGAAACAAATTAGCGTTTTCGCATAAACATTTTATTATATGTTGGTGTATTCAAGCTAAATACTATTTCTTGTTATTCTCACTATCAAACGGCACGGCCTTGATTCGTCGCAGATCTGGACAAAATTTTGGTTTTACGTTAATGTTCACTAGATTGTTTGACTCTAGAAGTGTAATGGAATTTCCTTTGGAATTAATCTTTTTTATTGTTATTACTGACTTGAAGTTTGTGCGTACTGCTTGTATTTGCTATTAAACAAAAATTTTAAATAAAAACTTTTAGTCATGTGTTCGTCCATTTAGACTGGATACAGTTTAAAATTTCAATGCCAAAATAGTTTCAATCGAAGTTTCATGACTTAAGAAAACACTTGCATTATTTTCTAATACGAAGTTAATTTTATTTAAAACATTAACTTAAACTGCAAAAAACAAAAATAGTGGCTGAATGTATAGTACAGTCAACACTGAAAAATTATTTTGTCAACTAAAACATGACGTGAAAAGTGATAGACTAACCAATTGCGTAAGGTTAACATGAAGGAAGCATAATACAATTGTAAAAAAAAAAAATAATAATAATAATAATAATATTTTAAGTAAAAATAAACTACAACAAAAATTTAGCGGACACAATATGTACAAGTGATTTTTAAAAAATAAAGGTTATTTTAAACACCTTTGCATTTCTTGACACTAACTAGCAACGTTGCAGCCGAATTAGGACCTACGCAATCAAACCGCTTTACCTAAGCTCATATGTGATGAGAATTGACTTAAATCTTTAATTTTTGCCCAGGTCCGTGGCTCTCATGGTCGGTTTTGGTTTTCATCTTTTATAGTGAAAATAGCAATCAACTTTTTTTTTTTTTACTTCCTTTTACAAAAAGGAAAGTATTGTATTCGCGAAAAAAAATTTTTACTCACAAATCGACCTTGATTTCCATTTGGCTCACCCCCGAATGAATTTTGAGTTTTTGTTTCGACTCGACCACACGTGGATAAGTGCCTAAGAACGTATAAACACGCGAAATAACCATTTTGACGATTCCCGCATTAATTACAACGAGTTTTCTCGTGACGTCTGTATGTACGTATGTATGTATGTGCGTATATGCGTACGTGCGTATGTGCTTATGTACGCATGTGCGTACGTGCGTATGTGCGTATGTCGCGTAACTCAAGAACGGAATGCCCTAGAAAATTGAAATTTGGTACGTAGATTACTAGTGGGGTCTAGTTTATCACCTTCTTTTTTGGTTGCATTCGGGTGTTTTTTAAAGGGGTCTTTTGCCCCTTTTTTGGGGGGAACTCATTGTTAATTTCGATGTAAACTCAAGTGATGTTATAATTTGGTGGACACTTGGCAATATATCGTCAGTCTTTTGGTCGCCACGTTTTTTCGCCAACTTGGCGGCAAGTTTGGTAATTTTTCTTTCTTTTTTTTTTTTGGTTTCAATTTGGCCATTGTTGGTGATATTTAGAGAGTAAACTATTGAATCACATTAAAATTGCTAGTAATGGCGAAATTACATTAAATTGGAGTAAAAGGAAGTCATGTGATGCACACATCAGCTGGTTTGATTTTGTACCTCAGAGCCAGTGACGTAAGTTCAAAAATTGCGATTCCCTTTTTATTAGTGCATTGTATTTAGAAGGCTATTCTTCATCGAGCCTTGTGAATGTAATTCTTTAAAAAAAATTCTTTTGAATTGTTTTCCAGGGTTAAAAGAGCGCGCTTCTCATCTTTTGCATGGGCTATTTTTTTTTTCCTCTCTACTGTAAAATTGTCATAATGTGACTTACGTCGTTCTGGCTCTGAGATACAAAATTTACCGACCTAACCTTTCATCTCGTAAATACGTTTTTGTAAAACTAGAAGCCTGTTCAAAATAGATACGTTTACTGGATTTTTTTGAGATATAACAACAATAAAAAAAACTACGCAGTCTTGTTTTATTTACTATTAAAGTAAAAATATTTAATTAGTTGCATAAAAAACATACATGTATGTTTACACATTTTTAAATTATAAGGAGAGCTAGTTAGGAATTCAATTAGCATATTTCAGGAACACTAAACCCAACTGGAAAAAAACTAATTTATTATATTTACTATCACAATGGTTCTATTGAAAAGAATTTCTATAATAAGGAAAAGCAAAAAATAATTTAAGAATAAGATCGCTAGATAGTAGCCGCTGTTAAAGAATATTTTCGATAATATCGCGCTTATCAGGGTTTTTCTAAGCAGATTTTCTTAACTCCCTAATTTTTCTCTACATCCTTTTGCGCAGATTGCTTCAGAAGTTTTCTACATATTGAGATTTATGAGGCCTAAATAATATCATTGAAGACTTGTGATAATCACACTGCAAATAGAAGTGGTTTTAAATAAAGCTTCATTACCGCTGATAAGAATAAGCAGAAAATTGGAGAGAATTGTTCCACTTGATAGAAATGAAAAAAAAGGCAAAGATATCTTTAAATTTGCTACATCTTATTCATACAGAGCTATCGAAGAATGCAGAAGAAGAAAATTTGAGATAGAAAATGAAGACTTATTTGATATATTTAATATCTTAATTTTCTAAACAAAAGATCCGTCCTCTGAAGGTTTGTTATTGTTACTGCCACATGTAGTTCTGCTAAGTTTTTCTCTGATTAGAGAAACATTCTTGTTACCTAACTTCTTATCGGATAACTTTCACTTACTTACTAAAACTAAATTTTACTTAAGACAGATTACATTACAAAAGCTTAAAAACTATTTCAGACGCTTCAATTTTTCTGCTTCAGTTTGCTGTTTTAATTTTTTAGTCATTATTTTATTAGGCTTACCATGACACAAAACCAGGTTGAAACCACGAAAAAAACAGAAAACAACGTAGTGTTATTAACGTAATGTTAAATTATTGATTGACGTAATGATTAAAATAATTATGCTGCACAACTCGCGTAAAATAGTAAAACGTTCTGTAATTTAGAAAGACGGCATCTTTTTGTTATAGTAAAACCAAACCCTACGAAGACTGAGGTAAATAATAATCTTTCATTTTATGATACATTTAAGCCATTTATTATTCAGTTGTTCATTTTGTGTCGGAAGACACAGGTAAGCAAAACCATAAACATTGCAAAAATTATCCTCTAAACATCAACCAATTTATCTAAAACACAACTCGATTAAAATTCAATGGTTTAAATCCATTAAGTGTACAGTATGAATTCAAAATGTCCCTGCGTATTTGTCTTATAATGTATCCCAGTAGGAAGCATTAATTCGTAATAAATTTCTGAGATTATTACTCGAGTTTCAATTTTCAGAATCGAAAGGCATTTATGGTTGCCTAGCCTTAAATATAGCTTGAGGGGCAGCTATGAATCTGCATGTTACCCCATTCATCCCGAAGCCATGGTGTGTAATTCAGGAAACTAATTATTTTACATCGAAGTTTGTTATCATTGTGATTATCGGAAGTAAATTAGCATAACGTTAAATTTTGGGTTCGTCCCGTGAATCAGCGTAGACGGGAGGGCGTATTAACAATATTGCAATCGTATCTGTCGCTGCATCTATCAGCGCTTATTCGTAAATAAATGTGGTGAGGTTTACCTATTTCTCCATTTCTTTACCTATTTATATTTTTCTTTTGAAACTAACTTTTTTTTTTTTACTTAACGTCAAGTTATATTTGGGATTTTTTTTCATGTACTAACTAAAATACCCGACACTTGTTTTGTTTCCTACACACAACAACGTGATGAATTGTAAAAAAAAAAACAAAGCTTTTCGTACTTGACTTACTTTTTATCACTTATTATTTAATACGGTCTGGTGGGGTAAAGTGGTCATAAAATCGTAGGTTTTCAACTTAGGTGGATAATAAATACAATAAATTCTTTAAACACTTCAACTTTTTTTGTTATTATTTCACATTGCATTATTAAAGAACACGTTACATAGAATTTCAGGGGGGAAAATATTGTTTTAAGTAGTTTTATAACACTTTCATTTTCCTATGTATTTATGACTACTTTACCCCATGGGGTGGGGGAAAGTGGTCACAGCATGGGGTAAAGTGGTCACAGTTTAAATTAGATGCAAATCCGTTATAAATAACTGTAATATTTGTACATTTCGATTACTTTTATAGTTACAAGTATATGCACGAGTATATGCGGGTATACATAAGCATTTATATGTTATTACCTACAGTATACGTGTCTAAACGAGTACATACGTGTCACGTGTATATACAAGTATATACGCGTATAAACGAATATCATATGCGTGTATGCACTTCTTTCTCGAGTATATACATGCATACCTGAGTATATGCGTATATAGTAGACATATATACGCATATATAGGTATACATACATACATTTACGGGTATACACGAGTTATTCCGTGGATATATCCAGTGCGTGTTTGTACATGTCTACTCACGTACATATATATGGAAGCAACGAGTATATACGAATGTTTACGTGCAAACACGATTATGTACCAGTATGGACGTATATACGTATATTTACGTTTATATCAGTACATGTATGTATACACAGGTATATCCCCTAATATACATATATGCTTACAGAGTGAATCCAAGCTCTGGGGCAAAAAACAAAGGGGTGTGTGAGAGGAGAGGATACGAAGCAAAGAATCATAATGAACTTATGGTCGCTGACGTGCTACATGCACACTGAGCCAGAAACTGATGGATGCAAAACAGGCCACAAATTTGTCACACAAACATGATTTACCTGACCGGCTGGTGGCGTGATGGTTAGGCGCTCGCCTTGCAGGTCTGTGGACCCGGGTTCTGAACTGGGGATGCCGGTCGGTGGATTTTCAACATGAAGAAAATTATCAGCGCACATGTCGTATGATTGTGCGGCATGTAAAAGATCCCTAGGGTATTCGTTTGGCTTAGAACTCCCTAGGAAAAAATTAAATTCCTAGCGCAATGTCGCATCAGAAAGCCCAGGTGCCTTCTCCTGGTGGAAACTGGGCGTCAAAAAAACTACTGTGTCATATACATTAGCGCCTTAATGGTGACACATAAAAACCTGATGCATTGTAGGGGAGACCACTAGGTCTGGTTATGGCCCAGACGTCTCTTCAGGTGGGTCTCTTGTTTAGCCTAATCGGACAAAAAAAAAGAAAAGAAATATATGATTTTAACCAACATTTTAGTTCTTAAGGAATATTTAGAGCAGATGTTAAAGTTACGGCCTGTAGTAGCTCCAATCCACGCATCGCAACAAAGGCACAACGACTGATAAAAGTTTTTCAAAAGTCTCATTATTGCAACAGAGAGTGCTTTGTGATTACGATGCACGTATTACAGCAACCGGCCACAAAGTTCGTCAATCACTTTAACACTTTCTTAAGATCTAAAATGTTGTGTAAAATTGTCTTTGTGTAATAAATTTGGGACCTGTTTTGCATCCCTCAGTTTCTGAGTTTGCGTGCATGTAGCGCGTCAGCGTTGTGTTTGTGACCATATGTTTCTTACGATTCTTGTTTCTTCTACTCCCCTCTTACATCTTTTAAGAATTTGCCCAAGAGTTTAATCTTACCCTGTATACGTGTATATCATATGCTTGTGTGTAAGTGTCTACTCGAGTTTCGAGTACGTACGCATATATACTTGTTTACCTGAGAAAATAAGTGTTCGTATATATACGAGTATAAGCGGGTATATACGTGTATAGTCGAACGTATACCTTTATAGACATAAAATACTTGCAGATACCCATATACTACGCGTTTATTGGTGCATTTATGTGAATGCGTATGTATACTTGCCTACACGAGTATATGCGCATGCATACGCATATACTCGTATATTTAACCCTGTTTACTGTAAAAACGATACTTATTAAGTAAAATTAATATTTCATTTGTGTCTGCCTCATACTTAAAGATTATGTGACGTTAGAAGGACAATATTCGTTAAGCCTAATATTATGACCACTTTACCCCATCTAACTTAAATTGTTCTGAAAAATTAACCAAAATAGATTCAGTTAACTGCTAATGAGTAAGAGTTCTTGAGACATGTAGGAAGCTTCCTGTGCAGTCAATCTGTTCGTAATTCTAACAAACAAAATTTTCCAAGAAAGTTAAAAGAGGTGTTCAGATTTTGAAATTTTTCATATTCACACAAAGTATTTTATTTTACCAAATAAAACTTTGCCAGATGTGAAATTTTGTATTCAAAATGTAGTTTCTAACTGCCTTATCCTAAAATTAAATTTTCACGTTCATTCGAACATTTATTTCTAAGTTATAGCCATTTATCTGACGAATGACCATTTTACTCCATTGACCACTTTCCTCCACCAGACCCTACTAAAAAATGCCCGTCAAGGTATGGCAGGTGAAAATTGCTTCTGCATTCGAACGAAGCAATTGCCTGTTTGGTGATATTTTGATAGTTGAAATTTTAACCCTAAAAGTAGATAGCGTTCAATGTTGACCACATTTTCGTTTCTTCATTCTCCTAAAATTAGCCTTACCAGTAAAACAGTTAAGTTACCGATCCAGTTCAGCCTTGTCAAAATAAAGCATTTTCATGTATGTCAAACATTACCAAAAAAGTTTATCAAATTATCATACTGTGGCGGAGTTTTATTGAAGAAGGTGTCAGCGTTAGTCAATTAGTGAATTCGCTTTTACATATATGAAAATATTATTTTCATTTTTTTTTTTTTGAAACCATTTTTGTTTGTTATATTATTAAACAAACGAGCACTATGAACTTCTTCAGCATACATTCCAGAAGAGCTTAAACAAGTTTATTTACCTTTATAACGCACTCGGGAACCCATGCGGAATTATGTAGTTAAATACAGTCAAAGTCAAATATCTAATACTGTTCTTAAAAGAGTGAAAAAAAAAACAATATGAAAACTCAAAAATGATTTAAGTTTTAAGTGCATTAAGGGCATCTCTTCCTAAAATTCTTTTTATACTTATCATTCTACACTAGTGTACTATGATTCGGAAATCGATGTTAAGGCCACCGCATTGCTTTGGGCTACGAACATATGTGCTGTTGCCAGATATTCATGAGAATTTATAGATTTGGATAACCGTTCACGATTTTTTAGAGCCGGAAATATCGGAAAAGGCTACTAATAGAGAGTTCTTCACAAAAGACACTTTCATCGATTTTTGAGTATTATTGACGCATTAAAGTTATCTTAATGCAGATGAGTGATAAAGTATAGTCTTAGATCAGTGTTTCTTAAATTGTGTTCCGTCGAACCCCAGGATTACATGAAGCTCTATCAGGGGTTCCATGAGACTTGCATGTTTTCATTCCACATCTTTCATTTTTGTCACATAAAAAATA
Organism: Uloborus diversus; assembly: GCF_026930045.1. Taxonomy (NCBI): domain Eukaryota; kingdom Metazoa; phylum Arthropoda; class Arachnida; order Araneae; family Uloboridae; genus Uloborus; species Uloborus diversus. The sequence continues at coordinate 90,396,879 of NC_072735.1, forward strand.
GATAAAAACGCTATACCAAACTTAAAAATAAATTTACTTTTACTTTCGTATACTAATCTGAGCTTTGTTACCCATCAGGGTTAGCTACTATAGGAATAATTTTATTTGTCACCTGAAATTGTGCCTTTAAGATTCAACTTTAAAATTTTCCCGAGATCAGTCATAAGCCACCTCTTTCTAAATTTTAAACACTTCAATTTCGAAAAGAATTCGGACGCAGCTACTGACCCCAATATCACCAGTGATAGCTTAAAAGTTACTTCAATGTTGGCAAACTTATGGAAGGACAACCCCAAATTCCCTTTCTTACCCAATATTGCATAAAATTACGATTTTTGACGTAAATTTCAAATATTCTACTATTAATGCTAGCCACTTTTCCAGTATCTACAGCAACAGTTGAAAGCATAATTTTAACATTTAACGAGTGAGAACCAATTTAAGTCAATATAACATACAGTGACATCAAAGACTGTGATTTATAAATAACTTTTAAAATTGTTGTAAAATAAGAGACATATTAGTTTTTAAGTTTTTAAAACTTTTTCTTTGTAAATTTTAGTGAATTATTAACACTATTGTAGGTAAAACACATTAGCATTTCTTTTTCTAACTGAGAAAATATTGTAATCATATAACTCATGCATAAATTCTGAGGTTATTTATACATTTTAAAAATACTCAGATCACAAATAGGCATAGGCGGTTCGTACGCGGGGGCAAGGAGGGTAATTGTCCTCTCCCTTTCAACTGTAAAGGAACTTTGCCCCTCTACTTTTCTAAGTTCAAAACTAAAAGTCGAACGAAAAATGATAGTGATGATTGTGTTTAAAGAAAGAACTGACTTAAGAAATGCTTATTTTATGCTTTTTTCATGTTATTATTCAGTAAAAAAAATGGAACTTTGATTTTGTAGGAGAGAATCTTTTCTGCGGCCACCTGGTTCCACTTTTTTAGTCCGTTTCTCGAATTTTTTGAAGAAGATCAATTCATTAATAATGACGTAAAAATTCAATCGTCAAATTTTTGAAGCAAAAATTTAGCTTTAAGGGTGTGTCGCCTACCAAACCTGCCTCCTCCCCCGCACCTCCTTTCACCCCCAACTTTTTTGGGGTACCAGCTGCCTATGCAAAAAAGAGTGTTTCGGTGTTTTATAACAATAATTAATAATCAGCAGTTAGCAAAACTTACCATGATCTATAATGAAGTCTATTTAATTATCAATTTAACGACAAATAGTTAATGTGATAGCCTCTTTGAGATAAGAACCTGGGCTCCCTCTCAAACAGAACCTTGGCTACGCCACTGCAAACTATTGACAAAAAACTAAGGGTTCCACGAAAAAAGTGAGAATTTAAAAGGATTCCACTGATCAAAGAAATTAAGAATCGCTGTTTTAGACAATACCTTTAAAACTTAGAAACGTTTGTGAAGAAGCAAAATTAAAAAAAAAGGCAAACAGAGACGAAAAATGAAAACTGAATGCTAAGTCCCAATTCATTTCATTTTTAGTGTAAGAACATACAAATGCTTAATTTTAGTAGAGTATAAAAGCTCCGAGCTAGATAAATATAGCTGACGTATTTTAGTTTTCTACCGCTATAAAAATTGGACTGTGAATGCACTCTAACGAGAAAGGAATAAATTGCCTCGTTTCTGAAGTTGAACATGTCACTACATCTTGGAAAAGAATTTTCGTACAGTGAAAAAAATCTTAAATATTGAATTAAAAATAGAAATATATATATATTTTTAAAAAACCTAATTTAGTACTAATATTTTAAAACTGAAGAAAAAAAATGAATAACTGAACGCAGTGAAATTTATCACTTTAAGTAATTTAAATACATTGAAAGCAACAAATTTTAAACATTGATATTTAATTTACTTTCTTATCTTGCAACAAAACGTATCTGTAAATTCTATCTTCTAAAAACTACACTGTAAAAACTGAGATGTAATAATACTCCGAGTTTGGTGTTAAGCAACTCCAAAAATTGTGCAAATCAACGCTTTATTTCAAGTCAACACCATATCTAGCTTTTCCATTCACCAAAAGTGGTGTAACTGAAACCAAACACCGATATTGGTGAATTCTTAAACTTACGTCACACGCGCAAACATCATTTGAGGATCGTTGACACCAACTTTTGTGTAAGATTGGAAAACAGCCGGTGGCAACCAAACAATAATCAGTCTCAAGCACGATGCAACGTCGTCAACACACAATCGTCGTGTGTACATGATTGAAGTTTTCAAAAGGTACGTAAAATTTTATTTGTAATGCAATGTCAATTACCGTAAACCAAAGCTACTTTGCACCATTGTTAGAAAAGTCCATCCGAAAGATAAACTAACGAATATATTCTTTTATGAATGATCGTTACAACTTTAGCAGCCATTTTCAACATGGCTGCTTTACGGCTGGGTTTATGGTATATCAATTCATAATAAAATAAAATGTTTGTGTGTGTATGTGTGTGGTGCGCTTTCCGGAAAAACGGTGAGGCCTAGTAAACACTTTTTTTTTTTTTTTTTTTTTTGTAATATAACTTTTTTTGAGGAGTGGGAAACTTTATCGTCATTGTATCGTGATTTTTGAAATTTTTATATTCTGCTGGTTTTTGTAATTCGTTTTTATGTATACCAGACTTTTAAGACTGATTAAGAAATCTTCTTGAATAAATTTGATTAAAACTTGAAACTGTTCCATTTTTATGTTGTTTTTTGAAAAGTGTTAATTTTATTGTTCTAATATACAGATAATTTTAGTTTCCTTAAGTGTTTTTGAAAGTTACTTTTTTGAACAACTTATAGGTATAAATGTCCATTCATCGGATTAAAAATAAAAAGTTGAGAATGTTCATGTACAAATTAGTTATATGCATTTGTGTTAATAATCAATTGGGAAATTAAAACTTGTATAATATGTTCACTGTAAAAAAAAATGTAGTGTATCTCAACACCAAAAATGGTGGCAACTACTTTACACCAAGTGTCGTGTAGTGAAACACCACAGATAATTCTTGGTGTTTGCTAACACCAAGAATAATCTGTGGTGTTTCACTACACGACACTTGGTGTCAAGTAGTTGCCACCATTTTTGGTGTTGACATACACTAATTTTTTTTACAGTATAATAACTCTATTGAAAACTCACCAAAAGGAACGTTCTTACAAAAAAGTAGAGTGACTATTTTTAGCTAAAGAATAGAATCATTACCGTCTGACCACAGATTGTATTGAAAGACAAACATTCGGTTTACAACCGGAAATGGACGAATCTATGATTTTTTACCGATGTCAGCTTTTGCAGAAGCAGAGTCTTATTCAAATGAACGGAATACGCGCAACCAATTTTTACTTTTCCCCCTTATTCACATAGATTCGTCTTATCTGGACGTTTGAAAATTCCATGCAATCCGTGGTTGGACAGTAGATGGTTTACTTATTAACTTATAAATGCGTATAAAGTAACATATAACTTAGGGGGGGGGGGAATTGTTGCTCTGTGACCAGTTAGGAAAAGTGCACTTATTTTCCTGATAACGTTTGAATTTAGAGTACAGCTGAAGTAGTTTTGCTGGGGTATTCTTTAAGGCAAAAGAGTTCGGACAGCACTTATCTGGCATGTTTTGAGAATTATCCACGTTGTTTTCACGACTTTAGGGCTTTAATATTTTCGGGTAGATAGGTTTTACAATATGAAGCAATGTAAGTAAATTTTTCGTATGCCTAGAATAACATATATACTACAGTGTAGTATTATGGGTCAGTTGAAACAGTTTAGAAGGGGCATAATGAAGCTGTTTAGTATGCATCTTCGTTTATCTCTTCTATTATTGCATTGATATAATATTAGTTCAACTTGATTTAAAGCAATTTATTTAAAAAAAGAAAACAAAAAAAAAGCAAAATCCGACACATAAATCAAAAGTTAAGTTTTTACCTTAAGAAGAGCATTTCGTGAAATATAATTGTATTTGAAGCAAGAGTAATGCTGGATGCACATTTTTATATCAAATAACAATTACACAACTCAAAATCAAACTAATATCGATCAGGATTGTCTGTTCTCTTGTGCTCCGACTTGCCCCACGCACTGTTCTAACATGGTCCATAATGAGGCATATTGAATCAGTTCGTCTACTGTTACACGAATATTATTTTCTTACATATCTTTATTTCTTTACATATGAATTTTTAAAAATATATTTTCTTTTAGGTTTTAGTTAACTTTTATAGCTATATAAAATATAAGTTAAAATAAAAATGGGTCATCGAATATCTTTCATTAATTTATTTACAGTCCAAAGAGTAAAAGGAATTCCAACATGCCTCGTTTTCCCGTTTTCTTTAAATATAACAACTTTTTAATGAATTACATCACAAAAAAAACGTAGCACTTATTGAAATTCATTTTTAACTAAAATTATTTTTATGACCACAATGTACCGTAAAACGGTACAAATTTATGCCAAGGATCGCAACAATGGGCCACTCTTGCCATCGCGATGATTTTGCTCTCTAGTGGCCTATTTTTCAAACTTACGAGCTCCAAAACATCACCAGGTAGTGTAACCATTTAGGTAGTTAAAGACGCTTCATCGGAGATTACCATTCTTTTTGTATGCCTCAGATAATTTAGTCGTTCTTAGTGCGTGATTCGACTCACTCGTGGAAGAGCCAAAAGTCTCCTTTGGATAGACCACTAAAACTTTTTCCCAAGATCTGGTAAGTTCAGATTTGCTTTACTAATTTGTCGGTTATGAATTAAGCCGCTTGTTGACTTAAAATGTTTAGTAGTTTTCACAAGCTCTCAACATTTAACGAAAATGGGAATGTTGGAGTAAAACAATGGGCCACCTATTTTTCACGGTTTTTAGTGACTTGGGGCTTCATTTTAGTCTCTGTAGGGATGCTCTCGTCATATTTTGTGTTATTTATTGTAAATAATGGCAAGAAAAGAAAGAAGAAGGCTTGAGGGTCGCCCTACTGGGAGCCGCCCTGGGAGTCTCCGTACTAGGAGTTTTTGAAGAAGGTGCTGACTAAAAGCTGGACCAAATACAAACTGAGATAATTTTTAAAAATTATTTATTTTGATCAGATTTGGAATAAGAAATATAATTTCGCATTTTAGTTTAATTTTTTTTTATCTCGTTTAAAATTTGTCAGACCTATCATGTTGAACTTTATTAATCACTCAAAATGACAAGTGTTGACTAAGTCTTAAAAAAATTTAAAAAAAAAGTTAAATGATGAAAAAAAAAATTCTTTATACAGTTTCAAGCAGAGGACAACATGTAGTCTCAGACAACAATAGGCCAGAAGAATTTTTTACTGTGTTTTCGAGGTTAAAAAGAGGTGGCCCATAGTTGTACCCAATAGGGGTACAACTATGGGCCACAAAGAAAAAATTCCCCTTCCTCTTCTTTCCAACTTAGATTTTTTTTAAGGTTTCATTCGAAAGATGAGATGTATAGCTAGCATTGCTAAAGTCCTCAAGTTTCTAAATCAAGGATATACACGGATTTTTCATTGAAAAAATCGAAAAGTGGCTCATAGTTGGACCATTTTACGGTACAGCGTGAAATTACATTTTTAAATTGTGAAATATTATCCAAAATCACTGACAACATATTCAAAACTAAAATATGAAATTATATTAAAAAACACAATCACCTATACACTTCAAAACACTCACCCTGCCTACAACAAATTTTACTTTTTTCAATGCTTTTCGAACAATATTTTTATCGTAAATGAGAAAATCTAATGCCGGAAAATTGTATACCTATTGAACAATTCTTGAAGTTTTTTTTCTATTAAATACAGAATTTACTCGTTTTAGAAACAATTCAATAAACGCTCTTCTTGACATGTCACCATTGCATCCTCATCCATCATATTAAAAGAGGCAATAAAACTTTTCTTGTCGCTCTCCTAAAGTCCTGCCCTTTTATCTCTTCATGAAGAAGAATCACATTTTGTTTCAAGATATTTCTACGGCGAGAGATTTGAAAATGATAAATGGTGTCCTAGTAACAATGATTCTTTTCGTGATCGGAATAGAAGAGCTTGGACGTTCATGTAGGGAAGGTATTTTAGAGCGAATAAATCACACTAAGGCATACTCGTAATTTAGAACTTTTTTTTAGGTTTTTTGCTTGTGAAATTTACAGGAAATCTGTACAGTATTTGGTTTTTTACTTTGTGATTTTTTCACGTGCTACCTTATTACCTTATGATAAAAATTTAAACTGCTATTTTTTATTGAAGTTTCCTTTTTCTATAGTCCATATGAGGCAGTGAGAAGCAAATAGAGTTTAGTGGACATTTTCAAATTTTGAGTAAAATGTGTTTAAAGATAAGGTCTTAGGTAGGCTTTCATTGAAAAGTTTTTATAAACCGTACTGTGTAACAGAACCTACCAGGGCTACTAGTACAATCTCTTGCCTCAAGAAAGAGGAGTGGCTTACCACTGGTCATCTCCAAATTTTTATTTTTTCCACTTACATCCCTTTGCTATTCAATGCTTCATATGATGTATGCAGCTTGTTCCCATTTAATCTTCATGGCCACTGTTTTTGCAACTGTTATTCGTAAATACATTTTCCAGTTGCAAAAATAGTCAAAATAAAGTTTATAGTTAAGATTTTGAAAGTTTAAATCAAAAAATTAAAGAAAAAATTGAAAAAATACGAAATATAACTTTTTGTACGAACCCTAGGTCCCCAAACTAGAAACTAGGCAGATAACTTCCTTTAAAAATGGTTCCAACACAAATTGTTTGACACGAGCGAGAGATATATTCACAGATATATGAAACGCGAGTAAGAATGGCTGTCCAGATTCTGAAGAAAGCATTTCCATTAAACACTTTGGCAGCAAAGTTCTTATCTAGCAGGGAATTCTTCAATGTGCGACATATGCCCATATTTATTCCATCAATACAAAATAAATTCTATTGTGTATATGAATGAGGGTCTAAAGAAACATTCCTCCTAAAAAAACTCAAAGGGTTTTGTACTCATGTGGCTTGTTTTAATCACTTGACAGTGTTGGCCAAATTATTAGACAAAATAGTTTTTTTTTATACACTATTTGTACTAAAATACTATTTATTTTACTGTTAAAGTACAGTACATCCTTTACACTGATTTTTACGTTGTTTTAGCATAATTTAATATTTGCAGGTGGCAACACTGTCTGCTTTTTTTTTATGTTATTGTTTATCTACTACCTGGAACATAACCTCAATCAGCTTGAACAGTTCACTAGTTCTTTTTATTAGTGTGTTCTGTTACATTTAAAGTCAGTTTTTGGTAATTAGTGAGTATGTGTATGTGAGTATATATAATACTGAGTATAAACAATTTTTTACCTCCTTTTTTAAAAAGTTAAGAAGTGGTGTAAACCTTGTGAAAAGTATGCCAAAAAGACTTAAAATGCTCATCAAGAACAAGGGAATGCATACTAAATAGTAGATAATTATTTCGCTGTTCGTTAATGTGTCTAATGAATAAAGAATTTGCTTTTAAAACAGCCTTAGTCTAATAATTTTGCCAGCATTGTAATTAAACAAAATTGACATGAGATTGATTTTCTCCAACAAAAAAAGTTGAATTGGTTGATAAAAAATTCAACTCTGCTAGTGTTCCTGAACTGCGCACAGTATTGTCGGAATGTTGCTAAACCGATTCTTCGTCAAGATAGCAATTGAGCAGTATATGTCACAATTTTTAAGAAATTAATTCTACAAAGTGGCAAACTTTTTTTTAACTAACTGTACAAAAGTTAATGTGTACTAACAAGCAAAAACTGCGACTATTTTCCCTAAAATATTTAATAGAAACATATTTGTTTTTTCTCTTGTAAAAATACTTGTGTAATCTTAGTTAAAGCATATAATAATTGCAGCATTTACTGAAAATTGTGATATTTACCATCAAAATATGTGCCAAACTTTCTAGATAAGCTCTATTTTGCTCGAGCTGGAATTAATTTAACATAATCAATTTTATAACGCGTCATAATAATAAACAACACATTCATTAAGCATAATACAATGCATAAGTTGAATTAATTAAAACAATATATTGATAGGTACTGCTGAAAATGTGTTTAAAAGTTCTAAAATATAGTTCATTAAGTATTGCCATATATTACTAATACGTTTAAAAAGATAAATTTTGATTATAATATTTTATCTATGACTTGAACATTTCCAATATTTGTGACAGGTTTTATCGTACTTTAAAATAAATGAATGGATTAAGTGTAATAATGTCAGATATATCAACCACATGCTAGACGATTATGATGGAAAAGTAATAACAGTCCAAAGGAAAAAAGATTTAATATCGATAGTTTTATGATCCAACGGTCGTCCGAACCAAATCGGATATCAATAGTGGTTTATAAGAAAGAATGTTACTATTCTTACGTCGATGAAAAATATGTACGATTATAATGATGAATAAACTTAAGCTCTTTCAAACAGATATTGTATCAAGAGAGATTTTTTTCTCCTTTCTAAAATTATATTAGATATTATCTTAAACTTTCTTACCAATAAATGTTAAATAAGGGGATATTATGTAACAGATTAATTACTTTTTCCTTACTGTCCATATCAGAGCTTCTCTGCCTCTCAACTATTGAGAACCACTTGGGCGAATCACATACGATAGAAATAACATTTTTGTAACAATTATATCAGATGATATGGTATAAATCAAAAAGTTTTCAAGTTTTTTTTAATCCATTTAACTACAACTATAAAAGCATATAGATTAATTTTCGGTAGATGCTCGCGGATTACAGAAAAATTGCTAATTGACCACAGGTTATAAAGTACTGGTGTCTGATCTACATGTATATATTGTTCTTGCAATTGTTTGTTCGTAACTCTGTCTGTGTGTTAATTTAATAAAGTGCGCGATATCCACGAAGAATTATGAAGAGGTTTTTGATATGGTAGAATCCATGTCAATTCAACAAGGGGCGTAACATAATGGTCCCGGTTTTTTTTTTTTTTTTTAATTTAACATATGTTACAATTCATAAAAAATTAAGAAATGCGTTTTTTTTTTTTTTTTTGAGCAATCACGATTGCTTATTGTTCTCATTTGACGGTTTTTGGCGTCCGTGCCTTTTTCAACTTGGACCAGAAGCCTTTGCAGCACCACCGCGCACCGTCCTCTGCTGGCGGCGCGGCGCGGCTGCTCCGGTTTTGAGCTATCCGATCTCCTGGTCGGAGGCGTCCATGTCCTACGCACACGCACGCTCACACACACACATACACACACACGATTTCACACACATGCACTCACACACGCCTATGTGCATACACACAGGTCTACGCGCGCACACAACTATGCATAAGTAGGAGGAGAGGCAGGCTTGGGGGGGACAGGAGCCGTTTCTAGAAACAATAACACCAATGAGTAGGGTCCTGTCTCAGTTCGTGATTGCGAAAAACATAATTTGGATTCAAAATTTCAGAATTCAAATTAATTTTCTTTTTTCTTTTTTTTTTTTTTTTTTTTTTTCTCGAAACAATTCCTCTTGGGCCGAGATACAGGTCGCCAAAGATGGCGGTCCTGTCATGATTTTTCACTTGGGATTTTCGACAAAATTTTTAAAATCCATTATCTGAGGAACGGTAGAACATATTTTGTTGCGATTTGTTTTATTTAAAAGGATGTGTTTTCTTGTTTAAAAACATATGCAACGTTTTGAAATATGTGCTTTAGTTTTTTTTTCCAGTCTTTTGAAGAAAAAAAAGTTTAAAATATTTTTTTTTTTCTCAAATATGTCAGTTTCAAAAATTTTCATTTTTTTTTACAGTTTATTAGTACCACTGAGCAAACCGTTCCCTGAAAAGGGGAGCAGCATGTAGGAAGTCATATATGTAGACATTACTGAACATTTAAATGCATAAGTCTGATTCTTTCGGGATTTAAGTCACTCTAACACCAGCCAAGGGCAAATGGGGAAAATATCTGAAGATTAGACATTGATGTATGTGTGTGTGTGTGTGTAGTTCGAACTGAATTTTTCTTTAAACAAATCCGACACATTTTAAAGCCGATCTTTTACTTTACAACTTTTTCAGCAAAATCAGATTGTACTTCTATAAATGCAAAATAAGTTTTGACTGCGTCGGTATGTACCAAAGATTGAAATCCGTTCACTTGATTTTGTAATGGTGCTTAAAAAAATGATGGTTTCTGCTGTTCCAGGAATTAGGGATTTGGGAAAATTTATAATTCAGGAAGCTTCTTCGTGTAAATTTAAATGTTTTCTTCGTTGAAATTTATTTTGAGAGATTAAGTTACATTGCTTTTCAGGAAGAAAGATTTTGTATTTTTAAGCATTTTGTATGATCTACGTATATTGTTTCTATGCAGAATAGAAAAATAAAAGATTCAGGAGATTTAAGCTAATGCCTTCTTTTGCAAAAGGTTTTTTAGATATATATAACACAAAGTATACATATATCTTGAAAAAAATCTATTTCTCAGTTTTAGTTGAAGTCCTGGTGAAAGTTTGTCATAAAAACACAACCGTGGTTTAATTTCTGATTTTTTTTAAAAATCGGCGGATTACAGCTATCGCTCTACTTTCCTGAAATCATACATGTCCGAAAGCTAGCAGCACAGTATTGTTGGACAAGAGATGTCTAAACACTGCTTAATTAAGTATTAAGCTGTTGCACTTTATAAAGAGATCATCAGTGGCAAATTTCAAGGGTCTACGGTACTGAATAGGGGAATAGTTTTTAGGAATATTTTTATATAGGAGACAAGTTTAATGTTTCTTAATATTGAAGATGTGAATTTGTCCTAATCGCGATGTAAACGTTAAGCTAGTAATCTGCCGTGTACACGTATACGGTAGTATCTTCAGAAATGAGTTTTCGAGACATTTGAAGAAATGTGCCGGATTCAATATTAACCCATAGGGAAATCTTGGAATTAGACACTTTTTTCGACCTTTTTTTCGGCGAAACCTAATAAGCAAGCTTGTACAATAAAGCTAACGTACAATAGATGACAAAAAATGAAAAAAAAAAAAATGCAAACTTTGCAGTTATTGCCTTTTACCTGAACACGGCAGTAGTCACCTTAATTTGCTTAGTCAAATTAAAGTGAAATAATCAGCGCCTGATAAGATGGCCTTCGATGGGTTGAAGCTGATACAAACAATGAGGACTACTGGCGATGTAGTAGAGTAAAAACATTTTCTCTTTCACGTCAAACGTAAATGAGCTCTTCCAAGATAAAGCATCTCTTTATCAGAGCCTGATTACAGATCACTTGAAATGAAATAACAATCTAAACCTATTTTAAATTCGTTTCATTGGAGAAGCTTCATGTTTCTGCGGCTAACTAAGCACTTTCTACGCTTTACACACATCACAAAGTTGCATACCTAGCACTAGGTGCGAATTGTTGTAGGATTGCAAGACGGCGATTCTGATGCGCAGTTGCCCTCTAAATCCATCAATGGAACGAACTTTTTCATTTACTACATTACGAAACACATGTAAAACAGGTTTTCAGTCTGGATCTCATAAGATCAAGTCTAATCTTGAGAGCATTTTTCTTCTTGGACATAGCAAGAGTTAAGAGAAGGTATTTGCTAAACTTGCTAAGAATCGGATTACCGTCACAATTTTTATTGGCAGGATGATATTACACCGCCCACCATTTTCATAGCTAAAAGTTGCCGTCTGGAGTGAAAGGTCCTAACAGTCGTCCTTAAATGCACGTAAAACCCGCGTTAGGAATGGAAAAATATGTTACAACCAAAGGCTCTGGGGACGGTTTAACTCTATCCCCCTGGATACTGCGATATCGCTCGCTGTTTTTATTTCACACTTGTATACTGCTGTGCTAAGCCCAAAAGTCGTATCTGCAGTTGAGTTCAAAAGCAGAAATTTGCACTTAAAGTTGCGTGCCTCCGTATGTTTGATTCAGATGCACCTTTAAAAAAACTTTTTTACAAATTTTTCTCATTGACAAATGACCATAAAACGTTGTATTTAGGTGAAATATGGGACAAAGAACCACTGGTGACCGTAACTCAATTTCGACAGAGTGTAGATACGACTTCTGTGCCTTGCAGGGAAGTATATTGCAAACATTCATTTCAAGCGGGCTTTATATTTTGTATTAGATTATTTTAATGTTCGTAAATGTTAAAGTGATTCAGTCTAGAGAACTTAAAATTATTCAGAATGCTCTAAATGTTTTGGAAAAGGACGCGACTTCTGTCCAGTATATTCCAATCAAACAGGTCCATAGCTACATTGATTGCCACATAACAATGCCAACTGTATAATAATACATTTTACATCTCCAACCGGTTTACATTAACACAACAACCCTAGTTAAGTACACGGAATCATTTAATGTTTTCTCCATCTGAAATCATCTTATCGAAGCCAGACAATAGAGGCCAGCTTAGATTCCTATTCCATTATCAGCAACAAAGCTTTGATTGCTAATGGACATCCCAAAATCACTGATGTTCCAGGGTGTATTACTAATTTTTTCCCTAAATCCTTAGTTGCTTAATCTCCTTGTTTTAATGGCTACCATTAGCTACTTCGAAGTCTTTATATATATATATATATATATATATATGTATATATGTTTGTGTGTGTGTGTGTGTGTAGTTAGAAAGGATGAAAAAAGAATATGATTTAAATTTTATTTTAACAGCGCAATTTGCAGCTCTAAAGCATTAAATGTATTTTAAATATATTTTGTCTATGAATGTCTCACCACTAGGTTTACACAACTGAGCTAGTGAAAAACAAAGAAATGTAAGCGGATATTTTCAAATTTTGAGCAAAACGCGAAAAAAGATATGGTCCTCGTTATGCTTTTATTGAAAAGTTTTTCTAAATGTTGCTGTACAACAGTACCCACCAGGGGCTACGAGTACTATTTCTTGCCCCAAGACAGAGGAGTGAATCAACTACCATTTGTACTGGTTATCTCCAAATTTTTGATTTTGTTACTTACATTCATTTGCTTCTCACTGCCTCAATTGTAAGTGTAAACAACAATGAAATATTTTTTTTAAAACATTGAAAACTAAAAAGTATGTAAACGTTGAACAACAAAAAGTCGATAATGGGTAGCTAACTTCTTCGTTGACTGAGAGCAGGTGGTAATTTTGCTGTATTTTCAGATTTCAGAAGAGATCAGTATCATACAAGCCAGCTCGAAAAATTAAGAATGTATTAGTAAGAAACAGTCTGCATATTTACGTCAACTACGAATTTTTAGATTATTAGAGTAAATATTTAGATCATTAGAACGAATTTTCAGAACAATAAAGCAGATTTATTACTAAGCCAAATACATGAATGTATCGGCTTAGGTGAGGTATGAAGAACATGTGTTTTCGGAAACATTGTTGTGCCTATACGAATTGTAAAATAGTTTAAAGTACAAAAGTAAAGTGTATAAATACTAAAAAAAAGCCAACTTATATACCCCCTCCCTTTTTTCGAACCAAAAAAAAAAACGGATTACATACCAAGTCCGAGACAGTTTTAAAAAACATAGTAAAAAGGAAAAGCACCATATCTGACAGTTCATTTTCTGTCCTAATCCGAGCAGGAAGTTTTCGAGCGAGGGTTTATTATCATTTAGGTTTTCTGATGATGATGAATTCACTATCTAGTGAAAATTTTGCTATTTAACATCAAAAAATGTAGGTTGAACCTTATTGATCCACGTGGCTTTATTTGGCGCACCCATCTTAGTAATACATGTTTTCGATTTTTGCATTAATATAGTTAATAGAATTTCTTTTGCGTTGGTATTATAGTTTATTTTTTAAAGATATGACATATTTCACTGAATATCGAAACACAGGTAGAATAAAAATATATTTAAACAAATATGCATTTCACATTGTGAATGATATACTTGAGTAGTTCTTTTGGAAAAAGATAATGAATAAATTATAAACATGTTTAATTAAAGAAAAAAATATTGCTAAATTACTGTCTAAAATAAAGAATTGTTCGGCATTGCAACAAAAAAATTTAAACATTTATGCATTTACGCATAGAATTGAACTAAATAAATCAAGTTGAAAACTACACGTTTTTCGCAATTCCTTGTTCATAATGAAAAGCTTAAGGGTTGATAAAAGCACATGTAAAGCACGAGAGAAATAATCTTTATTTTGAGAAATTTTCTACGAATTATTTACGAGGATTTGAAAAATAATGTATCCTTCCAACAAAACCATTTCAAAAGGAGAAAAAGTCATTACCATAGTGTTTACTTAAGTAAAATGCTTTAAGTAAATTCAATAAAGCAGTAGATAAATCTTAAGATGTAAATGAAAGAATTCTAAGTGATATTAATTAAAGCTGTATTTTTCTAAAATAAATCGAATTTTAAATCATTTGCATTTTTGGATGACAGTCAAAAAGATTTACAAATGCTGTTTTCGGAAATTCTATTAAAATAATTTCTATTTAACTCTATTTTTCTTTGGCATTCCGATAAAATCCAGATGAAAATGAATTTGACTGAAGAAATGAAATGTAAAATGAAGACCAACATGATGCTTATTTCATGAAATACAATTTAGATTCAGCTAAAAAAAAAAAAGACCAATGCAGAAAGAGACGTTTTGAGATTTGTTTTTCAAGATTTTGTGACAGATAGATGAAAATAGCATCCTTTAAATAAACATTAACGCTTTTTTTTATTATCGATGATCCTTTAGAAAGTTAACCTCTTAAATAACTTAAAAGGGAAAAAAAGAATAAATACATATAATATACACTGGCCTCAAAAAGTTAAGGTACAACATGTTTTTCGAAGCTCACCAAAAAAAAAATTGGCAATGACAAAAAAAAATGCATAGTTTGCATGAATGATAATGATGAACTTTAAAACCATTTATAAAAAAAAACGATAGCTACCACTTTTATTATATAGAAAAAAAAAACATATCTTTATGAGTGAGAAAAAAAAGCCTCCAATATCAAGCTTTCGTACTATTGTGTGTAAGTTATGTTGATTTTTAACTGTTGTTGGCAGTTTCGGTGACAATAGTCAATGGAGTTTAGTAAATGTCTCACAGACGTCGTTTACCCGATTCGTTAAGGTGGAGGGCAGTTGGATGGATGGAAATGCGATTGTCGCAGGCTCATGCTGCTAGACGTCTCAATGTGTCTCGTAGTGTTCTTCAGCAACTTTGGGATCAATATCAATCCACAGATTCTGTATCCAGAAGACCTGTTCCAGGCCAATCACGAGCTACAACATCTGCAGAAGACTGTTTTCTAGTTCTTTCGGCCCGAAGGAGAAGAACCACTACTGTGTCGCAGCTCGTTGCAGACCACTTTATAGCATCACGAAGAAGAATCTCTGCTACTACGTGGCGAAATCATCTTCACAATGCAGGTCTCTATGCAAGACGACCAGTTGTGTGCGTTCCTCTCAACGGACCACAATGAAGGATCCGCTTATGCTGGCAAGAGAACATGTTTCCTGGTTCCAGCAGCGATGGGCTTCTGTGTTGTTCACAGTGTATATATTGCAAAAATTAATCGTTAAGAGGTATGCCTACATTCGCAGTTTTTTTTTTCCAAAGAAATCAAATATTGACTTTCTATCTTTCTTTTAATTCAAAAAAATAGTAAAAAGTTGGGGAAAAAAACAAAAAAATTATTATTTTCTTACAAAATTTTTTAATGGGATTTTTGAGCAAAAAATAAGCTAATTCAACAGTTCACAAGTTAAACACTATGCTCATTTCAACTCTTTACATTTAAAAATCCTTTTTAATGTAAACTATTATGTTACGTACGTGTGTTCTTAACAAAAACTTTTATAACGGTCTCAAAATTTAAAAAAATACGGCAAGTTTATGGAAGTTCACAAATTTTTCACCGAAAAACCCTCAATCTTTCACGGTTAAATACACGAAAAAATTTTAAATTCCGACATTGAGCTTAGATTCTAGTTAAAAACATAAAATACAATAAAAACGATTTTTCCCAAAATGGTTTTTTTAGGGCAATCTTAAATAAGGCCCTTAATGTGAATTCAATATTTGTCTCTTTTTGGCAAAGGAAATATGATTTCTGATGAGTTAAGATAAAAGTTTTGCTTATCGGTAACTAAATCTTTAAAATATGCTCTAATACTCAAAATATGGGTTGAAACCTTGTAGAGATTGTTGACGAAACTCAATTATAATCCACACACAAGTCTAAACATAGATCATCTTGCCAAAAATATAAAAATGTTCAAACTACGTTAAACCTCACTACTTCTTAAATGAAATGGAAGTTGTGGAAGATTTATCTAAACAAAGCTTCAGAAGCCCTATTTAATGTAACTTTAGACTCACAAGCGTTGTTGCAAGGGTAATAAATATCCTGTCCAGGCGGTAGTCTAATTATGCTACACAGTAATGTCCCGTATTTGTAACGGAGCATTTCAAGTTATATTGAACGCTAGAATCTACCAAGACCATTAATAAAAAAGAACAGATATAAGTGTCAGGGTGAAACAAATATGGTTAAACAAAAAAAGGTTTCTTTCATATTCACTTTAGCGGAGTTCCCATTATCCGAACACCTACTATCCGAATAGCTGGTTATCCGAATTGCTTACAAAATGTCCGAAAAACAAAATTAAGACAGAAACATGTCGTGATTCGCAAAATAATGATTGCGTCTATGCGCTATTCCATCCGTGCAGTTAGTCGAAACCGGATATCTAAAGGGTTCCTTGAATCCCTGAAGTCAGTCATTTTGATCAGTCAGTACATTTTGTCAGTCATTTAGTCCCTGATCAGTAATTTTGTGCTAAAAAATGTTGGTTATTTCCTTTTCAGTTTACTTTTGCCCGAGTTATTCAGGAAACACTGGCTTTCATTTCAGTACGGTACGTACATACGGTACTACTGTACAGAACTTTTTAAGTACGCTTAACATATAAAAATGAGACTTTTATTTTATTAATAAAAGTTATTTAAATTTAAAAATAGTTTTATTTTCTTCCATTTTCAACGTACAACCATACAGTTAATAACTAAAAGAGACACTTTTTCGAAATTCAATTAGTTGAATTATTGTTGTTTTTGATTATCCGAATGGGCTCCAATCTTCGGATAATTGGAGATCTACTGTACTTAAAAAAACTATACAAAAATAAATACAATAAAACGTGTAAAGTTGACCACCCTTGTAAGTTGACCAACTGTCTAAGTTGACCGCTTTTTTCAGACAAAATTCGTCTATATCATAAAGATCAACCTCTGTAAGTTGACCACCTGTTTACGTTGACCCCTACATTAGTGGCACCGCAAGTGACCAACTTACACAAGTTTCACTGTAACATGAAATTACGTAAAAGAACTACGATAAACAAATCAAAAAGTGGAATTTGTTTCTGACAAATTTAGATTTTCACAATCAAGTATTGTAACCAAGTGACTACTTTGTGCTACTCGAAGTTATAATTAAGCAAAAATGTCAGTCAATCGTTTTCTTCTTTACAAACGGACACTAATGAGTTGTAATATTTTAAAAATTATAAGACATTACATGAAACAATAACCAAAACATAAGTTATCAATGCAGTTAGTTAGAAATGTGTGAAATGTGGGGGAATGTGGGGCAAAGTCCAATGGTTAAGATGACTGAGTTTTTTCCAAATGAACAAATCGGAAATCTGTTTTGAAAATTACATTACACAAAGAACGAACATTGTATTTTATGAAAAAACTTGCGTTGAAACAGTATTTTTTATTTTTAGTGGTAAATTTGAGTGTTCAAAAAGAAGTGGAAAATGTTCACCTTTTTATGGGGAAAAGTGAAAAATAAAATAATTTTCTAATGAAATATTTTTGTTTGATTATAAAACATACTTTCGATCAAATGAATCAGTAAATAAAAGCTTGAATGAATAATTGAAAAGATAATAGAACAATAAACGAATAATTAAATGAATAAATCAATTAAATAAGTAAATTAAATGGGTGGGTAAAAGAATAAATGAATGAGAAAATAAGTGAATGAATGAATAAATAAGTGAATTACTAAATGGAGGAATGTAAATGAATTAATTTATAAATGAAAACATAAGTGATTTATACAAATGATTGTAAATGAAATAAACTATTTCACTTTGCCCAATCCACTTTGCCCGAATGTACTTGACTAATTGTTCAATTTATTAAACATACAAATAAGCCTAATGTTAAGTAAATTAATTCTGCATTGAATATAAGAAGGTCTCAGTTAGTATTTGAACTGTTAATAACAAGAACGTTATCAGTTTACAGAAAGAAAAATAATTTTTGGTTTACAACAAAATTTTACAATATAAGTATCATTTTTTAAAAATTGCCCGTATTACTAAATGCTTTAGTCTTCGGCGGTATTTTTTTCCTGACTGGAATGGACTACATGAGGTACTATATAGTTAAAATAATATCAGATAGGTGGAGCTAAATCAGGCTAAATATTTCACCAGTTCACTTTGCCCCGCTATTTCACTTTGGTCCATATTCTCCTACTATGAAATAAAAGAAACTGTTAAACTAATTGTATTGTTAGAAATTAATTTAAAAAAATACCTATTTATTAAAAAGAAAGGGGGAAACTAAACTCATCTTCTAGAAAAATTAATTTAATATATAGGCATGAGAATATTAGATATGATTTTAGCTAATACGTATGACTTAAAGAATAATCATTCACGATCTCCGTGACTATGCGTTTAAAATTACGAAACTACCAGTACAAAGAATATAGGGGGAGATGCGGCATGTTGGACCAGTCTCACGTATTTTAATACCATTATTTTTTTATTTTAATTTATAACTAGCAAATAGCACCTATGGTCCTACAAATACTATAATGAAATCACATGGTACAGTTATAATGAACAAATTTTATTCCAAAATGTGTTATTTCAGTAGTGCTGAGTAATTTTCAGAAAACTGCAACCTCATGCCCACAAAAGAACTCTTCGCCTACCCACACACTCGCACACTCTAAAGGAAATTTTCTAAACTTTATTTAGCTCATTTTTACTTATTTATTTATTTATTTATTTATTGACACCAGTACAATTGGTAAATATAACCCGAGACATTAATGAGATGATCTTCACTTTAAAAAACGTACCATTATTTTTCAAGAGCAAAACAAAATCTTCCCAGTTAGTTACGTTACAGCATAAGCAAATATTTTTTCCGCGAAATACTTGAGCTTATTCATTTCAAAATTTATTTTCTTCATTCAACGGCATCTTGCAAAACCTTCATAAATAAAAACTACTCTAATCACATGGGAGTGATAATAAGAAACGTCAGAGCGTGGGGTACTTGATCTTCATCCTAATCTGCAATATCGGAAAATTGGATCTCATTCAGATTTTATCTCGGCATCTGCAGAAGTGTTACCCGTTGCTAGGAAACACGAAAGCTTTGCTTAAGTGGGTAGCAGACTTTCTATTTTAAATATCCTACAACGGATGAAATCATTTAACTTGCTACATTTTTTTACATACAAACCTTTAAATATTCCTCTTTAAATGGTTGTGAAGGGATTTTTATAATAAGCAAGAGCATTTTTATTACATAAAATCTGATGATCAGTATACGAGATCTGGCACATTAGATCTTATGTAAAATCTAAAACTTGTTTCGTTGGGAACAATTAAATTAAGGCAAAAACATGATGAGCATACGAGATCTGGTACATTAGAGCTTATGTAAAATCTAAAATTTGTTTCGTTGGGAAGAATTAAATCAAAGCAAAAACAAATGACATTTCAGTTTGAGGAGTTAAATCATGTAAAATTTGTATTTTACCTGGAAAAAAAGGAATGTATTTATTCTTGTGTTTTCGCTTTGTTAAATCTTACCTTTTGTGAAACTCTGAATTGGTATAAGTATTTAAATAACATTACGCATAGTCACCTGGCTACGAGTAAGGATTCCTGTTCCGGACTAAAAATGAAATACCGGGATTCGGTATTGTTGAAAACGTCATACCGGTATTAGAAAATTCTTAAAAAAGAATTTAAAACATTCTTGTTTTTTTTGTTTAATATTCTTATGCAAAAATAGTACTAATTATGAAAATTTGTTGTTTCAAATCAATAATAGTAAGAAACTAAATGCATGTATTAAATTGTCACTAAACCTGGAACTAATTTTAGCACAAACATTTTTAGCAGTGGGAAACACTCTTTATGAATTCGCTGGTCAGTATTACTGTCAATAGTGTGAGATACACCTTTTTCTATTGTCTCCAAAAACTTCGTCCTCAAAAAATTCGGTCTCTTGAGTTTCGGTTTTAGATACATATTTGTTTTTAACAAAAATGTGTTTCTTTCCTGCTATGCAAAGTATTTTTTATTTTATTTATTTATTTATTTATTTTTTGAATTAATATTTATAGCTAGTTGATATTTATCTTCATGGTTCCATTATTTTCCAAAATTAACATCAGCTTCAAAAGCTTTTTCTTGCTCAGGGTAGGTTTAGTTAATGTCTCATTAATCCTCTGGCTTGAAACTTGTAATGAATTTGACTAAATTTGAGTTTTTTTTTCTCTCTCTCTCTCTTTGTTAGTTTAACTTTAAACAATTACATTCATTCACTCGTTAAAAAAAACTTTGTAATTATATGCAATTATTAATTCCGTAAGTAAATTTGTCCGAGGTTTTCATGTTCAGAAAATATCAAAACGAACAAACGGTGAAACGTTGCCATTGGTGGATACATCAGGACACGTCAGGTGATAACTGGATATCAGAGCCTCTTGTGGTCAAAATTGGGTGATGTATGAAGTTTTCCAGTTGCATCGATTAACACAAAAGTTCATGAATTGTCTAGGCCCGTAGGCGTCAGCCCCATCCAGTGAGATTATCGTTAGAGATATTCAAAAATAGATGTTTATGCCAGTTATTATCCTAATGAAAATATTCAAACATGTAAATATTTTTTCCCAATTTAATTTAATTCGCATAATTTTATAATTTATGAAAATAAGATCAATTATTTTTCAGTGCAGCAAACCAATAAAATTAAGGCATCTAATTCAGACTGACCAGAATTCGTTAACTACGTTATTTTTTATTTAATTTCCTTCTTGCAACGAGGTTGCTACACATACTGTTGTAAATTGCAAATAACACAGCATTAACCCTTGATTTCCTTAAGTGGGCTATTATTTAAAGCTGCATAGGTTTAAAAAAAAAGCAAATATCTTCGAAACGGGACTACAAATACAGTAAAATACAAGCCAGTTTCGATTTAGTTCTTTTTAATTCGAATGTAATATACTGTATTTTCTTCAAAAACAATCAAAAGCGTTGTTTTCTTTTTTACCCGACTGCGCGTGCGCGACGCAAAGGAGGTAATGTGTTTATCAGTCTATGTATGTATGTATGTATGTATGTTCCTAGGTGGCGTTGTAGACGCTAAACGCATTGTCTTTACCTTGGGAGTGTCACTAAAAACAGGATAGTAATCAAAATTCACCATATCAACAACAAGTCACCATATTGTCAGTTCTGGATTGTGTCGCACGCTACCTGCGTGCAACACAAGCGTGTGACAAATGCAGGTAGCGTTTTCACTGCCTGAATTTTTTATTAACTAAGTCTACTAATTCAATTTTCTAACATGTTGCATTTGATTTTGTCGTGATTCAGGGGACTGAGTTTCGCGACTTGTACTCTCTTGACGGGCTTTTTTACTTTTGCGAGAAGGATTTGACGAGCGACGTTTCCTAGCTCGCGTAATCATGAGTTACAGGCTGTTTATTGCGGTCGTTCAAAAATACATGCAAAAAAAAAAAATTTCTTCTAGATACCAGAACACCCCTCAATATTTTGAGACTAGTGGATAGTAATATGCTGAATGAATTTTAGCTTCCTATTTCACCTGAAAGAAGGTGCTCAACCCCCTCCCCCAATCTTCATCAGTAAGGGGAGGGGGGTTAAAAAATACACTGAGCTAAAAAAAAATAATGTTACATTTTATAATATACACGAGTACATTGCAATAAAATAATTACTTACAAAAAAAAAAAAAACAGCTGGGGAAATAAAATGCTTCTAAATTTGTGAATTTTTCTATGCTACGGCCAATCTTAAATGGAGAGGTCATTGAGCACCTTCTTAAAATTTTAGTAAGAAGCGAAATATTTTACAGCATAATACTATTAGTAAGTCTAAAAAAATAGGCGGTAATCCTGGAATCTAGCTGAAAAAAATGTTTTTTTCAACCACCTTACTGTTTATATATCTGTGCTGTAGTTGACTTAAGTTTGCGCGATTTTGCTAAAGGTCAAGCATATGAAGCTTTAAGCCGAGTTAGGTCCCTAGAGGAACTAATAATCAGTAGTTTAGACCACCGCAAGTTACTTAATAATCCTCACGATATAAACTCTCTCAATGAAATGACAAGATTGCGAAATGTACCGTCTTATAATCATAATAACTAAGTCAATGAAAATAAGCTGAAAAGTGTAAAATAAAAAATAATTATTAAATAAAAACAAAAAACTCGACTGCATAAAAGCAAAAAAAAAAAAAAAACTAAAAGGAAAAATATATATATATACTCAGTAGTTTAGAATGTTATTAAGTACTACTGAATTACTACACCAGTAAAATAGTTTAATAATCGATACACACATAAGAGAAATCATGAACTCAAAAGCAGAATCGAAGGATCAACAGTCTGGGCCCATTCCTTTTTGACCAATCAAGGAACCCTGTAAAATTTGAATAACATTCTAAACTACTGGGCTTATATATTTTTCTTTTTAGTTTTTGTTTCTTATGCAGTCGGGTTTTTTGTTTTTATTTAATAATATTTTCATTTAAATAACAATTGTAATAAAAGTAATAGTTTCACAAGAATTCAGCTAGAGACCCAGTGAATCGCTTTAGAATGTCTTTTGTACACAAATTCCTACATACATAAAGGAAAAAAATCTAAAGTTTTGGAAAGCTAAAATTCTTTGAAATTTGAATTATGTAAATTTATCACCTTACATCTCACGACTGAAAAAGTGAAAAATTGAGTCACTTGTCATCTCTGCCATTTCAACGAAAACGTTGCCAGTTTTCACATACTTTTATTTGTCGTACTGCTGCATAAATCAAAAAATGCCGAGGAGCAAAACCATTTTTTTTTATCCCGTAATGTTTACTTTCTTTATAAAATATCAATGAGCACAAATATTAACATATGTTACAGTACTGTATACGTAGTTTGTAGAACAAAACATTTTTTTCCCTTTTTTCATTTATACACTCCGTTAAAAATCATGTTTTGCTTCTGAATTATAGACATGTTATTATATATGCTACATACAGAGTAGATAGCTTTAAGATGCATAATTCAACATTGGTAAGGCAGCTAAAAACTCGACGGATATCATACATGAACATTATCATTACTAGTGTGAAGTATAGAGGATGAAGAAAATAGTTCGAAACATTGTATGTTAGTTTTACAAACTGATGGGATGCGAATTTCTTTTTTATATATGCACTACAGCCTCACTCTGAATAAATTTGAGAAACTTTAGTTCAGTAAATATTTTGAATAAATATTTTGAATAAAATAATAATTTAAATCTACATTTTCAATAGCCGAGAAAAACAGCATTTTACTTTTAGTTTTCATATCAGGGTTTCTAAAAAAAATGTTGAATTTCTCAACAGAAATATAGTGAAGCATTTCTTATGGTGTCGCGACATTAATCCTACTCTTAATATACAGCGTAACTTTTAACATATAACATATTGGATGTTTTGGTGCAAGAGCCTTAGTAGGCTAAACAGCGCCAAAAATTTGGTAAAGGTTGGAACAGATGCTAAAAAAAGGATTTTGTTACAGGAGTAAAGGACATAATACTACTAGAATTTTAAAAAATTAAACCGAAAATAACATACAAACACTTTTAAATTTTGAATAAGCATCATTTGAATTTTTCCTTAGCAGTGCTTTTAATATCGGCTGGTTTTATGAAAAAAATATGATGCTGAACTTTTTGTTCATAATGTTGTAGTTGAACTCATATTGTGCATAGTAATAGTTGATTGTATTAAGAGTTACTTTTCAAAAATTGTAAGAACTTAAAATTTCGTTTCTATTTTCCATAAATATATGATAAACCGGAAAATTAGTTGAGTGCAAGAAATTTGAATGCGTCAGAATTTATTTGATAACACTTATAGTAGCTATCTTTACCCAATTTCTATACACTATTTAAAAAAAATCCGGAAACGTTTCTGAATATATGAGGCAGCTGCGGTTCATGGTTAAGTGGTTAAATGAATACTAAATCAGTGACAATTAGAACCTCGTCAAATGCATATCAACAAAACAGTATATATATATATATATATATATATATATATATATATATATATATATATATATATATATATATATATATATATATATATATATATATATATATATAATAACATGCTTTAAGATATTCAATAGTACTTGCATGGGTCCATCAGCAAAATTGAATCTAAATATCCTAATTGCATCTTGATACAAGTAATATGTAAGGTTTTATTATATTAAGTATTAACACGGATTCCTCACACTATTCTCGCTTTAACACACAATATGTCTAACCACGGCCAAGCTAGTTACACAAATCAACAAGAAGTTCTGTCTAGAACTAAACGAGCCTACTTTCCCGTACTAATTAATACCCATACTAATTTCTAGTACCTGATCAATATTCTCAAAAATAACTAAACGCGCAAATTGTTTCTAACATATTTTTTAAATATTTTAAGCTGATTTCTAGGAATAAAATATTCTTCAGTCATCTAAAAAATTAGATGCGTAAGAAAAAAAAATCACCTTTTAAACAAAGCAGCTAATACACGTTTTTCCATTTAAAAAAATTTAACAGCTTTCAAAACGAAAGAATTATAGTTAAAATTAATAAGCTCATTAAAGGAAATACATCATATCAAAAAAAAAATCGTTTCTTTTTCACCTACTGCCAAAAATAATTTTTTTGAATGAATTAATGCACTTACCAAAATAAATAAAACAATAAAATGTCAGCTTAAAGAAATAATTTTCATTGCCAAAAAAAATCGTCTGCGCATATCTTTATGTAGAAACATAAATGACTTCGAGTTTAGCCGCCGAAAACTGAATACATAAATTAAAACTTTAGCGTGAAAATAAAAACAAGTCATATTAACAATAATTATTTCTCAGTTAAAACCATAGCTGCGGAGTCGGAGTCAATCTCATTTTGAGATACAGGAGTCGGAATCGAATATCCAAGAATCAGAGTTAGTCATTTGTCTTCCGTGTATAAATTTTTGCCAAAGCTACAGAGTCGAAGCCGGTGAGTCGGAGTTCGACTAATTGTCGGGCACAGGAGTCGGAGTAGGAGTCAGGTGTCCCTAAATTCTTGGAGTCGGAGTCTGGAGTTTGTCGTCAAGAGCTATTTCCAACAAAATTTGTTTGAAGTAAATCCGCCTCTAAGTACGGAATCTACATTGAGTTTTAGTTTCCCCGTAGGAGCTAATGTTAAAGGATTTGAACTGTTCAAAATTAAACGGAAAATTGTTCAAATCAAAAAGATATTTTATATACAAGTTTTTCATAAAAAGTTTTTTCCTACAAAGTTTGTTTGAAGCAAATTTGACTCACAGTTCGGAATTGCCTTGAATTTCCCAGTAGGCGGTAATGTTAAGTTTTTTTGAACTGTTCAAAATTGAACAAAAAATAGTTCAAATCCTTTCCGTTTTATTAAAAAAAGATTTCTTAATTTTTTAGAGTGTACTAATTTTGTAACAAAAATAAAAGGCCTTAAGGACCCTGACTTATCCCATAAAACATATACAATGTATGTGTATTTATGTAGGGGAAGGAGGGTACATATGGGGTCGTGGATTGTTTACATGGGAGTCATTCCATATAAAATCAACAAATTTTCAGAAACCTCCGTGCCGCACCATTTCAGATTTTGATGAAATTTGGTTGCTAATATGTACTAACATCATGTACTCCAAAACAGTTTGTTTTATTTCTTAAAAAAATTTTTTTCCTGAGATATAGCCCTTTCGTTGCTCCGCGGATGCGTAAAATTTGCTTTTTTTGACCTTTCTTCTGGGAGCTGTAGTAGATTTATTTATATTAGTCGAAAGATCAAATACGGCTTATTGTAAAGCTAAAAGAATGAACTTTTGTTTGTGTATGATTAAAAACTATTTAAGCTAAACCTAACTAGAAAAATTTCAAGGTCAAAGCGTGGTTAAAAAACTGCTGTTTTGGTTATTTTGGGAATGAAAATAACAACAAAGGACTTTCAGTAACAGGCTAATTTTTTTTTCTGTTGCACTTAGGTATACATACTAGAAGCAGAAGAAAAATTAAGCTACTACTGATAGTCCTTCATTATGAAAAAATTGCTTAAACTTGAGAAAAAATGAAAAATGTACTTTTTCACCCTCCAAAAAAGCCCGGTAGGTAAGGGGATAAAAATCTAAAAATGCTATGTTAAGAAGCCGTCACATTGCCCTTTAAAACAAAACAAAAACTGTCTTGTTATTCCAAGGCGTAGAGGAGATATAAGCGTTTCAAAACTGAAGCATTTAGGGGTTTTTTTTTGCACAAGTTGGAGTATTATGAGTATTAAATGAATCTGCTTTGTGAAATTTGTTAATTTTTCAATATAATTAGTCACAAAACCGATTTAAATTAAATCTAATAACCACTTAAAATTATGTTCTATTTGGTATTTATAGCACAAATGGTTTTATTGTAAAGTGTAAACGTTTTTTTTTTTTAGTTTTGGATTTTAGTCAACGATAATTACCAATGTGGCAATGCAAATAACGAATTAGTTTTCCAAACGACATAGAATTAAATTTGCAGATAATGTAAGTTTCTCATAAACAACTCAGCTTCTGCTTTTTCTCTCAAGTCTTTTATTTGATTTGACAATGCAGCGCTCTTAGAACGAAACTTTTGTTACAAAGGTTAAGTTGTATGATGGAGGACTCTTGTTCTATTGGAATCTTTACAAAAGAGATATGTCATAAACTACATTACCCTAAACATTCAGAATTACATTCAGTCATTGAATTCGCAGATGAAGATATAAAATTATTTTCAATTAATGCGGTGATATAGAGAATGTTTGTACTTTTCATAGGGAAAAGTTTTTGAACAGATACTTTTATATTTATGGAAAATCTTGCTCCGACCCCTACAATATTCACTCAAAATCTATTAAAAATCCCAAAGACAAATATCAATTGAACTTTCAATGTGCAATTCTAATCTGAAATTAATTCCAGGAAAAGCGTTATGTTCAAGATGTTTGGACAAAATTAGAACCTCTAAACGAGACACAGATAGTGACATTGAAAATGAGTGCTTAGGCACTTTTGAACCGAAACCTGCTCTCGTCAAAGAAGTAAACAAAGCTTGCATAGCCCTTAACATTTCTCCAGTAAATGCACAGAAGCGTTCAGCTGAAGAAAGGGATTCAATTTTATAGAAGAAAGTTAGTAAAATAGCTAAATCTGCAGCTGAAAAACTAGTAAAGCCTTTGGTTTGAACATTTCTGCTGACAATGAGAATTTCTCACAAAACTTGCATTGTAATTTAGGTAATGAGTATGAACAACTAATTCACAAGCTCAAAGAAAAAATGAAAGTTGCATTTTATACATAAGAAAAGTAAATATTTTAAGTTTAGTTCCTAGTAGTTGGAGCATTGATAAAATCCAGAGGGAATTTAACGTCAGTCAGTACCTTGCTCGACAATCCAAATATTTAGTACAAAAAGACGGCTGCCAGAAATTCGAAAGAATAAAACCAGGAATAAGCTTGATGAAACTCAATCAAAACTGTACATCAATTTTACGAAAATGAGGAGAACAGTAGAATTCTTGCCGGACAAAGAGACTGCATATCAGTCAGAAAACCTGACGGAGAAAAAGTTAATGTCCAAAAAAGGTTAATTTTATGCAACCTTAAAGAACTTTACAGAGCTTTCAAAGAAAAATATCCCCTTATAAAGGTAGGGTTTTCAAAATTTGCAGATCTGAGACCTAAATTCTGTATTCTAGCCGGAGCATCTGGAACTCATTCTGTATGGTATGCATCATCCACCAGAACGTAAAACTAATGCTCTCGGCCTTGAAATCAGACATAGACTACAAGTATCTCCTCACTTGTATGGTCTGCAACACTGATAGAGATTCTTGTATTCTTGTAAAGTGCAGTGAATGTGCAGGAACTGATAAGCTGCGGGAAATACTTGAAGAAGGATAGAAAGATTTTGAAAAGGATGAAACAGAGATAAAATTTTCACAGTGGGTATCTACGGACTGCTGCGAGCTGTCAACCAGTCTTCTTCCTTTTGCAGAATATTTGGAGAAGTTACATGAAATGTTAGAGAAACTTAAAGTTCATCATTTCATAACAAAAAAACAAACAGAATTCATGAACTTAAAGAAGAAAGATCTGCAAGAGAAAGAATGCATATATTAATGGGAGACTTTTCTGAAAATTTTTCTTTCATTATACAAGATGAAGTACAAGCATATCATTGGTCAAGCAACCAAACAACAGTTCATCCCTTTATGTTATACTTAAAAGAAAATGAAGAGTTGAAAAACCGTTGCTTTTGCGTAATTAGTGACTCATTAGAACATAGTACTGTAGCTTTTCACGCTTTCCAGAAATTAGTAATTGAAAATTTAAAGGCATACTTTCATGATCTGAAGAGAATAATTTATTTTTCTGATGGGTCAGCTGCACAGCACAAGAACAAGAAAAATTTCATAAACTTGTGTTACCACCAGCAGGATTTTGGAATGAAAGCTGAGTGGCATTTTTTCGCCACATGCCATGGAAAGGGACCATGTGACGGTATTGGTGGGGCTGTTAAAAGGATTGTAAAGAAAAGCTAGTCTTCAAAGAACATTAGAAAACCAAATTAAAAATCCGCTTGATATGTTTGAGCACTGCTCAAAAAATATCAAAAATATTGAATTTGTATTTTGCACAAAGCAAAATATTGAAGACACTAAACATCAATTGCAGGCAAGGTTCGAACTTGCAATTCCTGTCCCACAAACAAGAACTTTGCAGTTTTGTTCCTGTCAGCTTCGGGATTCCTCATGTCCGTTTGCCATCTCTGTTAGAAGAATTCAAGGCTGTTACTGTCAACAAAAAAATTCCAGTAAAACGCTAGACACAAAACTGTAAACACGAAGTAAAAACTAAAAGCAATTTTTGTGTAAAATTATATTGTGTAAGAATATTTACTTAAACCTGAACGTCATTTATTGTACATAATTTTATTTCACTATATTTCAGTTAAATTTATCTCAAATGTGTTTCATTTGGTAACTAGCATGTTTTTTTTTTAAACATTGTATCAAATAGCATGCAGACGGTCGTTTTGTATTATTTAAAAGCTTATATCTGCTTTTCACCAAGAAATAAAAGGATAGTTTCTGTTTTATTTTAAAGGACAATGTAAAAACTTAGCGATGTAAAATTTTATCAAGTGGTTATTTGATTTATCTCAATTATGTTTTGTGTCTAATTCTATAGTTTTTTACTGTAGCAGTTTATTGGAAAATGTCGTCTGCTAGCTGAGGGCAATTTTTTTTTAAATAAACAAATTTTACAAAGAGATTCATTTAACGCTCATAATATTCCAACTTGTGCAAAAAAAAACCCCTAAATGTTTCAGTTTTGAAACGCTTATATCTCCTCTACGCCTTGGAATAACAAGACAGTTTTTGTTTTGTTTTAAAGGGCAATGTGACGGCTTCTTACCATAGCATTTTTAGATTTTTATCCCCTTACCTACCGGGCTTTTTTGGAGGGTGAAAAAGTACATTTTTCATTTTTTCTCAAGTTTAAGCAATTTTTTCATAATGAAGGACTATCAGTAGTAGCTTAATTTCTCTTCTGCTTCTAGTATGTATACCTAAGTGCAACAGAAAAAAAAATTAGCCTGTTACTGAAAGTCCTTTGTTGTTATTTTCATTCCCAAAATAACCAAAACAGCAGTTTTTTAACCACGCTTTGACCTTGAAATTTTTCTAGTTAGGTTTAACTTAAATAGTTTTTAATCATGCACAAACAAAAGTTCATTCTTTTAGCTTTACAATAAGCCGTATTTGATCTTTCGACTAATATAAATAAATCCACTACAGCTCCCAGAAGAAAGGTCAAAAAAAGGCAAATTTTACGCATCCGTGGAACAAACAAAGGGCTATATCTCAGAGAAATTTTTTTTTCAAGAAATAAAACAAGCTGTTTTGGAGTACATGATGTTGGTACATATTACCAACCAAATTTCATCAAAATCAAAAATGGTGCGGCACGGCCCATTTGTTGATTTTATATGGAATGACCCATGGATAAAATTGAGTATCAAAAACAAGCAGTCATTAATGATAACGAGTTATCCCATTCACTGTAATATAAAGCAAATCAACCATTTAAGGGGGGGGGGGGCATGAAAAAGTAAAAGTGCCATGGACATAAAAACTTGCAAATCAGGCCCTGCTCAAGAGAGTAGTCATGGACACAATAATGCACATCATTTTATCTCTCAATTCATCCAAAAGAAAAGGAACGATGTGAAATTACAGCATTAAAATTCTGCTTCCATTAACACGAACTGACACTACGTAGAGCTTGAAAAGGTTGAAAAGCCCTGTCTTACAAAACGTGAGACCCCCGACATTCCTGGGATCAACTATTATCACACTATCAGGGGTGGATACAGAAATAGTTTTTGGGAGGAGCACTGAAGAGTAAGAAGTGCCCACAATTTTTTTACTGAAAAAAAAGTTCTTAACTTTACTTTTAAGTACAGAAATATTTTGACTAGATCTTCTTCGAATGCTTATATAATACCATCAAAATTGTATATAATGCACGATGTTACTTAGAAACATTGTCAGAATGATTAAAACCCGGTACCCGCACGGCTTTGCCCGTAATAGGAAAATTAAAAGGTCTTTTGGTTCGCCTGTATATTTACAAATGATGTATGGTGAATTTTCTCGCCAATTGGCGTGTACCCATGTTACAGTTCCACGATATGATAATTTCGTATCTCGCCAATTGGCTTGTGCCCATGTTACGGTACCACGTTATGATAATTTCGTAATTTACTCGTCCATCTTATGATAATTTTGTTCTTAAAATTGGAATAGAAAAATAACCACATCGAATTTTCGAAAAATCGCTTCGAGGTGCACACCCCCATGCTACAAACTAATTTTGTGCCACATTTCATGAAAATCGGCAGAACGGTCTAGGCGCTATGCACGTCACAGAGATCCAGACATCCTAAAGACATTCAGACATCCTCCGGACATCCAGACAGAGAGACTTTCAGCTTTATTATTAGTAAAGATACTTCTGCTTTTTTAAAGAGTAGTTTTTTTAAAATTTTGCTTATATGTTGGAGAAATAAATTAAAAAATGGTTAATGGTACAGTAAAATAAATTTTCTGTCTTTAAGAGTAACACGAGCACCCTGTCCCCCCCCCCCCATAGAAAAATACTAATAAAAACGTCCTTTACTGCACGCTATGGAAATGTTAAATAGTCATCTGATAGTGACACGTGGCAAAAGAAAGTGATGTCTACTTTGAAAATCTTCATTCCATCTTTATAGTTCTTATGAATCCATAAAAAGCGCTCGCCCACCAAGACAGCTGCCCAAGGAACACCGGATGCGACTGTGTTTTTTGCCGCCCAATCTATTACAGCTTTTTGCCTAACTGAATTCTAACACCAGAAAGGGTTTGGATCGACCTTCAACCTTACCGGTTAAAAAAGTGACCCCTGAATAGCTCTGCTCCCCTTCGTACCATAACGGAAGTCGTGACAAAGGGATGCTGGAAAGGGTTAGAATAAAAACTTTCCCCTCTCTAGTTTTTTTAGAAGCCTAGTTTTTGATATAGAAGGGTTAGGACGACCTAGTGGGTGACCTAACTAAGCGCCTGGTTACGTAACTGATCGGAATCTGAGTGAAGATGTATTTAGTAGGTTTTTAGGTTTTGGAGCTAAAGCATGGAGCAGAGATTTGGTAAGTTTTGATATTGTTTTAAAAAAATGTTTTGTGTTTAAGAAAAACCATACAACACTTTTTAATGAACTGCTGACTAATTTAAATTAATTGTTCATTCTGTTTTCCACTTTCTAATGTGTTCATGCAAAATTTTCTACGCAAGGGAAGTAAATGATTCTAGAATTGTTTTGTCGTAAAGAGTAAATACCCTTTTTCAGTTATTTTTCTTTGTACTGGGTTTTAGTATCATTATTTATTATTATTATTATTATTATTATTAATATAAAAAAATTATTATTATTATTATTATTATTATTATTGTTATTGCTACAAAAATAATAATAATAATAATAATTCTTCATCTTCTTCTTATTATTATTATTGTTACTAAAATAATACTAATAGTAATTCTTCTTCTTATTATTTTATTGTCTTTTGTTAGCTAAAGCCTTTATTTTGAAGTATATTGTATCGCTTTTCCTCAATTACAAATGCTGTTTCGAGCGAGGTATATAAATTGCTTGTGTTTGTAATTCAACATAACGTGAAACGCATACAAGTGTTTCACTGAGGTAAAACACATTGTCCGTCATTTAGAAACAGAATAAGTAATCAAATACCAGCGACCTCAAAGAACGCTTTAATCAAGGGAATTAAGTCAAGCTCATTTTTAAATCCTTATCTAAAAGATCACCGCCGAAAAAACCCATTCTAATATTAAAAAATCTGTTCTTTCTAATGGTACCAACGAAAGCAAGAGTGGTTGGTAAATTTGTGCAACAGCGCTGTTTTTTTTTTTTTTTTTTTTTTTGTGAAGGATTTTGATACTCACTTTGGATGACAAAATCTTTTACAGAGTATTTAAGCTCTGAAACGGGAACCCATAAAAAAGTATAAATGTACTTCGTATATTGTACCATTAATGAAGTTAGGTGGGCCCACCTGGGGGGGGGGGGGGGTTGTTAAAGAGGGGTTGTTTTGAGGGGCATTTTTCACTTTTTTTTGGGGGGGGGGAGGCTCTTGCTTTCGAGGGTATCTTCGCGATAGTTAGGGGGCTGCACCTTTTTCTCTTAGGGGGGTTGATACCCCGATGAGGCTCTGAAAAATAGTGGAAGAAAACAATATTTGAATTTTTTTTATTTTATACATGATTTAAAATGATATTTTACATCTATTGAACGGTTCAAAAAAGGTTTGTTTATTTGTTTCTCTCTCCCTTTTTTACACTTCGGTTATGAGCGGGTAAAGCTCATTTTTGAAATTGATAGTCATAACAAACATTCTGAATCAACGTATTTCGCAAAAACATTGAACCCTATCGCCAGCTAAATGTTGAGTCGCCCCCTTTAAAACTGTTTGACCTCCCTCTGCAAGCAGGTCGCTGATGTCCAAATTGAAAGCGGATGTTATGACAGTAAACAGAGCCGTGGAAGAAAAAAAGAGAGAGAGAGAGGAAAAAAAGCAATCTCTCTCCTCCAGATACTGATGCTGGATGGCTCTTTGTTTCTTAAGTTATGCAAATTCTGCAGCAAGCCCGCGTTTGTTCTTCATTCTAAACTTTTGATGCTGAAATGGAAAGAATGTTTCTCAAAAGAGACTGACAGAAAGATAGAAAATCTTTTGAGAAGTAGCACGATTGCTTTTTTTTTTCGTGTGTGTATTTTTCGAAGGAAAGGTTTCTTTGATGATTTGAAATGTTGCTTTTGGAGCATTGGAAAGATTGCTCGAGTTTCTCTGGGCAGGGGTTTGCATTGCTTTCGAAAATGACCCTGATAATTGTTCAGGTGATATAATTGCAAAAAGAGAGAGTTAGCAAATAGCAATCGCTGTTAGCAATCCGCTGTTTATGAGGTATTCGTTATCAATTTCAGAAATACTACTGTCAGAAACTTTCATGAGAATATTTGTGATATGTTTAGGGGAATATGGGGCAAAGCTAAATAGCGGGGCAAAGTGAAATGGTGAAATATTTGTTTTTCTTTTAGCGCCACCTGTCTAACAATATTTTGATCATGTAGTAACGCATGTAGTCCAGTCCGGAAAAAATTACGATTGGAAACCAAAGAATATGATAATGTAAGCAATTTTCAAAAAATGGTACTCATGTTCTAATGTAAGTCAAAACTTATTTTTGCTATTATTAAATGATAAAGTGCTTGTTATTAACATTTTTAATATCAATTGAGGCCACAAATATTCAGTGCAATATTTATCCTCATATATATAATAGCCGATGATCGAGTAACACGAGAGTTTCAACAATGAAACTCGCGCTACGACATGATAATTTGATAATTCGCAACTCCAACGAACTATAGGGGGCACTGCAGTCACTGTCTAATGGCCGACTTAAAAACTAAAACAAACGCATGTGGTAACGAAGAAAATGCTAAAAGTGTTGTGATTTTTGTTCGTATTTATGATTTTTTCGCTTTATTCATTTGAAAAGATTTTTGAAAGTCTTTTGGTTATTCTGACCCATATAGAAAGAGATTAGGAACCAAAAAGTATTACGAAAGTAAACAATTAATGCAGAACACACAGTAAGTTGTTCTGAAGCAGCCATTTTCACGATGTTGAATTCGGAATTCATAAATTTTTGGTTCGCTTCGAACGGCATTTTCATTTTGTACCGTTTTTTCTATACATTAGTACATATTAAGTTCAGTTTCGTGACATTTCCGGCATTTGTTGTAATTTTTGTCACATAGTGCACATACGTGGCAGACTGTCAAGAGTAACGTTTAACACTAGATAATTTATTTCTATAATTATATGATTGGATATCCAAAGAAATCATGCATTTAATTCATTCGTCATGGAAATGATTTACCTGATATGCGAAATCTTGTCAAGATACATTATTCTTTCACACAATTTTAAAACCATAACCCTATAAACAGATTTTTGGCGAACTTTTATTTTTTATTGTTCAAATTCTTAACGTTCTTTCTGGATTTTTCAATCTGTTCTGCGATAAATATTTTCAAGAAAATTTATTTGCATACTGTCTATTTCAGTAGGATACTGTAGTAACAAAGGTTATTTGAATCATTTATGTGGAATTAGGTTAAGGAAAAGTGTCCATGCAATGTTGTTAAGTTCGTTTTTTTTTCATCGAATTGAAAAACTGATATTTATTCAAATTCACTCAGAACAAAATAAATAAAATGTGTACTCACAGTTTATATATGGTGGTAGTTTTCTTTTCAGTTGATTGACCATTATTTCTTTTTATTTATTGAATTCTGTAATCTTACTATCATTTTATTCCACTCATGATAAAAATTAAAAATGGTTTAACTAAAAACGCAAAATCTCGCCAAGTCTATTTTGCTCGCACAATACTAAAAACTATAAAACTAAACAAATTTGGCGAAACCTTTCAGCTGAGAATAAAAGGAATGAAGTAAATTCTTTCTCGGTTAAACATTTTTCATTTTGTTCTACGATAATAAATTCAAGAAAATATTTTGCATACTGTCCATTCCAACTAAAATGCTGCTGTAAAATATGATTAGTTAAATTAATTTAAGATTAAAAAAAACTCATATTCTTACAAATTCATACAAAACAATAAAAAATTTTACCTGGTATATCGTTATCCAATTTTGTTAATCCAGAGTTTTCTTGTTTACGCTTCCACCATTTAATACTTTTTTGAAAGAAATAAGGAAAACTAACATTATTTTGAGAAGCTCGAGAGTACTACTAAGGGACGAATTAATTTCTGTAGCTGAAAGCAAACTAAGACACATCGATTGCGTTAATAAATACTCAGAAC
Organism: Uloborus diversus; assembly: GCF_026930045.1. Taxonomy (NCBI): domain Eukaryota; kingdom Metazoa; phylum Arthropoda; class Arachnida; order Araneae; family Uloboridae; genus Uloborus; species Uloborus diversus. The sequence continues at coordinate 90,432,802 of NC_072735.1, forward strand.
AAACTGCCTGTGTTTACGTCAACAGACACACGTGGAACGCAACGTGGCAATGTTTTAGTTTCAGCGGCAGTTTTGTAAATCACCGCAAGGTAGCGTATTCGAGCGCTGGAGTTCCGAATATGTTTTGGTATTGTTTAACATGCAGGAACATGCTTTATTTTGACAAGGCTGAACTGGATCCGGTAGCTTAACGGTTTTACTGGTAAGACTTATTTTAGGAGAATGAAGAAACGAAAAAATGGTCAACAATGAACGCTACCTACTGGATTTTAGAGTTCATCCACTGGAGTTAGGGTTACTATTTCAACTATCAAAATATCACCAAACAGGCAATGGCTTCGTTCAAATGTAAGAAGCAATTTTCACCCGTCATACCTTGACGGACGACTTTCTAGTTCGTTTAATAATGAGCTAATTTGTATTTTCAATGCTTTGTACAGTTCTGCAGAGGGCAGGTAAACTGCAGTATCTGCAGAAATGAGTTTTCAAGAGATTTGAAGACATGTGTGTTGGATTCAATACTAACAAATGGGAAAATGTTAGAATTGGTTTTTTTTTTCGCACCTTTTTCCAGCGGAAACCAAATAAGCAAGATAGTACAATAAAGCTAACGTACAATAGATGACAAAAATGCAAAAAAAAAAAAAAAAAAGAGAGAAATGAAACATTTGCAGCTACTGCCCTTTACGTGCACAGGCAGAGTTAGTCAAGTTCATGCAGGGCAAAGTGGATGGGACAAAGTGAAATAGTTCATTTCATTAGCTGCCCTTTGTAAGGTAAATAATTATTAACAGTAGCGTAACTATGGTTTCTAGCACCCCTGGAGAACCAACAAAAATTGCGTCCCCCCCCCCCAGGGGTCTCCCACATGGTAATTCACCGAAGGTCATTGTGACCTGTCCCCCCCCCCCCCCCGTCCACAACCACCATTTTTTTTTTTTTTTTTTGGGACATTTTGATTGATTGATTCGACAAATAGGAGACAGCATTGTAATTATTTTCTTATTTCCTTTTTTAGAGTTGTTTTCAATGACGCTCAATGTTCCTTCTCAATAGATTATATATACCCCATCCAGCTCTTGTCCTTGCGAGTTTTTCTTTTTTTTTTTTTAATTTTTTTAAAAACATTTTTCAAATTCTATGATAAAATAAACTATTGAAAAAAAATTTTTTTTAATCATTCGAAATGCCGCCCCCCTGATTGCTGCGCCCCTGGCGCGAGCCACTCCTGCCAATCTCTAGTTACGCTATTGATTATAATACAGAAACTTGGACGTTCCTAAATAATGTTCAAAGATTGCATTTTCTTCTAACATTGTACAGAAAAATACTTATATAGTCACTTTTACTATTTCAAGTTCTTAAGGCGGCGAAGGCTTTCGTTTTTTACGTCACTAGAATGAGATTGGCGGCCCCAAACTGCGTAGGAGAGAGGGGGGGAGTCATGTGCTCCAACAAGGACTATTCTGGAGAATTGAGTATCTAATAAGTCTTAAGTTAGTTAGGGTACGTGATTAAAAAAATTTGAAAATCGAAACGTTTTTCAGCTTCATCCTTATCTTATGGAACTTCATATTATCTACGGTTCCTTTACGTAAAGTGATGCGTTTGAGTTCAGGAAGTCCTAGTCGTTAGTTTAAAAGAAAAACGAGCTGATGTGTGCATCCCATGACTTCCTTTTACTCCAATTTAATGTCATTTTCCTGTTATTGGCAATTTAATATGAATCAATAGTTTACTCTCTAAAAATCACCAACAGTGGCCAAAATGAAACCAAGTTGGCGACAAAACTTGGCGACCAAAAGACTGGCGATATATTGCCAAGTGTCCGCCAAATTATTACACTACTTGAGTTTATCTCGAAATTAACAATGATCCCCCCCTCCAAAAAAAAAAGGGCAAAAGACCCCATTAGAAACACCCGAAGGCAACCAAAAGGGGAGGTGCACAACTAGACCCCACTAGGAGTCTACGTACCAAATTTCAACTTTCTAGGACAGACCGTTCTTGAGTTATGCGACATACATACGCATATACGCACATCCGCACATACATATGTATACGTACATACAGACATCACGAGAAACTCGTTGTAATTAACTCTGGAATCATCAAAATGGATATTTCGCGTGTCTATATGTTCTTAGGTACTTATCCACGTGTGGTCGAGTCGAAAAAAAAACTCAAAATTCATTCGGGGGTGAACAAAATGGAAATTAAGGTCGATTTTTGGGTGAAATTTTTTTCGCGAATACAATGCTTCCTTTTTCGTAAAAGGAAGTAAAAAAATGAGTTTCAATACTTAATTGTACCAGATTTTTATTTCATGTGGTTGAAACACGCTCTCATACCGTTTTTAACGTCAAGAAAAGTTTATATTTAATTTCAATGGTTCTTGTGTGTGTGTACAAAAATTTAAAGCCTACAATTTTAGCTTTAAAGTTAATCGATCACATGAAGACCCTTTAATTTTCACATGAGCATCATTATTTTTCCCTCGCGAAAAGCGTGATATTCTTAAGAAAAATATTCTTGATGAGTGTTAAATTGTCATGAACTTTACTCATGCAAAAGGGGGGTGAAAGTCCAACTTGAGTGGTGTCTAAAAGATCTTTCGTTCTAATTTTCAACCTGAGTTCCTTTCGAGAACCATAAATTCTTCCTCTATGCCGCACCGTTTCATGAAAACAAAATAAAATATTTAAATATCATAACATAAATGAAATACGTATACAAAATGAATAAATGATAAAAGATGGTGTGTAGTGAAGAAGTTGCCTTGTCAGTCAGCCTCCTTCGTCTCATTTCAGTCGCCTGCATGTTACAGCAAAGTATTATGGCACATGGAATACACCGCCAGCTCAGTCATTTCCAGCCGAGGCAGTTTCGTGCTTATTAGCACTCATCAGCCCGGCATAGGAAAGTGACTGAGCTGGAAATGGAAAACCTCTTAAGGAAGCCAAGAGTGCGAATCAAACTGGTACCTAATACAGGATTAGCAGACCAGACGAGTGGCCGAAGCAATGGTTCGGTTCAAGGCCACGAAACTGCAGTCCTCAGCTGAAAATGACTGAGCTGGCGGTGTATTCCATGTATGTCTGCTTTAGCCCTGGCTAATGGGCGGTAATTTACTGAATAAAGTATTATGGTGTTCCGGATTTTTAATCTAATTGATTTTTTAAAGTTGATGGAGGTACCTCTGGTGACCCCCGTACGCACGCCTCTGCCAGATTTTTAATTTTTACTCTAAAAACCACAAAAGCAAAGTTTTTGTTAAGAAATGAAATTTTTCGTATCGTTATGATAAAATCAATTTGAAAGTTACATTAATTCGCAACTCCAATAAACTATAGGGGGTGCTGCAGCTAGTCTAATGGCGGATGAAAAAGGCAAAACAAACGCACGCCGTAACTTATGACTTGCTTTGACGCTTAGTGAGTGACAGTAATTTTTAATCGTGTTTGTGGGAAACTTTCTTTTCTATTCTTCTGAAATTACATTACACCATAAACTGTCTGAAGCCTGTAATTTACCCCAAAGAAAACACATGGAATGGAATGTTTTAACCCTTTTCTTTAGTATTGTTAATCACCGCAAGGTAGTGTATTCGAGCGCAGGAGTTGCGAATTTAAAATTTTTCTGTTTCGTATGTTTCTAATTTCTGAGTTATGATTTAATTATGTCATACGATGCAAATCATCAACAAAATTCTCACCGACATATGGTGGTAGCTTTCTTTTCAATTGATCTACCATTATTTCTTTTTACTTATCGAATTCTGTAATCTTTCTACCATTTTATTCCACTCATGAAAAAAAACAAAAATGGTTTAACTGACATGGGCGGAATCTCGCCAAGGGTTCTTTGCTCGCTCAATACTAAAACTATAACCCTAAACAAATTTGGTGAAACCTTTCAGCTGAGAATGTAAGCAAAAAAGTAAATTCTTTCTCGATTAAACATTTTTCATTTCGTTCTACGATAATATATTCAAGAAAATATTTGCAAACTGTCCATCCCAACTAAATGCGGCTGTAAAATATGGTTAGTTAAATTAATTTAAGATTTAAAAAAAAAACCTATATTCTTACAAATTCACACAAAACAATAAAAAATTTTACCTAGTATAACGTTATCCAAGTTTGTTAATCCAGAGTTTTCTTGTGTTTACGCTTTCACCATTTAACAACCAACTCGCTTTTTCGAAAGAAATAAGGAAAACTAACATTATTTTGGGATGCTTGAGAATATTATTAAGGTACGAAACAATTTCTGTAGCCGAAAGCAATCTAAGACACATCGAATGCGTTAAGAAATACTCATAACAAACTGCATGTGTTTACCAACAGACACACGAGGAACGCATTGTTTTATCTTTTTCTTTAATTTTGTAAATCACCGCAAGGTAGCGTATTGCGAATCTCTCAGAAACAAAAGTAATGTTACATGGTGTACTATATTTAAAATTCAATTTCACTTTAGAACCATTGACAATAGTACCTCCTTTAAGGGACACCTCCTGAATGAGGGACACCTCTATTTAAGGGACACTTTTTCTGGTCCCAGTTGTTTTGAATAGGAATTTTCATGCATTTACCTCTCATTAAGGAACACTCTATTTAAGGGACAGCCACAGAGAAAAATTACCAAAAAAAAAAAAAAATGTATAAATGCACTTGAAATATTTTATTTACCAGAATTCAAAGTTCGTTTTTACTTTTTTTACAAAAAAGGAAGTATTGTATTCGCGAAAAAAATTTCACTAAAAAATCGGCCTTAATTTCCATTTTGCTCACCCCCGAATGTATGCTGAGTTTTTTTTCAACCCGACCACACGTGGATACATGCCTAGGAACCTACAGACACCCGAAATGTCCATTTTGACGATCCCCTAGTTAATTACAACGACTTTTCCCGTGATTTCCGTATGTACGTATGTATGTGCGTATGTGTGTATGTGCGTATGTATCTCGCATAACTCAAAAACGGTATGTCCTAGAAAGCTGAAATTTGTTACGTAGACTCCTAGCGGGGCCTAGTTGTGCACCTTCCCTTTTGGTTGCATTCGGATGTTCCTAAAGAGGTCTTTTGCCCCCTTTCGGGGGGAAATCATTGTTAATTTTCAAGTGGTGTTATAATTTGTCGGACACTTGACAGTATATCGCCAGTCTTATGGTCGCCAAGTTTAGTCGTCAACTTGGCGAAAAATTTGGCGATTTTTTTAAATTTTTAAGTTTGGTTTTAATTCGGCCAATGTTGGTGATATTTCAAGTGTTAACCACCGAATCACTTTAAAATTGCCAATAATGGGGAAATAAATCTGTGTAAAACGGTTTTTTTTTTTTTTTTTGCCTCGGTTCGCAAGAAACTAAAGGTGAAAATATTTAGCGTTTCCTTGCTTACTCCAAGGCGCTATTATCAATAAATTGGCGTAAAAGGAAGTCATGTGATGCACACATCAGCTCGTTTATTCAAAAATTTTCTGGTAAAAGTTTGACTTGAGATTCATGCATTCTCCTTTTATCATTTTTTTTTCAAAAGAGCTAAGCCCCAGCAGATTGTGTCCATGACAAGCTTTGTATACAAAACTTGAAATATGATCACACTGTTTTTCGCATTGTAAATTATATGACATCAAACAAATCCATATAAAACATTAATTCAAAATTGTGATTTTTGATCATCAGTTACAAAACGTTGACACTACAAAGTTTTTGATGCAATTTTATTTTGATATCTTTCTTCCAGTTTGAATAATTCTGATTTATTTGGTTTACATATAAGTATCGTTTTCAGCAATTAATCTTTAACGTTTTTAGTTTACGCTTGTTATGAAATTATACTGAGTAAACACAACATGCATAAATTCATCTACCTTCGAAGAAGGGACACCTCTAATTAAGGGACAAATTGTCCGGTCCCCTAAGTGTCTCTTATTTAAAGGTTCTACTGTACTGAATTTCATCATCATGTAATCATTCACTGTTGTTCTAAAACACCTTCCAGCTGACTAAAACTCATGCTAAAAATTTTGCGCGAAACGAAAAAAAAAAGAAAAAAAAACTTGAACGAAACGATATGATTTTAAAAGTACGTATAAGAAAAGTTGAAATCCTATTGTGTTTAAAGCATAAAAACGTTTTTATCTTTTTTTTTTTTTTTTTTTTGAAAAAATTACGCAGTCGTGTTCAGAAAAAATATTTCAAAAATGAAAAGAAAACATTCAAGTGTCACTTATTTTAATTGGAAAATTTGATTTTTCTTACTATAGTATGCAATACCTCAAGCTATTGAATAAGATAATTAAATCATAAAAAAATAAGGAAATTTTTTTAAAAAAATCTGTTTTTTTTAATAGAATTATTCTTTGCATAAATTTATAATATGTCGTCTGCCCATTTATCATAAGATTAAAAAGTTTCTGACTGCTTAATTTTCAACTATTGTCATTTTCTATTGGGAAGAACAGCGTTCTCTTAGAATAAAGAGTTAATTTAAATGTAAAAGCCTTTTGGTAAGTATTTGTCTTCTTAAATAACATTAAAATTCCCTGAAGCGTTCTTTTAAATATATTTAGTCGAGAGATATTTCTAATGAATTAAGAAAAGAGGAGTTAATAAAATTTGAAACACATATTGAGAGATGGGCTAACGTGTGATTTGAGTTCATCTTCAGGCGATTTTTACTATTGAACTGTTTTTGAACCAATTAAGTTGAGTAATTGAAACGTTTGCCATGAAGTTTTGCAGTGATAAGTTGTAAAACAAAATACTAGCACTTCTAATACAATTTGAAAAAGTCAAAATGTTTTCATTATTTTTAAATAGTGTTTAAAAAAATGAAAAAAAAGAGGGAAGGGGTATTTTTCAATGTAAAACTCAGAAGCTTTTAATAAGTAAGCTAGCCTATTTCATTATGTATATGAAAACACCTAATTATTTTAATGCTCACGGCAAAATATTCAAAAAATTGAAGATTGTCTTATTGCTGCATCAAGTAGAATTAAACATTAAAGGACGCTTGTTTTGAAGCAGTTGTGATATTTAATAAACAAAGTTGTAAAAAATGTTTTGTAATTTATGAATAGGGAAGTTTCTACTAATTTTTTTATGTGGAACAATTTGAAGGGTTAGTTTTAAATGCATCTTAATCTAAC